>NC_060126.1:2520119-2835134 GCF_021461395.2 Schistocerca americana
CTGTGTTTCATCGTCAATGTGAAGGTCCAAGGAATACATTGAACCTGCAGAGGTGTAGCGGAAACTAATACTGGTCTCACAGGGAATGCTCAAAGCACCGACTGTAAGAGGAGTCTCTATTCTTGTACTTAAGGCGGCATTGTGCATTTTGTTTTTAATACCGATGTAATGTCAGTGTTTCTCCGTCAATGTGAAGGTCCAAGGAATACATTGAACCTGCAGAGGTGTAGCGGAAACTAATACTGGTCTCACAGGGAATGCTCAAAGCACCGACTGTAAGAAGAGTCTCTTTTCTTGTACTTAAGGCGGCATTGTGCCTTTTGTATTTAATTCCGATGTGATTTCTGTGTTGCATCGTCAATGTGAAGGTCCAAGGAATAAACTGAACCTGCAGAGGTGTAGCGGAAACTAATACTGGTCTCACAGGGAATGCTCAAAGCACCGACTGTAAGAAGAGTCCCTATTCTTGTACTTAAGGCGGCATTGTGCCTTTTGTATTTAATTCCGATGTAATTTCAGTGTTTCATCGTCAATGTGAAGGTCCAAGGAATAAACTGAACCTGCAGAGGTGTAGCGGAAACTAATACTGGTCTCACAGGGAATGCTCAAAATACCGACTGTAAGAAGAGTCACTATTCTTGTACTTAAGGCGGCATTGTGCCTTTTGTATTTAATTCCGATGCGATTTCTGTGTTTCATCGTCAATGTGAAGGTCCAAGGAATAAACGGAACCTGCAGAGGTGTAGCGGAAACTAATACTAGTCTCACAGGGAATGCTCAAAGCACCGACTGTAAGAAGAGTCTCTATTCTTGTACTTAAGGCGGCATTGTGCCTTTTGTATTTAATTCCGATGCGATTTCTGTGTTTCATCGTCAATGTGAAGGTCCAAGGAATAAACTGAACCTGCAGAGGTGTAGCGGAAACTAATACTGGTCTCACAGGGAATTCCAAAGACCCGCTGTAAGAAGAGTCTCTATTCTTGTACTTAAGAGGGCATTGTGCATTTTGAACTTAATTCCGATGTAATTTCAGTGTTTCATCGTCAATGTGAAGGTCCAAGAAATACATTGAACCTGCAGTGGTGTATCAGAAACTAATACTGGTCTCACAGGGAATTCTCAAAGCACTGACTGTAAGAAGAGTCTCTATTCTTGTACTTAAGGCGGCATTGTGCCTTTTGTATTTAATTCCGATGTAATTTCAGTGTTTCATCGTCAATGTGAAGGTCCAAGTTATACATTGAACCTGCAGTGGTGTATCGGAAACTAATACTGGTCTCACAGGGAATGCTCAAAGCACCGACTGTAAGAAGAGTCTCTTTTTTTGTACTTAAGGCGGCATTGTGCCTTTTGTAATTAATTCCGATGTGATTTCTGTGTTGCATCGTCAATGTGAAGGTCCAAGGAATAAACTGAACCTGCAGAGGTGTATCGGAAACTAATACTGGTCTCACAGGGAATGCTCAAAGCACCGACTGTAAGAAGGGTCTCTATTCATGTACTTAAGGCGGCATTGTGCCTTTTGTATTTAATTCTGATGCGATTTCTGTGTTTCATCGTCAATGTGAAGGTCCAAGGAATAAACTGAATCTGCAGAGATGTAGCGGAAACTACTACTGGTCTCACAGGGAATGCTCAAAGCACCGACTGTAAGAAGAGTCCCTATTCTTGTACTTAAGGCGGCATTGTGCCTTTTGTATTTAATTCCGATGTAATTTCAGTGTTTCATCGTCAATGTGAAGGTCCAAGGAATTCATTGAACCTGCAGTGGTGTATCGGAAACTAATACTGGTCTCACAGGGAATGCTTAAAGCACCGACTGTAAGAAGAGTCTCTATTCTTGTACTTAAGGCGGCATTGTGCCTTTTGTATTTAATTCCGATGTAGTTTCAGTGTTTCATCGTCAATGTGAAGGTCCAAGGAATAAACTGAACCTGCAGAGGTGTAGCGGAAACTATTACTGGTCTCACAGGGAATGCTCCAAGCACCGACTGTAAGAAGAGTCTCTATTCTTGTACTTAAGGCGGCATTGTGCCCTTTGTATTTAATTCCGATGCGATTTCTGTGTTTCATCGTCAATGTGAAGGTCCAAGAAATAAACTGAACCTGCAGCGGGTTAGCGGAAACTAATACTGGTCTCACAGGGAATGCTCAAAATACCGACTGTAAGAAGAGTCTCTATTCTTGTACTTAAGGCGGCATTGTGCCCTTTGTATTTAATTCCGATGCGATTTCTGTGTTTCATCGTCAATGTGAAGGTCCAAGGAATAAACGGAACCTGCAGAGGTGTAGCGGAAACTAATACTAGTCTCACAGGGAGTGCTCAATGCACCGACTGTAAGAAGAGTCTCTATTCTTGTACTTAAGGCGGCATTGTGCCTTTTGTATTTAATTCCGACGCGATTTCTGTGTTTCATCGTCAATGTGAAGGTCCAAGGAATAAACTGAACCTGCAGAGGT
Source organism: Schistocerca americana (assembly GCF_021461395.2). NCBI lineage: Eukaryota > Metazoa > Arthropoda > Insecta > Orthoptera > Acrididae > Schistocerca > Schistocerca americana. The sequence continues at coordinate 2,522,580 of NC_060126.1, forward strand.
GTAGCGGAAACTAATACTGGTCTCACAGGGAATGCCAAAGACCCGCTGTAAGAAGAGTCTCTATTCTTGTACTTAAGGCGGCATTGTGCATTTTGAATTTAATTCCGATGTAATTTCAGTGTTTCATCGTCAATGTGAAGGTCCAAGAAATACATTGAACCTGCAGTGGTGTATCAGAAACTAATACTGGTCTCACAGGGAATTCTCAAAGCACTGACTGTAAGAAGAGTCTCTATTCTTGTTCTTAAGGCGGCATTGTGCCTTTTGTATTTAATTCCGATGTAATTTCAGTGTTTCATCGTCAATGTGAAGGTCCAAGTTATACATTGAACCTGCAGTGGTGTATCGGAAACTAATACTGGTCTCACAGGGAATGCTCAAAGCACCGACTGTAAGAAGAGTCTCTTTTTTTGTACTTAATTCGGCATTGTGCCTTTTGTAATTAATTCCGATGTGATTTCTGTGTTGCATCGTCAATGTGAAGGTCCAAGGAATAAACTGAACCTGCAGAGGTGTATCGGAAACTAATACTGGTCTCACAGGGAATGCTCAAAGCACCGACTGTAAGAAGGGTCTCTATTCATGTACTTAAGGCGGCATTGTGCCTTTTGTATTTAATTCTGATGCGATTTCTGTGTTTCATCGTCAATGTGAAGGTCCAAGGAATAAACTGAACCTGCAGAGGTGTAGCGGAAACTACTACTGGTCTCACAGGGAATGCTCAAAGCACCGACTGTAAGAAGAGTCTCTATTCTTGTACTTAAGGCGGCATTGTGCGTTTTGTATTTAATTCCGATGCGATTTCTGTGTTTCATCGTCAATGTGAAGGTCCAAGGAATAAACTGAACCTGCAGAGGTGTAGCGGAAACTAATACTGGTCTCACAGGGAATGCTCAAAGCCCCGACTGTAAGAAGAGTCTCTATTCTTGTACTTAAGGCGGCATTGTGCCTTTTGTGTTTAATTCCGATGCGATTTCTGTGTTTCATCGTCAATGTGAAGGTCCAAGAAATAAACTGAACCTGCAGAGGTGTAGCGGATACTAATACTGGTCTCACGGGGAATGCTCAAAGCACCGACTGTAAGAAGAGTCTCTATTCTTGTACTAAAGGCGGCATTGTGCTATTTGTATTTAATTCCGATGCGATTTCAGTGTTTCATCGTCAATGTGAAGGTCCATGGAATAAACTGAACCTGCAGAGGTGTAGCGGAAACTAATACTGGTCTCACAGGGAATGCTCAAAGCACCGACTGTAAGAAGAGTCTCTATTCTTGTACTTAAGGTGGCATTGTGCCTTTTGTATTTAATTCCGATGCGATTTCTGTGTTTCATCGTCAATGTGAAGGTCTAAGGATTAAACTGAACCTGCAGAGGTGTAGCGGAAACTAATACTGGTCTCACAGGGAATGCTCAAAGCACCGACTGTAAGAAGAGTCTCTATTCTTGTACTTAAGGCGGCATTGTGCATTTTGTATTTCATTCCGATGTAATTTCAGTGTTTCATCGTCAATGTGAAGGTCCAAGAAATACATTGAACCTGCAGTGGTGTATCGGAAACTAATACTGGTCTCACAGGGAATGCTCAAACCACCGACGGTAAGAAGAGTCTCTATTCTTGTACTTAAGGCGGCATTGTTCCCTTTGTAATTAATTCCGATGTAATTTCTGTGTTTCATCGTCAATGGGTATGTCCAAGGAATAGATTGAACCTGCAGTGGTGTATTGGATACTATTACTGGTCTCACAGGGAATGCTCAAAGCACCGACTGTAAGAAGAGTCTCTATTCTTGTACTTAAGGCGGCATTGTGCCTTTTGTATTTAATTCCGATGTAATTTCAGTGTTTCATCGTCAATGTGAAGGTCCAAGGAATACATTGAACCTGCAGTGGTGTATCGGAAACTAATACTGGTCTCACAGGGAATGCTCAAAGCACCGACTGTAAGAAGAGTCTCTATTCTTGTACTTAAGGCGGCATTGTGCCTTTTGTATTTATTTCCGATGTAGTTTCAGTGTTTCATCGCCAATGTGAAGGTCCAAGGAATACATTGAACCTGCTGTGGTGTATCGGCAACTAATACTGGTCTCACAGTGAATGCTCAAAGCACCGACTGTGAGAAGAGTCTCTATTCTTGTACTTAAGGCGGCATTGTGCCTTTTGTATTTAATTCCGATGCGATTTCTCTGTTTCATCGTAAATGTGAAGGTCCAAGGAATAAACTGAACTTGTAGAGGTGTAGCGGAAACTAATACTGGTCTCACAGGGAATGCTCAAAGCACCGACTGTAAGAAGAGTCTCTATTCTTGTACTTAAGGCGGCATTGTGCCTTTTGTATTTAATTCCGATGTAATTTCAGTGTTTCATCGTCAATGTGAAGGTCCAAGGAATACATTGAACCTGCAGTGGTGTATCGGAAACTAATACTGGTCTCACAGGGAATGCTCAAACCACCGACGGTTAGAAGTGTCTCTATTCTTGTACTTAAGGCGGCATTGTTCCTTTTGTATTTAATTCCGATGTAATTTCAGTGTTTCATCGTCAATGTGAAAGTCAAAGGAATACATTGAACCTGCAGTGGTGTATCGGAAACTAATACTGGTCTCACAGGGAATGCTCAAAGCACCGTCGGTAAGAAGAGTCTCTATTCTTGTACTTAAGGCGGCGTTATTCTTTTTGTATTTAATTCCGATGTAATTTCTGTGTTTCATCGTCAATGTGATTGTCCAAGGAATAGATTGAACCTGCAGTGGTGTATCGGATACTATTACTAGTCTCACAGGGAATGCTCAAAGCACCGACTGTAAGAAGAGTCTCTATTCTTGTACTTAAGGCGGATTTGTGCCTTTTGTAATTAATTCCGATGTAATTTCAGTGTTTCATCGTCAATGTGGAGGTCCAAGGAATACATTGAACCTGCAGTGGTGTATCGGAAACTAATACAGGTCTCACAGAGAATGCTCAAAGCACCGACTGTAAGAAGAGTCTCTATTCTTGTGCATAAGGCGGCATTGAACTTTTTGTATTTAATTCCGATACGATTTCTGTGTTTCATCGTCAATGTGAAGGTCCAAGGAATACATTGAACCTGCAGTGGTGTATCGGAAACTAATACTGGTCTCACAGGGAATGCTCAAAGCACCGACGGTAGGAAGAGTCTTTATCCTTGTACTTAAGGCGGCATTGTTACTTTTGTATTTAATTCCGATGTAATTTCTGTGTTTCATCGTCTATGTGTATGTCCAAGGAATAGATTGAACCTGCAGTGGTGTATCGGATACTAATACTGGTCTCACAGGGAATGCTCAAAGCACCGACTGTAGGAAGAGTCTCTATTCTTGTACTTAAGGCGGAATTGTGCCTTTTGTATTTAATTCCGATGTAATTTCAGTGTTTCATCGTCAATGTGAAGGTCCAAGGAATACATTGAACCTGCAGTGGTGTATCGGAAACTAATACTGGTCTCACAGGGAATGCTCAAAGCACCGACTGTAAGAAGAGTCTCTATTCTTGTACTTAAGGCGGCATTGTTCCTTTTGTATTTAATTCCGATGTAATTTCTGTGTTTCATCGTCAATGTGTATGTCCAAGGAATAGATTGAACCTGCAGTGGTGTATCGGATGCTATTACTGGTCTCACAGGGAATGCTCAAAGCACCGACTGTAAGGAGAGTCTCTATTCTTGTACTTATGGCGGCATTGTGCCTTTTGTATTTAATTCCGATGCGATTTCTGTGTTTCATCGTCAATGTGAGGGGTCCAAGGAATACATTGAACCTGCAGAGGTGTTGCGGAAACTAATACTGGTCTCACAGGGAATGCTCAAAGCACAGACTGTAAGAAGAGTCACTATTCTTGTACTTAAGGCGGCATTGTGCCTTTTGTATTTAATTCCGATGCGATTTCTGTGTTTCATCGTCAATGTGAAGGTCCAAGGAATAAACTGAACCTGCAGAGGTGTAGCGGAAACTAATACTGGTCTCACAGGGAATGCTCAAAGCACCTACTGTAAGAAGAGTCTCTATTCTTGTACTTAAGGCGGCATTGTGCCTTTTGTATTTAATTCCGATGCGATTTCTGTGTTTCATCGTCAATGTGAAGGTCCAAGGAATAAACTGAACCTGCAGAGGTGTTGCGGAAACTAATACTGGTCTCACAGGGAATGCTCAAAGCACCGACTGTAAGAAGAGTCACTATTCTTGTACTTAAGGCGGCATTGTGCGTTTTGGATTTAATTCCGATGCCATATCTGTGTTTCATCGTCAATGTGAGGGGTCCAAGGAATACATTGAACCTACAGTGGTGTATCGGAAACTAATACTGGTCTCACAGGGAATGCTCAAAGCACCGACTGTAGGAAGAGTCTCTATTCTTGTACTTAAGGCGGAATTGTGCCTTTTGTATTTAATTCCGATGTAATTTCAGTGTTTCATCGTCAATGTGTATGTCCAAGGAATAGATTGAAACTGCAGTGGTGAATCGGATACTATTACTGGTCTCACAGGGAATGCTCAAAGCACCGACTGTAAGAAGACTCTCTATTCTTGTACTTAAGGTGGCATTGTGCCTTTTGTATTTAATTCCGATGTAATTTCTGTGTTTCATCGTCAATGTGAAGGTCCAAGGATCAGATTGAACCTGCAGTGGTGTATCGGATACTATTACTGGTCTCACAGGGAATGCTCAAAGCACCGACTGTAAGAAGAGTCTCTATTCTTGTACTTAAGGCGGCATTGTGCCTTTTGTATTTAATTCCGATGCGATTTCTGTGTTTCAGCGTCAATGTGAAGGTCCAAGGAATACATTGAACATGCAGTGGTGCATCGGAAACTAATACTGGTCTCACAGGGAATGCTCAAAGCACCGACTGTAAGAAGAGTCTCTATTCTTGTACTTAAGGCGGCATTGTGCCTTTTGTATTTAATTCCGATGCGATTTCTGTGTTTCATCGTCAATGTGAAGGTCCAAGGAATAAACTGAACCTGCAGAGGTGTAGCGGAAACTAATACTGGTCTCACAAGGAATGCTCAAAGCACCGACTGTAAGAAGAGTCTCTATTCTTGTACTTAAGGCGGCATTGTGCCTTTTGTATTTAATTCCGATGCCATTTCCGTGTTTCATCGTCAATGTGAAGGACCAAGGAATAAACTGAACCTACAGAGGTGTAGCGGAAACTAATACTGGTCTCACAGGGAATGCTCAAGGCACCGACTGTAAGAAGAGTCTCTATTCTTGTACTTAAGGCGGCATTGTGCCTTTTGTATTTAATTCCGAAGCGATTTCTGTGTTTCATCGTCAATGTGAAGGTCCAAGGAATAAACTGAACCTGCAGAGGTGTAGCGGAAGCTAATACTGGTCTCACAGGGAATGCTCAAAGCACCGACTGTAAGAAGAGTCTCTATTCTTGTACTTAAGGCGGCATTGTGCGTTTTGGATTTAATTCCGATGCCATTTCTGTTTTTCATCGTCAATGTGAAGGTCCAAGGAATACATTGACCCTGCAGTGGTGTATCGGAAACTAATACTGGTCTCACAGGGAATGCTCAAAGCACCGACTGTAAGAAGAGTCTCTATTCTTGTACTTATGGCGGCATTGTGCGTTTTGGATGTAATTCCGATGCCATTTCTGTGTTTCATCGTCAATTTGAAGGTCCAAGGAATACATTGAACCTGCAGTGGTGTTTCGGAAACTAATACTGGTCTCACAGGGAATGCTCAAATCACCGACGCTAAGAAGAGTCTCTATTCTTGTACTTAAGGCGGCATTGTTCCTTTTGTATTTAATTCCGATGTAATTTCTGTGTTTCATCGTCAATGTGTATGTCCAAGGAATAGATTGAACCTGCAGTGGTGTATCGGATACTATTACTGGCCTCACAGGGAATGCTCAGTACACCGACTGTAAGAAGAGTCTCTATTCTTGTACTTAAGACGGCATTGTGCCATTTGTATATAATTCCGATGCGATTTCTGTGTTTCATCGTCAATGGGAAGGTACAAGGAATAAACTGAACCTGCAGAGGTGCAGCGGAAACTAATACTGGTCTCACAGGGAATGCTCAAAGCACCGACTGTAAGAAGAGTCTCTATTCTTGTACTTAAGGCGGCATTGTGCCTTTTGTATTTAATTCCGATGCGATTACTGTGTTTCATCGTCAATGTGAAGGACCAAGGAATAAACTGAACCTGCAGAGGTGTATCGGATACTAATACGGGTCTCACAGGGAATGCTCAAAGCACCGACAGTAAGGAGAGTCTCTATTCTTGTACTTAAGGCGGCATTGTGCGTTTTGGATTCAATTCCGATGCCATTTCTGTGTTTCATCGTCAATGTGAAGGTCCAAGGAATACATTGAACCTGCAGTAGTGTATCGGAAACTAATACTGGTCTCACAGGGAATGCTGAAAGCACCGACTGTAAGAATAGTCTCTATTCTTGTACTTAAGGCGGCATTGTGCCTTTTGTATTTAATTCCGATGTAATTTCAGTGTTTCGTCGTCAATGTGTATGTCCAAGGAATACATTGAACCTGCAGTGGTGTATCGCAAAGAAATACTGGTCTCACAGGGAGTGCTCAAAACACCGACTCTAAGAAGAGTCTCTATTCTTGTACTTATGGAGGCATTGTGTCTTTGTATTTAATTCCGATGCGATTTCTGTGTTTCATCGTCAATGTCAAGGTCCGAGGAATACATAGAACCGGCAGTGGTGTATCGGAAACTAATACTGGTCTCAAAGGAAAGGATCGAAGCACAGACTATAAGTAGTCTCACTCTTCTTGCACTTAAAGCGGCATTGAGCCTTTTTTATTTAATTCCGATCTAATGTCAGTGTTTCATCGTCAATGTGAATTTCCAAGGAATACATTGAACCTGCAGTGGTGTATCGCAAACTAATACTGGTCTCACAGCGAGTGCTCAAAACACCGACTGTAAGAAGAGTCTCTATTCATGTACCTATGGAGGCATTGTGCCTTTTGTATTTAATTCGGATGCGATTTCTGTGTTTCATCGTCAATGTGAAGGTCCAAGGAATACATAGAACCTGCAGTGGTGTATCGGAAACTAATACTGGTCTCACAGGAAAGGATCAATGCACAGACTCTATGAAGTTTCACTCTTCTTGCACTTAAGGCGGCATTGTGCTTTATGTATTTAATTCCGATGCGAGTTCTGTGTTTCATCGTCAATGTGAAGGTCCAAGGAATACATTGAACCTGCAGTGGTGTATCGGAAACTAATACTGGTCTCACAGGAGAGGAACAAAGCACAGACTCTAAGAAGTCTCACTCTTCTTGCACTTAAGGCGGCATTGAGCCTTTTTATTTTATTCCGATCTAATTTCAGTGTTTCATCGTCAATGTGTATGTCCAAGGAATACATTGAAACTGCAGTGGTGTATCGCAAACTAATACTGGTCTCACAGGGAGTGCTCAAAAGACCGACTGTAAGAAGCGTCCCTATTCTTGTACTTATGGAGGCATTGTGCCTTTTGTATTTAATTCCGATGCGATTTCTGTGTTTCATCGTCAATGTGAAGGTCCAAGGAATACATTGAACCTGCAGTGGTGTATCGGAAACTAATACTGGTCTCACAGGAAAGGATCAAAGCACAGACTCCAAGAAGTCTCACTCTTCTTGCACTTAATGCGGCATTGAGCCTTTTTTATTTAATTCCGATCTAGTTTCGGTGTTTCATCGTCAATGTGTATGTCCTAGGAATACATTGAAATTGCAGTGGTGTATCGCAAACTAATACTGGTCACACAGGGAGTGCTCAAAGCACCGACTGTATGAAGAGTCTCTATTCTTGTACTTGTAGACGCATTGTGCCTTTTGTATTTAATTCCGTTGCGATTTCTGTGTTTCATCGTCAATGTGAAGGTCCAAGGAATACATTGAACCTGCAGTGGTGTATCGGAAACTAATACTGGTCTCACAGGAAAGGATCAAAGCACAGAATCTAAGAGGTCTCACTCTTCTTGCACTTAAGGCGGCATTGAGCCTTTTTTATTAAATTCCGTTCTAACTTCAGTGTTTCATCGTCAATGTGTATGTCCAAGGAATACATTGAACCTGCAGTGGTGTATCGCAAACTAATACTGGTCTCACAGGGAGTGCTCAAAACACCGACTGTAAGAAGAGTCTCTATTCTTGTACTTATGGAGGCATTGTGCCTTTTGTATTTAATTCCGATGCGATTTCTGTGTTTCATCGTCAATGTGAAGGTCCAAGGAATACATTGAACCTGCAGTGGTGTATCGGAAACTAATACTGGTCTCACAGGAAAGGATCAAAGCACAGAATCTAAGAGGTCTCACTCTTCTTGCACTTAAGGAGGCATTGAGCCTTTTTTATTTAATTCCGATCTAATTTCAGTGTTTCATCGTCAATATGTAGGTCCAAGGCATACACTGAACCTGCAGAGGTGTAGCGGAAACTAATACTGGTCTCACAGGGAATGCTCAAAGCACCGACGGTAAGAAGAGGCTCTATTCTTGTACTTAAGGCGGCATTAATCCTTTTGTATTTAATTACGATGTAATTTCTGTGTTTCATCGTCAATGTGAATGTCCAAGGAATAGATTGAACCTGCAGAGGTGTATCGGATACTATTACTGGTCTCACAGGGAATGCTCAAAGCACCGACTGTAAGAAGAGTCTCTATTCTTGTATTTAAGGCTTCATTGTGAATTTTGTATTTAATTCCGATGCGATTTCTGTGTTTCATCGTCAACGTAAAGGTCCAAGGAATAAACTGAACCTGCAGAGGTGTTGCGGAAACTAATACTGGTCTCACAGGGAATGCTCAAAGCACCGACTGTAAGAAGAGTCACTATTCTTGTACTTAAGGCGGCATTGTGCGTTTTGGATTTAATTCCGATGCCATTTCTGTGTTTCATCGTCAATGTGAGGGGTCCAAGGAATACATTGAACCTACAGTGGTGTATCGGAAAGTAATACTGGTCTCACAGGGAATGCTCAAAGCACCGACTGTAGGAAGAGTCTCTATTCTTGTACTTAAGGCGGCATTGTGCCTTTTGTATTTAATTCCGATGTCATTTCAGTGTTTCATCGTCAATGTGTATGTCCAAGGAATAGATTGAAACTGCAGTGGTGAATCGGATACTATTACTGGTCTCACAGGGAATACTCAAAGCACCGACTGTAAGAAGACTCTCTATTCTTGTACTTAAGGTGGCATTGTGCCTTTTGTATTTAATTCCGATGTAATTTCTGTGTTTCATCGTCAATGTGAAGGTCCAAGGATCAGATTGAACCTGCAGTGGTGTATCGGATACTATTACTGGTCTCACAGGGAATGCTCAAAGCACCGACTGTAAGAAGAGTCTCTATTCTTGTACTTAAGGCGGCTTTGTGCCTTTTGTATTTAATTCCGATGCGATTTCTGTGTTTCAGCGTCAATGTGAAGGTCCAAGGAATACATTGAACATGCAGTGGTGCATCGGAAACTAATACTGGTCTCACAGGGAATGCTCAAAGCACCGACTGTAAGAAGAGTCTCTATTCTTGTACTTAAGGCGGCATTGTGCCTATTGTATTTAATTCCGATGCGATTTCTGTGTTTCATCGTCAATGTGAAGGTCCAAGGAATAAACTGAACCTGCAGAGGTGTAGCGGAAACTAATACTGGTCTCACAAGGAATGCTCAAAGCACCGACTGTAAGAAGAGTCTCTATTCTTGTACTTAAGGCGGCATTGTGCCTTTTGTATTTAATTCCGATGCCATTTCCATGTTTCATCGTCAATGTGAAGGACCAAGGAATAAACTGAACCTGCAGAGGTGTAGCGGAAACTAATACTGGTCTCACAGGGAATGCTCAATTCACCGACTGTAAGAAGAGTCTCTATTCTTGTACTTAAGGCGGCATTGTGCCTTTTGTATTTAATTCCGAAGCGATTTCTGTGTTTCATCGTCAATGTGAAGGTCCAAGGAATAAACTGAACCTGCAGAGGTGTAGCGGAAACTAGTACTGGTCTCACAGGGAATGCTCAAAGCACCGACTGTAAGAAGAGTCTCTATTCTTGTACTTAAGGCGGCATTGTGCGTTTTGGATTTAATTCCGATGCCATTTCTGTGTTTCATCGTCAATGTGAAGGTCCAAGGAATACATTGAACCTGCAGTAGTGTATCGGAAACTAATACTGGTCTCACAGGGAATGCTCAAAGCACCGACTGTAAGAAGAGTCTCTATTCTTGTACTTATGGCGGCATTGTGCGTTTTGGATGTAATTCCGATGCCATTTCTGTGTTTCATCGTCAATTTGAAGGTCCAAGGAATGCATTGAACCTGCAGTGGTGTTTCGGAAACTAATACTGGTCTCACAGGGAATGCTCAAATCACCGACGCTAAGAAGAGTCTCTATTCTTGTACTTAAGGCGGCATTGTTCCTTTTGTATTTAATTCCGATGTAATTTCTGTGTTTCATCGTCAATGTGTATGTCCAAGGAATACATTGAACCTGCAGTGGTGTATCGGATACTATTACTGGTCTCACAGGGAATGCTCAGAACACCGACTGTAAGAAGAGTCTCTATTCTTGTAATTAAGACGGCATTGTGCCATTTGTATATAATTCCGATGCGATTTCTGTGTTTCACCGTCAATGTGAAGGTCCAAGGAATAAACTGAACCTGCAGAGGTGCAGCGGAAACTAATACTGGTCTCATAGGGAATGCTCAAAGCACCGACTGTAAGAAGAGTCTCTATTCTTGTACTTAAGGCGGCATTGTGCCTTTTGTATTTAATTCCCATGCGATTTCTGTGTTTCATCGTCAATGTGAAGGACCAAGGTATAAACTGAACCTGCAGAGGTGTATCGGATACTAATACGGGTCTCACAGGGAATGCTCAAAGCACCGACAGTAAGGAGATTCTCTATTCTTGTACTTAAGGCGGCATTGTGCCTTTTGGATTCAATTCCGATGCCATTTCTGTGTTTCATCGTCAATGTGAAGGTCCAAGGAATACATTGAACCTGCAGTGGTGTATCGGAAACTAATACTGGTCTCACAGGGAATGCTGAAAGCACCGACTGTAAGAATAGTCTCTATTCTTGTACTTAAGGCGGCATTGTGCCTTTTGTATTTAACTCCGATGTAATTTCAGTGTTTCGTCGTCAATGTGTATGTCCAAGGAATACATTGAACCTGCAGTGGTGTATCGCAAAGTAATACTGGTCTCACAGGGAGTGCTCAAAACACCGACTGTAAGAAGAGTCTCTATTCTTGTACTTATGGAGGCATTGTGTCTTTGTATTTAATTCCGATGCGATTTCTGTGTTTCATCGTCAATGTGAAGGTCCGAGGAATACATAGAACCTGCAGTGGTGTATCGGAAACTAATACTGGTCTCAAAGGAAAGGATCGAAGCACAGACTATAAGAAGTCTCACTCTTCTTGCACTTAAGGCGGCATTGGGCCTTCTTTATTTAATTCCGATCTAATGTCAGTGTTTCATCGTCAATGTGAATTTCCAAGGAATACATTGAACCTGCAGTGGTGTATCGCAAACTAATACTGGTCTCACAGCGAGTGCTCAAGACACCGACTGTAAGAAGAGTCTCTATTCTTGTACTTATGGAGGCATTGTGCCTTTTGTATTTAATTTCGATGCGATTTCTGTGTTTCATCGTCAATGTGAAGGTCCAAGGAATACATAGAACCTGCAGTGGTGTATCGGAAACTAATACTGGTCTCACAGGAAAGGATCAATGCACAGACTCTATGAAGTTTCACTCTTCTTGCACTTAAGGCGGCATTGTGCCTTTTGTATTTAATTCCGATGCGAGTTCTGTGTTTCATCGTCAATGTGAAGGTCCAAGGAATACATTGAACCTGCAGTGGTGTATCGGAAACTAATACTGGTCTCACAGGAGAGGAACAAAGCACAGACTCTAAGAAGTCTCACTCTTCTTGCACTTAAGGCGGCATTGAGCCTTTTTATTTTATTCCGATCTAATTTCAGTGTTTCATCGTCAATGTGTATGTCCAAGGAATACATTGAACCTGCAGTGGTGTATCGCAAACTAATACTGGTCTCACAGGGAGTGCTCAAAACACCGACTGTAAGAAGAGTCTCTATTCTTGAACTTATGGAGGCATTGTGCCTTTTGTATTTAATTCCGATGCGATTTCTGTGTTTTATCGTCAATGTGAAGGTCCAAGGAATACAATGAACCTGCAGTGGTGTATCGGAAACTAATACTGGTCTCACAGGAAAGGATCAAAGCACAGACTCTAAGAAGTCTCACTCTTCTTGCACTTAAGGCGGCATTGAGCCTTTTTTATTTAATTCCGATCTAATTTCAGTGTTTCATCGTCACTGTGTATGTCCAAGGAATACATTGAAACTGCAGTGGTGTATCGCAAACTAATACTGGTCTCACAGGGAGTGCTCAAAACACCGACTGTAAGAAGCGTCCCTATTCTTGTACTTATGGCGGCATTGTGCCTTTTGTATTTAATTCCGATGCGATTTCTGTGTTTCATCGTCAATGTGAAGATCCAGGGAATAAACTGAACCTGCAGAGGTGTAGCGGAAACTAATACTGGTCTCACAGGGAATGCTCAAAGCACCGACTGTAAGAAGAGTCTCTATTCTTGTACTTAAGGCGGCATTGTGCCTTTTGTATTTAATTCCGATGCGATTTCTGTGTTTCATCGTCAATGTGATGGTCCAAGGAATAAACTGAACCTGCAGAGGTGTTGCGGAAACTAATACTGGTCTCACAGGGAATGCTCAAAGCACCGACTGTAAGAAGAGTCACTATTCTTGTACTTAAGGCGGCATTGTGCGTTTTGGATTTAATTCCGATGCCATTTCTGTGTTTCATCGTCAATGTGAGGGGTCCAAGGAATACATTGAACCTACAGTGGTGTATCGGAAACTAATACTGGTCCCACAGGGAATGCTCAAAGCACCGACTGTAGGAAGAGTCTGTATTCTTGTACTTAAGGCGGCATTGTGCCTTTTGGATTTAATTCCGATGTAATTTCAGTGTTTCATCGTCAATGTGTATGTCCAAGGAATAGATTGAAACTGCAGTGGTGAATCGGATACTATTACTGGTCTCACAGGGAATGCTCAAAGCACCGACTGTAAGGAGACTCTCTATTCTCGTACTTAAGGTGGCATTGTGCCTTTTGTATTTAATTCCGATGTAATTTCTGTGTTTCATCGTCAATGTGAAGGTCCAAGGATCAGATTGAACCTGCAGTGGTGTATCGGATACTATTACTGGTCTCACAGGGAATGCTCAAAGCACCGACTGTAAGAAGAGTCTCTATTCTTGTACTTAAGGCGGCATTGAACCTTTTGTATTTAATTCCGATGCGATTTCTGTGTTTCAGCGTCAATGTGAAGCTCCAAGGAATACATTGAACATGCAGTGGTGCATCGGAAACTAATACTGGTCTCACAGGGAATGCTCAAAGCACCGACCGTAAGAAGAGTCTCTATTCTTGTACTTAAGGCGGCATTGTGCCTTTTGTATTTAATTCCGATGCGATTTCTGTGTTTTATAGTCAATGTGAAGGTCCAAGGAATAAACTGAACCTGCAGAGGTGTAGCGGAAACTAATACTGGTCTCACAAGGAATGCTGAAAGCACCGACTGTAAGAAGAGTCTCTATTCTTGTACTTAAGGCGGCATTGTGCCTTTTGTATTTAATTCCGATGCCATTTCCGTGTTTCATCGTCAATGTGAAGGACCAAGGAATAAACTGAACCTGCAGAGGTGTAGCGGAAACTAATACTGGTCTCACAGGGAATGCTCAAGGCACCGACTGTAAGAAGAGTCTCTATTCTTGTACTTAAGGCGGCATTGTGCCTTTTGTATTTAATTCCGATGCGATTTCTGTGTTTTATAGTCAATGTGAAGGTCCAAGGAATAAACTGAACCTGCAGAGGTGTAGCGGAAACTAATACTGGTCTCACAAGGAATGCTGAAAGCACCGACTGTAAGAAGAGTCTCTATTCTTGTACTTAAGGCAGCATTGTGCCTTTTGTATTTAATTCCGATGCCATTTCCGTGTTTCATCGTCAATGTGAAGGTCCAAGGAATACATTGAACCTGCAGTGGTGTATCGGAAACTAATACTGGTCTCACAGGGAATGCTCAAAGCACCGACTGTAAGAGGAGTCTCTATTCTTGTACTTATGGCGGCATTGTGCGTTTTGGATGTAATTCCGATGCCATTTCTGTGTTTCATCGTCAATTTGAAGGTCCAAGGAATACATTGAACCTCCAGTGGTGTTTCGGAAACTAATACTGGTCTCACAGGGAATGCTCAAATCACCGACGCTAAGAAGAGTCTCTATTCTTGTACTTAAGGCGGCATTGTTCCTTTTGTATTTAATTCCGATGTAATTTCTGTGTTTCAACGTCAATGTGTATGTCCAAGGAATAGATTGAACCTGCAGTGGTGTATCGGATACTATTACTGGTCTCACAGGGAATGCTCAGAACACCGACTGTAAGAAGAGTCTCTATTCTTGTACTTAAGACGGCATTGTGCCATTTGTATATAATTCCGATGCGATTTCTGTGTTTCATCGTCAATGTGAAGGTCCAAGGAATAAACTGAACCTGCAGAGGTGCAGCGGAAACTAATACTGGTCTCACAGGGAATGCTCAAAGCACCGACTGTAAGAAGTGTCTCTATTCTTGTACTTAAGGCGGCATGGTGCCATTTGTATTTAATTCCGATGCGATTTCTGTGTTTCATCGTCAATGTGAAGGACCAAGGAATAAACTGAACCTGCAGAGGTGTATCGGATACTAATACGGGTCTCACAGGGAATGCTCAAAGCACCGACAGTAAGGAGAGTCTCTATTCTTGTACTTAAGGCGGCATTGTGCGTTTTGGATTCAATTCCGATGCCATTTCTGTGTTTCATCGTCAATGTGAAGGTCCAAGGAATACATTGAACCTGCAGTGGTGTATCGGAAACTAATACTGGTCTCACAGGGAATGCTGAAAGCACCGACTGTAAGAATAGTCTCTATTCTTGTACTTAAGGTGGCATTGTGCCTTTTGTATTTAATTCCGATGTAATTTCAGTGTTTCGTCGTCAATGTGTATGTCCAAGGAATACATTGAACCTGCAGTGGTGTATCGCAAAGTAATACTGGTCTCACAGGGAGTGCTCAAAACACCGACTGTAAGAAGAGTCTCTATTCTTGTACTTATGGAGGCATTGTGTCTTTGTATTTAATTCCGATGCGATTTCTGTGTTTCATCGTCAATGTGAAGGTCCGAGGAATACGTAGAACCTGCAGTGGTGTATCGGAAACTAATACTGGTCTCAAAGGAAAGGATCGAAGCACAGACTATAAGAAGTCTCACTCTTCTTGCACTTAAGGCGGCATTGAGCCTTTTTTATTTAATTCCGATCTAATGTCAGTGTTTCATCGTCAATGTGAATTTCCAAGGAATACATTGAACCTGCAGTGGTGTATCGCAAACTAATACTGGTCTCACAGCGAGTGCTCAAAACACCGACTGTAAGAAGAGTCTCTATTCTTGTACTTATGGAGGCATTGTGCCTTTTGTATTTAATTCCGATGCGATTTCTGTGTTTCATCGTCAATGTGAAGGTCCAAGGAATACATAGAACCTGCAGTGGTGTATCGGAATCTAATACTGGTCTCACAGGAAAGGATCAGTGCACAGACTCTATGAAGTTTCACTCTTCTTGCACTTAAGGCGGCATTGTGCCTTTTGTATTTAATTCCGATGCGAGTTTTGTGTTTCATCGTCAATGTGAAGGTCCAAGGAATACATTGAACCTGCAGTGGTGTATCGGAAACTAATACTGGTCTCACAGGAGACGAACAAAGCACAGACTCTAAGAAGTCTCACTCTTCTTGCACTTAAGGCGGCATTGAGCCTTTTTATTTTATTCCGATCTAATTTCAGTGTTTCATCGTCAATGTGTATGTCCAAGGAATACATTGAACCTGCAGTGGTGTATCGCAAACTAATACTGGTCTCACAGGGAGTGCTCAAAATACCGACTGTAAGAAGAGTCTCTATTCTTGAACTTATGGAGGCATTGTGCCTTTTGTATTTAATTCCGATGCGATTTCTGTGTTTTATCGTCAATGTGAAGGTCCAAGGAATACAATGAACCTGCAGTGGGGTATCGGAAACTAATACTGGTCTCACAGGAAAGGATCAAAGCACAGACTCTAAGAAGTCTCACTCTTCTTGCACTTAAGGCGGCATTGAGCCTTTTTTATTTAATTCCGATCTAATTTCAGTGTTTCATCGTCAATGTGTATATCCAAGGAATACATTGAAACTGCAGTGGTGTATCGCAAACTAATACTGGTCTCACAGGGAGTGCTCAAAACACCGACTGTAAGAAGCGTCCCTATTCTTGTACTTATGGCGGCATTGTGCCTTTTGTATTTAATTCCGATGCGATTTCTGTGTTTCATCGTCAATGTGAAGATCCAGGGAATAAACTGAACCTGCAGAGGTGTAGCGGAAACTAATACTGGTCTCACAGGGAATGCTGAAAGCACCGACTGTAAGAAGAGTCTCTATTCTTGTACTTAAGGCGGCATTGTGCCTTTTGTATTTAATTCCGATGCGATTTCTGTGTTTCATTGTCAATGTGAAGGTCCAAGGAATAAACTGAACCTGCAGAGGTGTTGCGGAAACTAATACTGGTCCCACAGGGAATGCTCAAAGCACCGACTGTAAGAAGTGTCACTATTCTTGTACTTAAGGCGGCATTGTGCGTTTTGGATTTAATTGCGATGCCATTTCTGTGTTTCATCGTCAATGTGAGGGGTCCAAGGAATACATTGAACCTACAGTGGTGTATCGGAAACTAATACTGGTCTCACAGGGAATGCTCAAAGCACCGACTGTAGGAAGAGTCTCTATTCTTGTACTTAAGGCCTCATTGTGCCTTTTGTATTTAATTCCGATGTAATTTCAGTGTTTCATCGTCAATGTGTATGTCCAAGGAATAGATTGAAACTGCAGTGGTGAATCGGATACTATTACTGGTCTCACAGGGAATGCTCAAAGCACCGACTGTAAGAAGACTCTCTATTCTTGTACTTAAGGTGGCATTGTGCCTTTTGTATTTAATTCCGATGTAATTTCTGTGTTTCATCGTCAATGTGAAGGTCAAAGGATCAGATTGAACCTGCAGTGGTGTATCGGATACTATTACTGGTCTCACAGGGAATGCTCAAAGCACCGACTGTAACAAGAGTCTCTATTCTTGTACTTAAGGCGGCATTGTGCCTTTTGTATTTAATTCCGATGCTTTTTCTGTGTTTCAGCTCAATGTGAAGGTCCAAGGAATACATTGAACATGCAGTGGTGCATCGGAAACTAATACTGGTCTCACAGGGAATGCTCAAAGCACCGACTGTAAGAAGAGTCTCTATTCTTGTACTTAAGGCGGCATTGTGCCTTTTGTATTTAATTCCGATGCGATTTTTGTGTTTCATCGTCAATGTGAAGGTCCAAGGAATAAACTGAACCTGCAGAGGTGTAGCGGAAACTAATACTGGTCTCACAAGGAATGCTCAAAGCACCGACTGTAAGAAGAGTCTCTATTCTTGTACTTAAGGCGGCATTGTGCCTTTTGTATTTAATTCCGATGCCATTTCCGTGTTTCATCGTCAATGTGAAGGACCAAGGAATAAACTGAACCTGCAGAGGTGTAGCGGAAACTAATACTGGTCTCACAGGGAATGCTCAAGGCACCGACTGTAAGAAGAGTCTCTATTCTTGTACATAAGGCGGCATTGTGCCTTTTGTATTTAATTCCGAAGCGATTTCTGTGTTTCATCGTCAATGTGAAGGTCCAAGGAGTAAACTGAACCTGCAGAGGTGTAGCGGAAACTAATACTGGTCTCACAGGGAATGCTCAAAGCACCGACTGTAAGAAGAGTCTCTATTCTTGTACTTAAGGCGGCATTGTGCGTTTTGGATTTAATTCCGATGCCATTTCTGTGTTTCATCGTCAATGTGAAGGACCAAGGAATAAACTGAACCTGCAGAGGTGTAGCGGAAACTAATACTGGTCTCACAGGGAATGCTCAAGGCACCGACTGTAAGAAGAGTCTCTATTCTTGTACTTAAGGCGGCATTGTGCCTTTTGTATTTAATTCCGAAGCGATTTCTGTGTTTCATCGTCAATGTGAAGGTCCAAGGAATAAACTGAACCTGCAGTGGTGTAGCGGAAACTAATACTGGTGTCACAGGGAGTGCTCAAAACACCGACTGTAAGAAGAGTCTCTATTCTTGAACTTATGGAGGCATTGTGCCTTTTGTATTTAATTCCGATGCGATTTCTGTGTTTTATCGTCAATGTGAAGGTCCAAGGAATACAATGAACCTGCAGTGGTGTATCGGAAACTAATACTGGTCTCACAGGAAAGGATCAAAGCCCAGACTCTAAGAAGTCTCACTCTTCTTGCACTTAAGGCGGCATTGAGCCTTTTTTATTTAATTCCGATCTAATTTCAGTGTTTCATCGTCAATGTGTATGTCCAAGGAATACATTGAAACTGCAGTGGTGTATCGCAAACTAATACTGGTCTCACAGGGAGTGCTCAAAGCACCGACTGTAAGAAGCGTCCCTATTCTTGTACTTATGGAGGCATTGTGCCTTTTGTATTTAATTCCGATGTAATTTCTGTGTTTCATCGTCAATGTGAAGGTCAAAGGATCAGATTGAACCTGCAGTGGTGTATCGGATACTATTACTGGTCTCACAGGGAATGCTCAAAGCACCGACTGTAGGAAGAGTCTCTATTCTTGTACTTAAGGCCTCATTGTGCCTTTTGTATTTAATTCCGATGTAATTTCAGTGTTTCATCGTCAATGTGTATGTCCAAGGAATAGATTGAAACTGCAGTGGTGAATCGGATACTATTACTGGTCTCACAGGGAATGCTCAAAGCACCGACTGTAAGAAGACTCTCTATTCTTGTACTTAAGGTGGCATTGTGCCTTTTGTATTTAATTCCGATGTAATTTCTGTGTTTCATCGTCAATGTGAAGGTCAAAGGATCAGATTGAACCTGCAGTGGTGTATCGGATACTATTACTGGTCTCACAGGGAATGCTCAAAGCACCGACTGTAACAAGAGTCTCTATTCTTGTACTTAAGGCGGCATTGTGCCTTTTGTATTTAATTCCGATGCTTTTTCTGTGTTTCAGCTCAATGTGAAGGTCCAAGGAATACATTGAACATGCAGTGGTGCATCGGAAACTAATACTGGTCTCACAGGGAATGCTCAAAGCACCGACTGTAAGAAGAGTCTCTATTCTTGTACTTAAGGCGGCATTGTGCCTTTTGTATTTAATTCCGATGCGATTTTTGTGTTTCATCGTCAATGTGAAGGTCCAAGGAATAAACTGAACCTGCAGAGGTGTAGCGGAAACTAATACTGGTCTCACAAGGAATGCTCAAAGCACCGACTGTAAGAAGAGTCTCTATTCTTGTACTTAAGGCGGCATTGTGCCTTTTGTATTTAATTCCGATGCCATTTCCGTGTTTCATCGTCAATGTGAAGGACCAAGGAATAAACTGAACCTGCAGAGGTGTAGCGGAAACTAATACTGGTCTCACAGGGAATGCTCAAGGCACCGACTGTAAGAAGAGTCTCTATTCTTGTACTTAAGGCGGCATTGTGCCTTTTGTATTTAATTCCGAAGCGATTTCTGTGTTTCATCGTCAATGTGAAGGTCCAAGGAGTAAACTGAACCTGCAGAGGTGTAGCGGAAACTAATACTGGTCTCACAGGGAATGCTCAAAGCACCGACTGTAAGAAGAGTCTCTATTCTTGTACTTAAGGTGGCATTGTGCGTTTTGGATTTAATTCCGATGCCATTTCTGTGTTTCATCGTCAATGTGAAGGACCAAGGAATAAACTGAACCTGCAGAGGTGTAGCGGAAACTAATACTGGTCTCACAGGGAATGCTCAAGGCACCGACTGTAAGAAGAGTCTCTATTCTTGTACTTAAGGCGGCATTGTGCCTTTTGTATTTAATTCCGAAGCGATTTCTGTGTTTCATCGTCAATGTGAAGGTCCAAGGAATAAACTGAACCTGCAGTGGTGTAGCGGAAACTAATACTGGTGTCACAGGGAGTGCTCAAAACACCGACTGTAAGAAGAGTCTCTATTCTTGAACTTATGGAGGCATTGTGCCTTTTGTATTTAATTCCGATGCGATTTCTGTGTTTTATCGTCAATGTGAAGGTCCAAGGAATACAATGAACCTGCAGTGGTGTATCGGAAACTAATACTGGTCTCACAGGAAAGGATCAAAGCCCAGACTCTAAGAAGTCTCACTCTTCTTGCACTTAAGGCGGCATTGAGCCTTTTTTATTTAATTCCGATCTAATTTCAGTGTTTCATCGTCAATGTGTATGTCCAAGGAATACATTGAAACTGCAGTGGTGTATCGCAAACTAATACTGGTCTCACAGGGAGTGCTCAAAGCACCGACTGTAAGAAGCGTCCCTATTCTTGTACTTATGGAGGCATTGTGCCTTTTGTATTTAATTCCGATGCGATTTCTGTGTTTCATCGTCAATGTGAAGGTCCAAGTAATACATTGATCCTGCAGTGGTGTATCGGAAACTAATACTGGTCTCACAGGAGAGGATCAAAGCACAGACTCCAAGAAGTCTCACTCTTCTTGCACTTAATGCGGCATTGAGCCTTTTTTATTTAATTCCGATCTAGTTTCGGTGTTTCATCGTCAATGTGTATGTCCTAGGAATACATTGAAATTGCAGTGGTGTATCGCAAACTAATACCGGTCACACAGGGAGTGCTCAAAACACCGACTGTAAGAAGAGTCTCTATTCTTGTACTTATAGACGCATTGTGCCTTTTGTATTTAATTCCGTTGCGATTTCTGTGTTTCATCGTCAATGTGAAGTTCCAAGGAATACATGGAACCTGCAGTGGTGTATCGGAAACTAATACTGGTCTCACAGGAAAGGATCAAAGCACAGACTTTAAGAAGTCTCACTCGTCTTGCACTTAAGGCGGCATTGAGCCATTTTTATTAAATTCCGTTCTAACTTCAGTGTTTCATCGTCAATGTGTATGTCCAAGGAATACATTGAACCTGCGGTGGTGTATCGCAAACTAATACTGGTCTCACAGGGAGTGCTCAAAACACCGACTGTAAGAAGAGTCTCTATTCTTGTACTTATGGAGGCATTGTGCCTTTTGTATTTAATTCCGATGCGATTTCTGTGTTTCATCGTCAATGTGAAGGTCCAAGGAATACATTGAACCTGCAGTGGTGTATCGGAAACTAATACTGGTCTCACAGGAAAGGATCAAAGCACAGAATCTAAGAGGTCTCACTCTTCTTGCACTTAAGGCGGCATTTAGCCTTTTTTATTTAATTCCGATCTAATTTCAGTGTTTCATCGTCAATGTGTAGGTCCAAGGCATACACTGAACCTGCAGAGGTGTTGCGGAAACTAATACTGGTCTCACAGGGAATGCTCAAAGCACCGACGGTAAGAAGAGGCTCTATTCTTGTACTTAAGGCGGCATTGTGCCTTTTGTATTTAATTCCGATGCGATTTCTGTGTTTTATCGTCAATGTGAAGGTCCAAGGAATAAACTGAACCTGCAGAGGTGTAGCGGAAACTAATACTGGTCTCACAAGGAATGCTGAAAGCACCGACTGTAAGAAGAGTCTCTATTCTTGTACTTAAGGCGGCATTGTGCCTTTTGTATTTAATTCCGATGCCATTTCCGTGTTTCATCGTCAATGTGAAGGACCAAGGAATAAACTGAACCTGCAGAGGTGTAGCGGAAACTAATACTGGTCTCACAAGGAATGCTCAAGGCACCGACTGTAAGAAGAGTCTCTATTCTTGTACTTAAGGCGGCATTGTGCCTTTTGTATTTAATTCCGAAGCGATTTCTGTGTTTCATCGTCAATGTGAAGGTCCAAGGAATAAACTGAACCTTCAGAGGTGTAGCGGAAACTAATACTGGTCTCACAGGGAATGCTCAAAGCACCGACTGTAAGAAGAGTCTCTATTCTTGTACTTAAGGCGGCATTGTGCGTTTTGGATTTAATTCCGATGCCATTTCTGTGTTTCATCGTCAATGTGAAGGTCCAAGGAATACATTGAACCTGCAGTGGTGTATCGGAAACTAATACTGGTCTCACAGGGAATGCTCAAAGCACCGACTGTAAGAAGAGTCTCTATTCTTGTACTTATGGCGGCATTGTGCGTTTTGGATGTAATTCCGATGCCATTTCTGTGTTTCATCGTCAATTTGAAGGTCCAAGGAATACATTGAACCTGCAGTGGTGTTTCGGAAACTAATACTGGTCTCACAGGGAATGCTCAAATCACCGACGCTAAGAAGAGTTTCTATTCTTGTACTTAAGGCGGCATTGTTCCTTTTGTATTTAATTCCGATGTAATTTCTGTGTTTCATCGTCAATGTGTATGTCCAAGGAATAGATTGAACCTGCAGTGGTGTATCGGATACTATTACTGGTCTCACAGGGAATGCTCAGAACACCAACTGTAAGAAGAGTCTCTATTCTTGTACTTAAGACGGCATTGTGCCATTTGTATATAATTCCGATGCGATTTCTGTGTTTCATCGTCAATGTGAAGGTCCAAGGAATAAACTGAACCTGCAGAGGTGCAGCGGAAACTAATACTGGTCTCACAGGGAATGCTCAAAGCACCGACTGTAAGAAGTGTCTCTATTCTTGTACTTAAGGCGGCATTGTGCCTTTTGTATTTAATTCCGATGCGATTTCTGTGTTTCATCGTCAATGTGAAGGACCAAGGAATAAACTGAACCTGCAGAGGTGTATCGGATACTAATACGGGTCTCACAGGGAATGCTCAAAGCACCGACAGTAAGGAGAGTCTCTATTCTTGTACTTAAGGCGGCATTGTGCGTTTTGGATTCAATTCCGATGCCATTTCTGTGTTTCATCGTCAATGTGAAGGTCCAAGGAATACATTGAACCTGCAGTGGTGTATCGGAAACTAATACTGGTCTCACAGGGAATGCTGAAAGCACCGACTGTAAGAATAGTCTCTATTCTTGTACTTAAGGTGGCATTGTGCCTTTTGTATTTAATTCCGATGTAATTTCAGTGTTTCGTCGTCAATGTGTATGTCCAAGGAATACATTGAACCTGCAGTGGTGTATCGCAAAGTAATACTGGTCTCACAGGGAGTGCTCAAAACACCGACTGTAAGAAGAGTCTCTATTCTTGTACTTATGGAGGCATTGTGTCTTTGTATTTAATTCCGATGCGATTTCTGTGTTTCATCGTCAATGTGAAGGTCCGAGGAATACATAGAACCTGCAGTGGTGTATCGGAAACTAATACTGGTCTCAAAGGAAAGGATCGAAGCACAGACTATAAGAAGTCTCACTCTTCTTGCACTTAAGGCGGCATTGAGCCTTTTTTAATTAATTCCGATCTAATGTCAGTGTTTCATCGTCAATGTGAATTTCCAAGGAATACATTGAACCTGCAGTGGTGTATCGCAAACTAATACTGGTCTCACAGCGAGTGCTCAAAACACCGAATGTAAGAAGAGTCTCTATTATTGTACTTATGGAGGCATTGTGCCTTTTGTATTTAATTCCGATGCGATTTCTGTGTTTCATCGTCAATGTGAAGGTCCAAGGAATACATAGAACCTGCAGTGGTGTATCGGAAACTAATACTGGTCTCACAGGAAAGGATCAATGCACAGACTCTATGAAGTTTCACTCTTCTTGCACTTAAGGCGGCATTGTGCCTTTTGTATTTAATTCCGATGCGAGTTTTGTGTTTCATCGTCAATGTGAAGGTCCAAGGAATACATTGAACCTGCAGTGGTGTATCGGAAACTAATACTGGTCTCACAGGAGAGGAACAAAGCACAGACTCTGAGAAGTCTCACTCTTCTTGCACTTAAGGCGGCATTGAGCCTTTTTATTTTATTCCGATCTAATTTCAGTGTTTCATCGTCAATGTGTATGTCCAAGGAATACATTGAACCTGCAGTGGTGTATCGCAAACTAATACTGGTCTCACAGGGAGTGCTCAAAATACCGACTGTAAGAAGAGTCTCTATTCTTGAACTTATGGAGGCATTGTGCCTTTTGTATTTAATTCCGATGCGATTTCTGTGTTTTATCGTCAATGTGAAGGTCCAAGGAATACAATGAACCTGCAGTGGTGTATCGGAAACTAATACTGGTCTCACAGGAAAGGATCAAAGCACAGACTCTAAGAAGTCTCACTCTTCTTGCACTTAAGGCGGCATTGAGAGTTTTTTATTTAATTCCGATCTAATTTCAGTGTTTTATCGTCAATGTGTATGTCCAAGGAATACATTGAAACTGCAGTGGTGTATCGCAAACTAATACTGGTCTCACAGGGAGTGCTCAAAACACCGACTGTAAGAAGCGTCCCTATTCTTGTACTTATGGCGGCATTGTGCCTTTTGTATTTAATTCCGATGCGATTTCTGTGTTTCATCGTCAATGTGAAGATCCAGGGAATAAACTGAACCTGCAGAGGTGTAGCGGAAACTAATACTGGTCTCACAGGGAATGCTCAAAGCACCGACTGTAACAAGAGTCTCTATTCTTGTACTTAAGGCGGCATTGTGCCTTTTGTATTTAATTCCGATGCGATTTCTGTGTTTCATTGTCAATGTGAAGGTCCAAGGAATAAACTGAGCCTGCAGAGGTGTTGCGGAAACTAATACTGGTCTCACAGGGAATGCTCAAAGCACCGACTGCAAGAAGTGTCACTATTCTTGTATTTAAGGCGGCATTGTGCGTTTTGGATTTAATTGCGATGCCATTTCTGTGTTTCATCGTCAATGTGAGGGGTCCAAGGAATACATTGAACCTACAGTGGTGTATCGGAAACTAATACTGGTCTCACAGGGAATGCTCAAAGCACCGACTGTAGGAAGAGTCTCTATTCTTGTACTTAAGGCGGCATTGTGCCTTTTGTATTTAATTCCGATGTAATTTCAGTGTTTCATCGTCAATGTGTATGTCCAAGGAATGGATTGAAACTGCAGTGGTGAATCGGATACTATTACTGGTCTCACAGGGAATGCTCAAAGCACCGACTGTAAGAAGACTCTCTATTCTTGTACTTAAGGTGGCATTGTGCCTTTTGTATTTAATTCCGATGTAATTTCTGTGTTTCATCGTCAATGTGAAGGTCAAAGGATCAGATTGAACCTGCAGTGGTGTATCGGATACTATTACTGGTCTCACAGGGAATGCTCAAAGCACCGACTGTAACAAGAGTCTCTATTCTTGTACTTAAGGCGGCATTGTGCCTTTTGTATTTAATTCCGATGCGATTTCTGTGTTTCAGCTCAATGTGAAGGTCCAAGGAATACATTGAACATGCAGTGGTGCATCGGAAACTAATACTGGTCTCACAGGGAATGCTCAAAGCACCGACTGTAAGAAGAGTCTCTATTCTTGTACTTAAGGCGGCATTGTGCCTTTTGTATTTAATTCCGATGCGATTTCTGTGTTTCATCGTCAATGTGAAGGTCCAAGGAATAAACTGAACCTGCAGAGGTGTAGCGGAAACTAATACTGGTCTCACAAGGAATGCTCAAAGCACCGACTGTAAGAAGAGTGTCTATTCTTGTACTTAAGGCGGCATTGTGCCTTTTGTATTTAATTCCGATGCCATTTCCGTGTTTCATCGTCAATGTGAAGGACCAAGGAATAAACTGAACCTGCAGAGGTGTAGCGGAAACTAATACTGGTCTCACAGGGAATGCTCAAGGCACCGACTGTAAGAAGAGTCTCTATTCTTGTACTTAAGGCGGCATTGTGCCTTTTGTATTTAATTCCGAAGCGATTTCTGTGTTTCATCGTCAATGTGAAGGTCCAAGGAGTAAACTGAACCTGCAGAGGTGTAGCGGAAACTAATACTGGTCTCACAGGGAATGCTCAAAGCACCGACTGTAAGAAGAGTCTCTATTCTTTTACTTAAGGCGGCATTGTGCGTTTTGGATTTAATTCCGATGCCATTTCTGTGTTTCATCGTCAATGTGAAGGACCAAGGAATAAACTGAACCTGCAGAGGTGTAGCGGAAACTAATACTGGTCTCACAGGGAATGCTCAAGGCACCGACTGTAAGAAGAGTCTCTATTCTTGTACTTAAGGCGGCATTGTGCCTTTTGTATTTAATTCCGAAGCGATTTCTGTGTTTCATCGTCAATGTGAAGGTCCAAGGAATAAACTGAACCTGCAGTGGTGTATCGGAAACTAATACTGGTCTCACAGGAAAGGATCAAATCCCAGACTCTAAGAAGTCTCACTCTTCTTGCACTTAAGGCGGCATTGAGCCTTTTTTATTTAATTCCGATCTAATTTCAGTGTTTCATCGTCAATGTGTATGTCCAAGGAATACATTGAAACTGCAGTGGTGTATCGCAAACTAATACTGGTCTCACAGGGAGTGCTCAAAGCACCGACTGTAAGAAGCGTCCCTATTCTTGTACTTATGGAGGCATTGTGCCTTTTGTATTTAATTCCGATGCGATTTCTGTGTTTCATCGTCAATGTGAAGGTCCAAGGAATACATTGATCCTGCAGTGGTGTATCGGAAACTAATACTGGTCTCACAGGAAAGGATCAAAGCACAGACTCCAAGAAGTCTCACTCTTCTTGCACTTAATGCGGCATTGAGCCTTTTTTATTTAATTCCGATCTAGTTTCGGTGTTTCATCGTCAATGTGTATGTCCTAGGAATACTTTGAAATTGCAGTGGTGTATCGCAAACTAATACTGGTCACACAGGGAGTGCTCAAAACACCGACTGTAAGAAGAGTCTCTATTCTTGTACTTATAGACGCATTGTGCCTTTTGTATTTAATTCCGTTGCGATTTCTGTGTTTCATCGTCAATGTGAAGTTCCAAGGAATACATGGAACCTGCAGTGGTGTATCGGAAACTAATACTGGTCTCACAGGAAAGGATCAAAGCACAGACTTTAAGAAGTCTCACTCTTCTTGCACTTAAGGCGGCATTGAGCCTTTTTTATTAAATTCCGTTCTAACTTCAGTGTTTCATCGTCAATGTGTATGTCCAAGGAATACATTGAACCTGCGGTGGTGTATCGCAAACTAATACTGGTCTCACAGGGAGTGCTCAAATCACCGACTGTAAGAAGAGTCTCTATTCTTGTACTTATGGAGGCATTGTGCCTTTTGTATTTAATTCCGATGCGATATCTGTGTTTCATCGTCAATGTGAAGGTCCAAGGAATACATTGAACCTGCAGTGGTGTATCGGAAACTAATACTGGTCTCACAGGAAAGGATCAAAGCACAGAATCTAAGAGGTCTCACTCTTCTTGCACTTAAGGCGGCATTGAGCCTTTTTTATTTAATTCCGATCTAATTTCAGTGTTTCATCGTCAATGTGTAGGTCCAAGGCATACACTGAACCTGCAGAGGTGTAGCGGAAACTAATACTGGTCTCACAGGGAATGCTCAAAGCACCGACGGTAAGAAGAGGCTCTATTCTTGTACTTAAGGCGGCATTAATCCTTTTGTATTTAATTACGATGTAATTTCTGTGTTTCATCGTCAATGTGAATGTCCAAGGAATAGATTGAACCTGCAGTGGTGTATCGGATACTATTACTGGTCTCACAGGGAATGCTCAAAGCACCGACGTTAAGAAGAGTCTCTAATCTTGTATTTAAGGCGGCATTGTGCCTTTTGTATTTAATTCCGATGCGATTTCTGTGTTTCATCGTCAATGTGAAGGTCCAAGGAATACATTGAACCTGCAGTGGTGTATCGCAAAGTAATACTGGTCTCACAGGGAGTGCTCAAAACACCGACTGTAAGAAGAGCCTCTATTCTTGTACTGAAGGCGGCACTGTGCCTTCTGTATTTAATTCCGATGCGATTTTTTTTTTCATCGTCAATGTGAAGGTCCAAGGAATAAACTGAACCTGCAGAGGTGTAGCGGAAACTAATACTGGTCTCACAGGGAATGCTCAAAGCACCGACTGTAAGAAGAGTCTCTATTCTTGTACTTAAGGCGGCATTGTGCGTTTTGGATTTAAATCTGATGCCATTTCTGTGTTTCATCGTCAATGCGAGGGGTCCAAGGAATACATTGATACTGCGGTGGTGTATCGGAAACTAATACTGGTCTCACAGGGAATGCTCAAAGCACCGACTGTAAGAAGAGTCTCTATTCTTGTTCTTAAGGAGGCATTGTGCCTTTTGTATTTAATTCCGATGTAATTTCAGTGTTTCATCGTCAATGTGTATGTCCAAGGAATAGATTGAACCTGCAGTGGTGTATCGGATACTATTACTGGTCTCACAGGGAATGCTCAAAGCACCGACTGTAAGAAGAGTCCCTATTCTTGTACTTAAGGCGGCATTGTGCCTTTTGTATTTAATTCAGATGTAATTTCTGTGTTTCATCGTCAATGTGTATGTCCAAGGAATAGATTGAACCTGCAGTGGTGTATCGGATACTATTACTGGTCTCACAGGGAATGCACAAAGCACCGACTGTAAGAAGAGTCTCTATTCTTGTACTTAAGGCGGCATTGTGCCTTTTGTATTTAATTCCGATGCGATTTCTGTGTTTCATCGCCAATGTGAAGGTCGAAGGAATATACTGAACCTGCAGAGGTGTAGCGCAAATTAATTATTGGTCTCACAGGGAATGCTCAAAGCACCGACTGTAAGAAGAGTCTCTATTCTTGTACTTAAGGCGGCATTGTGCCTTTTGTATTTAATTCCGATGCGATTTCTGTGTTTCATCGTCAATGTGAAGGTCCAAGGAATAAACTGAACCTGCAGAGGTGTAGCGGAAACTAATACTGGTCCCACAGGGAATGCTCAAAGCACCGACAGTAAGAAGAGTCTCTATTCCTGTACTTAAGGCGGCATTGTGCGTTTTGGATTTAATTCCGATGCCATTTCTGTGTTTCATCGTCAATGTGAAGGTCCAAGGAATACATTGAACCTGCAGTGGTGTATCGGAAACTAATACTGGTCTCACAGGAAAGGATCAAAGCACAGACTCTAAGAGGTCTCACTCTTCTTGCACTTAAGGCGGCATTGAGCCTTTTTTATTTAATTCCGATCTAATTTCAGTGTTTCATCGTCAATGTGAAGGTCCAAGGAATAAACTGAACCTGCAGAGGTGTAGCGGAAACTAATACTGGTCTCGTATTTAATGCTCAAAGCACCGACTGTAAGAAGAGTCTCTATTCTTGTACTAAAGGCGGCATTGTGCCTTTTATATTGAATTCCGATGTAATTACAGAGATTCATCGTCAATGTGTATGTCCAAGGAAAAGATTGAACCTGCAGTGGTGTATCGGATACTATTACTGGTCTCACAGGGAATGCTTATAGCCCCGACTGTAAGAAGAGTCTCTATTCTTGTACTGAAGGCGGCATTGTGCCCTTTGTATTTAATTCCGATGCGATTTCTGTGTTTCATCGTCAATGTGAAGGTCCAAGGAATAAACTGAACCTGCTGAGATGTATCGCAAACTAATACTGGTCTCACAGGGAGTGCTCAAAGCACCGACTGTAACAAGAGTCTCTATTCTTGTACTTAAGGCGGCATTGTGCCTTTTGTATTTAATTCCGATGCCATTTCTGTGTTTCATCGTCAATGTGAAGGTCCAATGAATAAACAGAACCTGCAGAGGTGTAGCAGAAACTAATACTGGTCTCACAGGGAATGCTCAAAGCACCGACTGTAAGAAGAGTCTCTATTCTTGTACTTAAGGCGGCATTGTGCATTTTGTATTTAATCCCGATGCGATTTCTGTGTTTCATCGTCAATGTGAAGGTCCAAGGAATAAACTGAACCTGCAGAGGTGTAGCGGAAACTAATACTGGTCTCACAGGGAATGCTCAAAGCACCGACTGTAAGAAGAGTCTCTATTCTTGTACTTAAGGCGGCATGGTGCGTTTTGGATTTAATTCCGATGCCATTTCGGTGTTTCATCGTCAATGTGAAGGTCCAAGGAATACACTGAACCTGCAGTGGTGTATCGGAAACTAATACTGGTCTCACAAGGAATGCTCAAATCACCGACTGTAAGAAGAGCCTCTATTCTTGTACTTAAGGCGGCATTGTGCGTTTTGGATTTAATTCCGATGCCATTTCTGTGTTTCATCGTCAATGTGAAGGTCCAAGGAATACATTGAACTTGCAGTGGTGTATCGGAAACTAATACTGGTCTCACAGGGAATGCTGAAAGCACCGACTGTAAGAAGAGTCTCTATTCTTGTACTTAAGGCGGCATTGTGCCTTTTGTATTTAATTCCGATGCGATTTCTGTGTTTGATCGTCAATGTGAAGGTCCAAGGAATAAGCTGAACCTGCAGAGGTGTAGCGGAAACTAATACTGGTCTCACAGGGAATGCTCAAAGCACCGACTGTAAGAAGAGTCTCTATACTTGTACTTAAGGCGGCATTGTGCCATTTGTATTTAATTCCGATGCGATTTCTGTGTTTCATCGTCAATGTGAAGGTCCAAGGAATAATCTGTACCTGCAGAGGTGTATCGGATACTATTACTGGTCTCACAGGGAATGCGTATAGCACCGACTGTAAGAAGAGTCTCTATTCTTGTACTTAAGGCGGCATTGTGCCCTTTGTATTTAATTCCGATGCGATTTCTGTGTTTCATCGTCAATGTGAAGGTCCAAGGAATAAACTGAACCTGCTGAGGTGTATCGCAAACTAATACTGGTCTCACAGGGAGTGCTCAAAGCACCGACTGTAAAAAGAGTCTCTATTCTTGTACTTAAGGCGGCATTGTGCCTTTTGTATTTAATTCCGATGCCATTTCTATGTTTCATCGTCAATGTGAAGGTCCAATGAATAAACTGAACCTGCAGAGGTGTAGCAGAAACTAATACTGGTCTCACAGGGAATGCTCAAAGCACCGACTGTAAGAATAGTCTCTATTCTTGTACTTAAGGCGGCATTGTGCGTTTTGGATTTAATTCCGATGCCATTTCTGAGTTTCATCGTCAATGTGAAGGTCCAAGGAATACATTGAACTTGCAGTGGTGTATCGGAAACTAATACTGGTCTCACAGGGAATGCTGAAAGCACCGACTGTAAGAAGAGTCTCCATTCTTGTACTTAAGGCGGCATTGTGTGTTTTGGATTTAATTCCGATGCCATTTCTGTGTTTCATCGTCAATGTGACGGTCCAAGGAATACATTGAACCTGCAGTGGTGTAGCGGAAACTAATACTGGTTTCACAGGGAATGCTCAAAGCACCGACTGTAAGAAGAGTCTCTATACTTGTACTTAAGGCGGCATTGTGCCATTTGTATTTAATTCCGATGCGATTTCTGTGTTTCATCGTCAATGTGAAGGTCCAAGGAATAATCTGAACCTGCAGAGGTGTATCGGATACTAATACTGGTCTCACATGGAATGCTCAAAGCACCGACTGTAAGAAGAGTCTCTGTTCTTGTACTTAAGGCGGCATTGTGCGTTTGGGATTTAATTCCGATGCCATTTCAGTGTTTCATCGTCAATGTGAAGGTCCAAGGAATATATTGACCCAGCAGTGGTGTATCGGAAACTAATACTGGTCTCACAGGGAATGCTCAAAGCACCGACTGTAAGAAGAATCTCTATTCTTGTACTTAAGGCGGCATTGTGCCTTTTCTATTAAATTCCGATGTAATTTCAGTGTTTCATCGTCAATGTGTATGTCCAAGGAATAGATTGAACCTGCTGTGGTGTATCGGATACTGCTACTGGTCTCACAGGGAATGCTCAAAGCACCGACTGTGAGAAGAGTCTCTATTCTTGTACTTAAGGCGGCATTGTGCCCTTTTGTATGTAATTCCGATGCGATTTCTGTGTTTCATCGTCAATGTGAAGGTCCAAGGAATACATAGAACCTGCAGTGGTGTATCGCAAACTAATACTGGTCTCTCAGGAAAGGATCATTGCACAGACTCTAAGAAGTCTCACTCTTCTTGCAATTAAGGCGGCATTGTGCCTTTTGTATTTAATTCCGATGCGATTTCTGTGTTTCATCGTCAATGTGAAGGTCCAAGGAATACATTGAAATTGCAGTGGTGTATCGCAAACTAATACTGGTGTCACAGGGAATGCTCAAAGCACCGACTGTAAGAAGAGTCTCTATTCTTGTACTTAAGGCGGCATTGTGCCTTTTGTATTTAATTCCGATGTAATTTCAGTGTTTCATCGTCAATGTGTATGTCCAAGGAATAGATTGAACCTGCAGTGGTGTATCGGATACTATTATTGATCTCACAGGGAATGCTCAAAGCACCGACTGTGAGAAGTGTCTCTATTCTTGTACTTATGGCGGCATTGTGCCTTTTGTATTTAATTTCGATGTGATTTCTGTGTTTCATCGTCAATGTAAAGGTCCAAGGAATAAACTGAACCTGCTGAGGTGTATCGCAAACTAAAACTGGTCCCACAGGGAGTGCTCAAAGCACCGACTGTAAAAAGAGTCTCTACTCTTGTACTTAAGGCGGCATTGTGCCTTTTGTATTTAATTCCGATGCGATTTCTGTGTTTCATCGTCAATGTGAAGGTCCAAGGAATACATTGAAATTGCAGTGGTGTATCGGATACTAATACTGGTCTCACAGGAAAGGATCAAAGCACAGACTCTAAGAAGTCTCACTCTTCTTGCACTTAAGGCGTCATTGAGCATTTTTTATTTAATTCTGATCTAATTTCAGTGTTTCAACGTCAATGTGTATGTCCAAGGAATACATTGAACCTGCAGTGGTGTATCGCAAACTAATACTGGTCTCACAGGGAGTGCTGAAAACACCGACTGTAAGAAGAGTCTCTATTCTTGTACTTATGGCGGCATTGTGCCTTTTGTATTTAATTCCGATGTAATTTCAGTGTATCATCGTCAATGTGTATGTCCAAGGAATAGATTGAACCTTCAGTGGTGTATCGGATACTATTACTGGTCTCACAGGGAATGCTCTAAGCACCGACTGTAAGAAGAGTCTCTATTCTTGTACTTATGGAGGCATTGTGCATTTTGTATTTAATTCCGATGCGATTTCCGTGTTTCATCGTCAATGTGAAGGTCCAAGGAATACATTGAAATTGCAGTGGTGTATCGGAAACTAATACTGGTCTCACAGGAAAGGATCAAAGCACAGACTATAAGAAGTCTCACTCTTCTTGCACTTAAGTCATCAATGTGCCTTTAGTAATTAATTCCGATGCGATTTCTGTGTTTCATTGTCAATGTGAAGGTCCAAGGAATACATTGAAATTGCAGTGGTGTATCGGAAACTAATACTGGTCTCACAGGAAAGGATCAAAGCACAGACTATAAGAAGTCTTACCCTTCTTGCACTTAAGGCGGCATTGAGACTTTTTTACTTAATTCCGATCTAATTTCAGTGTTTCATCGTCAATGTGTACGTCCAAGGAATACATTGAACCTGCAAAGGTGTATCGCAAACTAATACTTGTCTCACAGGGAGTGCTCAAAACACCGACTGTAAGAAGAGTCTCTATTCTTGTACTTATGGAGGCATTGTGCCTTTTGTATTTAATTCCGATGCGATTTCTGTGTTTCATCGTCAATGTGAAGGTCCGAGGAATACATTGAACCTGTAGTGGTGTATCGGAAACTAATACTGGTCTCACAGGAAAGGATCAATGCACAGACTCTAAGAAGTCTCACTCTTCTTGCACTTAAGGCGGCATTGCGCCTTATGCATTTAATTCCGATGCGATTTCTGTGATTCATTGTCAATGTGAAGGTTCAAGGAATACATTGAACCTCCAGTGGTGTATCGGAAACTAATACTGGTCTCACAGGAAAGGATCAAAGCACAGACTCTAAGAAGTCTCACTCTTCTTGCACTTAAGGCGGCATTGAGCATTTCTTATTTAATTCCGATCTAATTTCAGTGTTTCATCGTCAATGTGTATGTCCAAGGAATACATTGAACCTGCAGTGGTGTATAGCAAACTAAAACTGGTCTCACAGGGAGTGCTCAAAACACCGACTGTAAGAAGAGTCTCTATTCTTGTACTTATGGCGGCATTGTGCCTTTTGTATTTAATTCCGATGCGATTTCTGCGTATCATCGTCAATGTGAAGGTCCAAGGAATACATTGAACCTGCAGAGGTATAGCGGAAACTAATACTGGTCTCACAGGGAATGCTCAAAGCACCGACTGTAAGAAGAGTCTCTATTCTTGTACATAAGGCGGCTTTGTGCCTTTTGTATTTAATTCCGGTGCGATTTCTGTGTTTCATCGTCAATGTGAAGGTCCAAGGAATACATAGAACCTGCAGTGGTGTATCGGAAACTAATACTGGTCTCACAGGAAAGGATCAATGCACAGACACTTAGAAGTCTCACTTTTCTTGCACTTAAGGCGGCATTGTGCCTTTTGTATTTAATTCTGGTGCAATTTCTGTGTTTCATCCTCAATGTGTATGTCCAAGGAATACATTGAACCTGCAGTGGTGCATCGCAATCTAATACTGGTCTCACAGGGAATGCTCAAACCACCGACGGTAAGAAGAGTCTCTATTCTTGTACTTATGGAGGCATTGTGCATTTTGTATTTAATTCCGATGCGATTTCTGTGTTTCATCGTCAATGTGAAGGTCCAAGGAAATCATTGTAATTGCAGTGGTTATCGAAAACTAATACTGGTCTCACAGGAAAATATCAAAGCACAGACTATAAGAAGTCTCACGCTTCTTGCACTTAAGTCGGCATTGTGCCTTTTGTATTTAATTCCGATGCGATTTCTGTGTTTCATCGTCAATGTGAAGGTCCAAGGAATACATAGAATCTGCAGTGGTGTATCGGAAACTAATACTGGTCTCACAGGAAAGGATCAATGCACAGACTCTAAGAAGTCTCACTCTTCTTGCACTTAAGGCAGCATTGTGCCTTTTGTATTTAATTCTGATGCAATTACTGTGTTTCATCGTCAATGTGAAGGTCCAAGGAATACATTGAACCTGCAGTGGTGTATCGGAAACTAATACTGGTCTCACAAGAAAGGATCAAATCACAGACTCTTAGAAGTCTCACTCTTCTTGCACTTATGGCGGCATTGAGCCTTTTTTATTTAATTCCAATCTAATTTCTGTGGTTTATCGTCAATGTGTATGTCCAAGGAATACATTGAACCTGCAGTGGTGTATCGCAAAGTAATACTGGTCTCACAGGGAGTGCTCAAAACACCGAATGTAAGAAGAGTCTCTATTCTTGTACATATGGAGGCATTCTGTGTTTTGTATTTAATTCCGATGCGATTTCTGTGTTTCATCGTCAATGTGAAGGTCCAAGGAATACATTGAAATTGCAGTGGTGTATCGGAAACTAATACTGGTCTCACAGGAAAGGATCAAAGCACAGACTATAAGAAGTCTCACTCTTCTTGCACTTAAGTCGGCAATGTGCCTTTTGTAATTAATTCCGATGCGATTTCTGTGTTTCATCGTCAATGTGAACGTCCAAGGAATACATTGAAATTGCAGTGGTGTATCGGAAACTAATACTGGTCTCAAAGGAAAGGATCAAAGCACAGACTATAAGAAGTCTCACCCTTCTTGCACTTAAGGCGGCATTGAGCCTTTTTTGTTTAATACCGAACTAATTTCAGTGTTTCATCGTCAATGTGTATGTCCAAGGAATACATTGAACCCGCAGTGCTGTATCGCAAACTAATACTGGTCTCACAGGGAGTGCTCAAAACACCGACTGTAAGAAGAGTCTCTATTCTTGTACTTATGGAGGCATTGTGCCTTTTGTATTTAATTCCGATGCGATTTCTGTGTGTCATCGTCAATGTGAAGGTCCAAGGAATACATAGAACCTGCAGTGGTGTATCGGAAACTAATACTGGTCTCACAGGAAAGGATCAAAGCACAGACTATAAGAAGTCTCACTCTCCTTGCACTTACGGCGGCATTGAGCCTATTTTGTTTAATTCCGATCTAATTTCAGTGTTTCATCGTCAATGTGTATTTCCAAGGAATACATTGAACCTGCAGTGGTGTATCGCAAACTAATACTGGTCTCACAGGGAGTGCTCAAAACACCGACTGTAAGAAGAGTCTCTATTCTTGTACTTATGGCGGCATTGTGCCTTTTGTATTTAATTCCGATGCGATTTCTGCGTATCATCGTCAATGTGAAGGTCCAAGGAATACATTGAACTTGCAGAGGTATAGCGGAAACTAATACTGGTCTCACAGGGAATGCTCAAAGCACCGACTGTAAGAAGAGTCTCTATTCTTGTACATAAGGCGGCTTTGTGCCTTTTGTGTTTAATTCCGGTGCGATTTCTGTGCTTCATCGTCAATGTGAAGGTCCAAGGAATACATAGAACCTGCATAGACTATAAGAAGTCTCACCCTTCTTGCACTTAAGTCGGCATTGAGCCTTTTTTATTTAATTCCGATCTAATTTCAGTGTTTCATCGTCAATGTGTATGTCCAAGGAATACATTGAACCTGCAGTGGTGTATCGCAAACTAATACTGGTCTCACAGGGAGTGCTCAAAGCACCGACTGTAAGAAGAGTCTCTATTCTTGTACTTATGGAGGCATTGTGCCTTTTGTATTTAATTCCGATGCGATATCTGGGTTACATCGTCAATGTGAAGGTCTAAGGAATACATTGAAATTGCTGTGGTGTATCGGAAACTAATACTGGTCTCACAGGTAAGGATCAAAGCACAGACTATAAGAAGTCTCACCCTTCTTGCACTTAAGGCGGCATTGAGCCTTTTTTATTTAATTCCGATCTAATTTCAGTGTTTCATTGTCAATGTGTATGTCCAAGGAATACATTGAACCTACAGTGGTGTATCGCAAACTAATACTGGTCTCACAGGGAGTGCTCAAAACACCGACTGTAAGAAGAGTCTCTATTCTTATACTTATGGAGGCATTGTCCCTTTTGTATTTAATTCCGATGCGATTTCTGTGTTTCATCGTCAATGTGAAGGTCCAAGGAATACATTGAAATTGCAGTGGTGTATTGGAAACTAATACTGGTCTCACAGGAAAGGATCAAAGCACAGACTATAAGAAGTCTCACCCTTCTTGCACTTAAGGCGGCATTGAGACTTTTTTACTTAATTCCGATCTAATTTCAGTGTTTCATCGTCAATGTGTATGTCCAAGGAATACATTGAACCTGCAGTGGTGTATCGCAAACTAATACTGGTCTCACAGGGAGTGCTCAAAATACCGACTGTAAGAAGAGTCTCTATTCTTGTACTTATGGAGGCATTGTGCCTTTTGTATTTAATTCCGATGCGATTTCTTGGTTTCATCGTCAATGTGAAGGTCCAAGGAATACATTGAAATTGCAGTGGTGTATCGGAAACTAATACTGGTCTCACAGGAAAGGATCAAAGCATAGACTATAAGAAGTCTCAACCTTCTTGCACTTAAGGCGGCATTGAGCCTTTTTTATTTAATTCCGATCTAATTTCAGTGTTTCTTCGTCAATGTGTATGTCCAAGGAATACATTGAACCTGCAGTGGTGTATCGCAAACTAATACTGGTCTCACAGGGAGTGCTCAAAGCACCGACTGTAAGAAGAGTCTCTATTCTTGTACTTATGGAGGCATTGTGCCTTTTGTATTTAATTCCGATGCGATATCTGGGTTACATCGTCAATGTGAAGGTCCAAGGAAGACATTGAAATTGCTGTGGTGTATCGGAAACTAATACTGGTCTCACAGGTAAGGATCAAAGCACAGACTATAAGAAGTCTCACCCTTCTTGCACTTAAGGCGGCATTGAGCCTTTTTTATTTAATTCCGATCTAATTTCAGTGTTTCATTGTCAATGTGTATGTCCAAGGAATACATTGAACCTACAGTGGTGAATCGCAAACTAATACTGGTCTCACAGGGAGTGCTCAAAACACCGACTGTAAGAAGAGTCTCTATTCTTATACTTATGGAGGCATTGTCCCTTTTGTATTTAATTCCGATGCGATTTCTGTGTTTCATCGTCAATGTGAAGGTCCAAGGAATACATTGAAATTGCAGTGGTGTATTGGAAACTAATACTGGTCTCACAGGAAAGGATCAAAGCACAGACTATAAGAAGTCTCACCCTTCTTGCACTTAAGGCGGCATTGAGGCTTTTTTTCTTAATTCCGATCTAATTTCAGTGTTTCATCGTCAATGTGTATGTCCAAGGAATACATTGAACCTGCAGTGGTGTATCGCAAACTAATACTGGTCTCACAGGGAGTGCTCAAAACACCGACTGTAAGAAGAGTCTCTATTCTTGTACTTATGGAGGCATTGTGCCTTTTGTATTTAATTCCGATGCGATTTCTTGGTTTCATCGTCAATGTGAAGGTCCAAGGAATACATTGAAATTGCAGTGGTGTATCGGAAACTAATACTGGTCTCACAGGAAAGGATCAGAGCACAGACTATAAGAAGTCTCACTCTTCTTGCACTTAAGACGGCATTGTGCCTTTTGTATTGAATTACGATGCGATTTCTGGGTTTCATCGTCAATGTGAAGGTCCAAGGAATACATTGAAATTGCAGTGGTGTATCGGTAACTAATACTGGTCTCACAGGAAAGGATCAAAGCACAGACTATAAGAAGTCTCACCCTTCTTGCACTTAAGGCGGCATTGAGCCTTTTTTATTTAATTCCGATCTAATTTCAGTGTTTCATCGTCAATGTGTATGTCCAAGGAATACATTCAATCTGCAGTGGTGTATCGCAAACTAATACTGGTCTCACAGGGAGTGCTCAAAGCACCGACTGTAAGAAGAGTCTCTATTCTTGTACTTATGGAGGCATTGTGCCTTTTGTATTTAATTCCGATGCGATTTCTGTGTTTCATCGTCAATGTGAACGTCCAAGGAATACATTGAAATTGCAGTGGTGTATCGGAAACTAATACTGGTCTCACAGGAAAGGATCAAAGCACAGACTATGAGAAGTCTCAACCTTCTTGCACTTAAGGCGGCATTGAGCCTTTTTTATTTAATTCCGATCTAATTTCAGTGTTTCATCGTCAATGTGTATGTCCAAGGAATGCATTGAACCTGCAGTGGTGTATCGCAAACTAATACTGGTCTCACAGGGAGTGCTCAAAGCACCGACTGTAAGAAGAGTCTCTATTCTTGTACTTATGGAGGCATTGTGCCTTTTCTATTTAATTCCGATGCGATTTCTGTGTTTCATCGTCAATGTGAAGGTCCAAGGAATACATTGAAATTGCAGTGGTGTATCGGAAACTAATACTGGTCTCACAGGAAAGGATCAAAGCACAGACTATAAGAAGTCTCACTCTTTTTGCACTTAAGTCGGCATTGTGCCTTTTGTATTTAATTCCGATGCGATTTCTGTGTTTCATCGTCAATGTGAAGGTCCATGGAATACATTAAATTGCAGTGGTGTATCGGAAACTAATACTGGTCTCACAGGAAAGGATCAAAGCACAGACTATAAGATGTCTCACTCTTCTTGCCCTTAAGTCGGCATTGTGCCTTTAGTATTTAATTCCGATGCGATTTCTGGGTTTCATCGTCAATGTGAAGGTCCAAGGAATACATTTAAATTGCAGTGGTGTATCGGAAACTAATACTGGTCTCACAGGACAGGATCAAAGTACAGACTATAAGAAGTCTCACCCTTCTTGCACTTAAGGCGGCATTGAGCCTTTTTTATTTAATTCCGATCTAATTTCAGTGTTTCATCGTCAATGTGTATGTCCAAGGAATACATTGAACCTGCAGTGGTGTATCGCAAACTAATACTGGTCTCACAGGGAGTGCTCAAAGCACCGACTGTAAGAAGAGTCTCTATTCTTGTACTTATGGAGGCATTGTGCCTTTTGTATTTAATTCCGATGCGATATCTGGGTTACATCGTCAATGTGAAGGTCCAAGGAATACATTGAAATTGCTGTGGTGTATCAGAAACTAATACTGGTCTCACAGGTAAGGATCAAAGCACAGACTATAAGAAGTCTCACCCTTCTTGCACTTAAGGCGGCATTGAGAATTTTTTATTTAATTCCGATCTAATTTCAGTGTTTCATTGTCAATGTGTATGTCCAAGGAATACATTGAACCTACAGTGGTGTATCGCAAACTAATACTGGTCTCACAGGGAGTGCTCAAAACACCGACTGTAAGAAGAGTCTCTATTCTTATACTTATGGAGGCATTGTCCCTTTTGTATTTAATTCCGATGCGATTTCTGTGTTTCATCGTCAATGTGAAGGTCCAAGGAATACATTGAAATTGCAGTGGTGTATTGGAAACTAATACTGGTCTCACAGGAAAGGATCAAAGCACAGACTATAAGAAGTCTCACCCTTCTTGCACTTAAGGCGGCATTGAGTCTTTTTTACTTAATTCCGATCTAATTTCAGTGTTTCATCGTCAGTGTGTATGTCCAAGAAATACATTGAACCTGCAGTGGTGTATCGCAAACTAATACTGGTCTCACAGGGAGTGCTCAAAACACCGACTGTAAGAAGAGTCTCTATTCTTGTACTTATGGAGGCATTGTGCCTTTTGTATTTAATTCCTATGCGATTTCTGTGTTTCATCGTCAATGTGAAGGTCCAAGTAATACATAGAACCTGCAGTGTTGCATCGGAAACTAATACTGGTCTCACACGAAAGGATTAAAGCACAGACTATAAGAAGTCTCACTCTTCTTGCACTTAACGCGGCATTGTGCCTTTTGTATTTAATTCTGATGCGATTTCTGTGTTTCATCGTCAATTTGAAATTCCAAGGAATACATTAAAATTGCAGTGGTGTATCGGAAACTAATACTGGTCTCACAGGAAAGGATCAAAGCACAGACTCTAAGAAGTCTCACTCTTCTTGCACTTTAGGTGGCATTGAGAATTGTTTATTTAATTCCGATCTAATTTCTGTGTTTCATCGTCAATGTGTATGTCCAAGGAATACATTGAACCTGCAGTGGTGTATCGCAAACTAATACTGGTCTCACAGGGAGTGCTCAAAGCACCGACTGTAAGAAGAGTCTCTATTCTTGTACTTATGGAGGCATTGTGCCTTTTGTATTTAATTCCGATGCGATATCTGGGTTACATCGTCAATGTGAAGGTCCAAGGAATACATTGAAATTGCTGTGGTGTATCGGAAACTAATACTGGTCTCACAGGTAAGGATCAAAGCACAGACTATAAGAAGTCTCACCCTTCTTGCACTTAAGGCGGCATTGAGCCTTGTTTATTTAATTCCGATCTAATTTCTGTGTTTCATCGTCAATGTGTATGTCCAAGGAATACA
This sequence comes from Schistocerca americana, assembly GCF_021461395.2. Lineage (NCBI taxonomy): Eukaryota > Metazoa > Arthropoda > Insecta > Orthoptera > Acrididae > Schistocerca > Schistocerca americana. The sequence continues at coordinate 2,563,961 of NC_060126.1, forward strand.
TTGAACCTGCAGTGGTGTATCGCAAACTAATACTGGTCCCACAGGGAGTGCTCAAAACACCGACTGTAAGAAGAGTCTCTATTCTTGTACTTATGGAGGCATTGTGCCTTTTGTATTTAATGCCGATGCGATTTCTGGGTTTCATCGTCAATGTGAAGGTCCAAGGAATACATTGAAATTGCAGTGGTGTATCGGAAACTAATACTGGTCTCACAGGAAAGGATTAAAGCATAGACTATAAGAAGTCTCAACCTTCTTGCACTTAAGGCGGCATTGAGCCTTTTTTATTTAATTCCGATCTAATTTCAGTGTTTCATCGTCAATGTGTATGTCCAAGGAATACATTGAACCTGCAGTGGTGTATCGCAAACTAATACTGGTCTCACAGGGAGTGCTCAAAGCACCGACTGTAAGAAGAGTCTCTATTCTTGTACTTATGGAGGCATTGTGCCTTTTGTATTTAATTCCGATGCGATATCTGGGTTACATCGTCAATGTGAAGGTCCAAGGAATACATTGAAATTGCTGTGGTGTATCGGAAACTAATACTGGTCTCACAGGTAAGGATCAAAGCACAGACTATAAGAAGTCTCACCCTTCTTGCACTTAAGGCGGCATTGAGCCTTTTTTATTTAATTCCGATCTAATTTCAGTGTTTCATTGTCAATGTGTATGTCCAAGGAATACATTGAACCTGCAGTGGTGTATCGCAAACTAATACTGGTCTCACAGGGAGTGCTCAAAACACCGACTGTAAGAAGAGTCTCTATTCTTATACTTATGGAGGCATTGTCCCTTTTGTATTTAATTCCGATGCGATTTCTGTGTTTCATCGTCAATGTGAAGGTCCAAGGAATACATTGAAATTGCAGTGGTGTATTGGAAACTAATACTGGTCTCACAGGAAAGGATCAAAGCACAGACTATAAGAAGTCTCACCCTTCTTGCACTTAAGGCGGCATTGAGACTTTTTTACATAATTCCGATCTAATTTCAGTGTTTCATCGTCAATGTGTATGTCCAAGGAATACATTGAACCTGCAGTGGTGTATCGCAAACTAATACTGGTCTCACAGGGAGTGCTCAAAACACCGACTGTAAGAAGAGTCTCTATTCTCGTACTTATGGAGGCATTGTGCCTTTTGTATTTAATTCCGATGCGATTTCTGTGTTTCATCGTCAATGTGAAGGTCCAAGTAATACATAGAACCTGCAGTGTTGTATCGGAAACTAATACTGGTCTCACACGAAAGGATTAAAGCACAGACTATAAGAAGTCTCACTCTTCTTGCACTTAAGTCGGCATTGTGCCTTTTGTATTTAATTTCGATGCGATTTCTGTGTTTCATCGTCAATGTGAATGTCCAAGGAATACATTAAAATTGCAGTGGTGTATCGGAAACTAATACTGGTCTCACAGGAAAGGATCAAAGCACAGACACTAAGAAGTCTCACTCTTCTTGCACTTAAGGCGGCATTGAGCCTTGTTTATTTAATTCCGATCTAATTTCTGTGTTTCATCGTCAATGTGTATGTCCAAGGAATACATTGAAGCTGCTGGGGTGTATCGCAAACTAATACTGGTCTCACATGGAGTGCTCAAAACACCGACTGTAAGAAGAGTCTCTATTCTTGTACTTATGGAGGCATTGTGCCTTTTGTATTTAATTCCGATGCGATTTCTGTGTTTCATCGTCAATGTGAAGGTCCAAGGAATACATTGAAATTGCAGTGGTGTATCGGAAACTAATACTGATCTCACAGGAAAGGATCAAAGCACAGACTATATGAAGTCTCACCCTTCTTGCACTTAAGGCGGCATTGAGCCTTATTTATTTAGTTCTGATCTAATTTCAGTGTTTCATCGTCAATGTGTATGTTCAAGGAATACATTGAACCTGCAGTGGCGTATCGCAAACTAATACTGCTCTCACAGGGAGTGCTCAAAACACCGACTGTAAGAAGAGTCTCTATTCTTGTACTTATGGAGGCATTGTGCCTTTTGTATTTAATTCCGATGCGATTTCTGTGTTTCATCGTCAATGTGAAGGTCCAAGGAATACATTGTAATTGCAGTGGTGTATCAGAAACTAATACTGGTCTCACAGGAAAGGATCAAAGCAAAGACTATAAGAAGTCTCACCCTTCTTGCACTTAAGGCGGCATTGAGCTTTTTTATTTAATTCCGATGCGATTTCTGTGTTTCATCGTCAATGTGAAGGTCCAAGGAATTCATAGTACCTGCAGTGGGGTATCGGAAACTAATACTGGTCTCACACGAAAGGATCAAAGCACAGACTATAAGAAGTCTCTCTGTTCTTGCACTTAAGGCGGCATTGTGCCTTTTGTATTTAATTCTGATGCGATTTCTGTGTTTCATCGTCAATGTGTAGGTCCAAGGAATACATTGAACCTGCAGTGGTGTATCGGAAACTAATACTAATCTCACAGGAAAGGATCAAAGCACAGACTCTAAGAAGTCTCACTCTTCTTGCACTTAAAGCGGCATTGAGCCTTTTTTATTTAATTCCGATCTAATTTCTGTGTTTCATCGTCAATGTGTATGTCCAAGGAATACATTGAACCTGCAGTGGTGTATCGCAAACTAATACTGGTCTCACAGGGAGTGCTCAAAACACCGACTGTAAGAAGAGTCTCTATTCTTGTACTTATGGAGGCATTGTGCCTTTTGTATTTAATTCCGATGCGATTTCTGTGTTTCATCGTCAATGTGAAGGTCCAAGTAATACATAGAACCTGCAGTGTTGTATCGGAAACTAATACTGGTCTCACACGAAAGGATTAAAGCACAGACTATAAGAAGTCTCACTCTTCTTGCACTTAAGTCGGCATTGTGCCTTTTGTATTTAATTTCGATGCGATTTCTGTGTTTCATCGTCAATGTGAATGTCCAAGGAATACATTAAAATTGCAGTGGTGTATCGGAAACTAATACTGGTCTCACAGGAAAGGATCAAAGCACAGACACTAAGAAGTCTCACTCTTCTTGCACTTAAGGCGGCATTGAGCCTTGTTTATTTAATTCCGATCTAATTTCTGTGTTTCATCGTCAATGTGTATGTCCAAGGAATACATTGAAGCTGCTGTGGTGTATCGCAAACTAATACTGGTCTCACATGGAGTGCTCAAAACACCGACTGTAAGAAGAGTCTCTATTCTTGTACTTATGGAGGCATTGTGCCTTTTGTATTTAATTCCGATGCGATTTCTGTGTTTCATCGTCAATGTGAAGGTCCAAGGAATACATTGAAATTGCAGTGGTGTATCGGAAACTAATACTGGTCTCACAGGAAAGGATCAAAGCACAGACTATATGAAGTCTCACCCTTCTTGCACTTAAGGCGGCATTGAGCCTTATTTATTTAGTTCTGATCTAATTTCAGTGTTTCATCGTCAATGTGTATGTTCAAGGAATACATTGAACCTGCAGTGGCGTATCGCAAACTAATACTGCCCTCACAGGGAGTGCTCAAAACACCGACTGTAAGAAGAGTCTCTATTCTTGTACTTATGGAGGCATTGTGCCTTTTGTATTTAATTCCGATGCGATTTCTGTGTTTCATCGTCAATGTGAAGGTCCAAGGAATACATTGTAATTGCAGTGGTGTATCAGAAACTAATACTGGTCTCACAGGAAAGGATCAAAGCAAAGACTATAAGAAGTCTCACCCTTCTTGCACTTAAGGCGGCATTGAGCTTTTTTATTTAATTCCGATGCGATTTCTGTGTTTCATCGTCAATGTGAAGGTCCAAGGAATTCATAGAACCTGCAGTGGTGTATCGGAAACTAATACTGGTCTCACACGAAAGGATCAAAGCACAGACTATAAGAAGTCTCTCTGTTCTTGCACTTAAGGCGGCATTGTGCCTTTTGTATTTAATTCTGATGCGATTTCTGTGTTTCATCGTCAATGTGTAGGTCCAAGGAATACATTGAACCTGCAGTGGTGTATCGGAAACTAATACTAATCTCACAGGAAAGGATCAATGCACAGACTCTAAGAAGTCTCACTCTTCTTGCACTTAAAGCGGCATTGAGCCTTTTTTATTTAATTCCGATCTAATTTCTGTGTTTCATCGTCAATGTGTATGTCCAAGGAATACATTGAACCTGCAGTGGTGTATCGCAAACTAATACTGGTCTCACAGGGAGTGCTCAAAACACCGACTGTAAGAAGAGTCTCTATTCTTGTACTTATGGAGGCATTGTGCCATTTGTATTTAATTCCGATGCGATTTCTGTGTTTCATCGTCAATGTGAAGGTCCAAGGAATACATTGAACTTGCAGTGGTGTATCGGAAACTAATACCGGTCTCACAGGAAAGGATCAAAGCACAGACTGTAAGAAGTCTCACTCTTCTTGCACTTAAGTCGGCATTGTGCCTTTTGTATTTAATTCCGATGCGATTTCTGTGTTTCATCGTCAATGTGAAGGTCCAAGGAATACATTAAAATTGCAGTGGTGTATCGGAAACTAATACTGGTCTCACAGGAAAGGATCAAATCACAGACTCTAAGAAGGTTCACCCTTCTTGCACTTAAGGCGGCATTGAGCCTTTTTTATTTAATTCCGATCTAATTTCAGTGTTTCATCGTCAATGTGTATGTCCAAGGAATAAATTGAACCTGCAGTGGTATATCGCAAACTAATACTGGTCTCACAGGGAGTGCTCAAAACACCGACTGTAAGAAGAGTCTCTACTCTTGTACTTATGGAGGCATTGTGCCTTTTGTATTTAATTCCGATGCGATTTCTGAGTTTCATCGTCAATGTGAAGGTCCAAGGAATACATAGAATCTGCACTGGTGTATCGGAAACTAATACTGGTCTCACAGGAAAGGATCAAAGCACAGACTATAAGAAGTCTCACTCTTCTTGCACTTAAGGCGGCATTGAGCCTTTTTTACTTAATTCCGATCTAATTTCAGTGTTTCATCGTCAATGTGTATTTCCAAGAAATACATTGAACCTGCAGTGGTGTATCGCAAACTAATACTGGTCTCACAGGGAGTGCTCGAAACACCGACTGTAAGAAGAGTCTCTATTCTTGTACTTATGGAGGCATTGTGCCTTTTGTATATAATTCCGATGCGATTTCTGTGTTTCATCGTCAATGTGAAGGTCAAAGGAATACATTGAAATTGCAGTGGTGTATCGGAAACTAATACTGGTCTCACAGGAAAGGATCAAAGCACAGACTATAAGAAGTCTCAACCTTCTTGCACTTAAGGCGGCATTGAGCCTTTTTTATTTAATTCCGATCTAATTTCAGTGTTTCATCGTCAATGTGTATGTCCAAGGAATACATTGAACCTGCAGTGGTGTATTGCAAACTAACACTGGTCTCACAGGGAGTGCTCAAAGCACCGACTGTAAGAAGAGTCTCTATTCTTGTACTTATGGAGGCATTGTGCCTTTTGTATTTAATTCCGATGCGATTTCTGTGTTTCATCGTCAATGTGAAGGTCCAAGGAATACATTGAAATTGCAGTGGTGTATCGGAAACTAATACTGGTCTCACAGGAAAGGATCAAAGCACAGACACTAAGAAGTCCCACTCTTCTTGCACTTAAGGCGGCGTTGAGCCTTGTTTATTTAATTCCGATCTAATTTCTGTGTTTTATCGTCAATGTGTATGTCCAAGGAATACATTGAAGCTGCTGTGGTATATCGCAAACTAATACTGGTCTCACATGGAGTGCTCAAAACACCGACTGTAAGAAGTGTCTCTATTCTTGTACTTATGGAGGCATTGTGCCTTTTGTATTTAATTCCGATGCGATTTCTGTGTTTCATCGTCAATGTGAAGGTCCAAGGAATACATTGAAATTGCAGTGGTGTATCGGAAACTAATACTGGTCTCACAGGAAAGGATCAAAGCACACACTATAAGATGTCTCACTCTTCTTGCACTTAAGTCGGCATTGTGCCTCTTGTATTTAATTCCGATGCGATTTCTGTGTTTCATCGTCAATGTGAAGGTCCAAGGAATACATTATAATTGCAGTGGTGTATCGGAAACTAATACTGGTCTCACAGGAAAGGATCAAAGCACAGACTATAAGAAGTCTCACCCTTCTTGCACTTAAGGCGGCATTGAGCTGTTTTATTTGATTCCGAACTAATTTCAGTGTTTCATCGTCAATGTGTATGTCCAAGGAATACATTGAACCTGCAGTGGTGTATCGCAAACTAATACTGGTCTCACAGGGAGTGCTCAAAACACCGACTGTAAGAAGAGTCTCTATTCTTGTACTTATGGAGGCATTGTGCCTTTTGTATTTAATTCCGATGCGATTTCTGTGTTTCATCGTCAATGTGAAGGTCCAAGGAATTCATAGAACCTGCAGTGGTGTATGGGAAACTAATACTGGTCTCACACGAAAGGATCAAAGCACAGACTATAAGAAGTCTCTCCCTTCTTGCACTTAAGGCGGCATTGTGCCTTTTGTTTTTAATTCTGATGCGATTTCTGTGTTTCATCGTCAATGTGTAGGTCCAAGGAATACATTGAACCTGCAGTTGTGTATCATAAACTAATACTGGTCTCACAGGAAAGGATCAAAGCACAGACTCTAAGAAGTCTCACTCTTCTTGCACTTAAAGCGGCATTGAGCCTTGTTTATTTAATTCCGATCTAATTTCAGTGTTTCATCGTCAATGTGTATGTCCAAGGAATAAATTGAACCTGCAGTGGTGTATCGCAAACTAATACTGGTCTCACAGGGAGTGCTCAAAGCACCGACTGTAGGAAGAGTCTCTATTCTTGTACTTATGGAGGCATTGTGCCTTTTGTATTTAATTCCGATGCGATATCTGGGTTACATCGTCAATGTGAAGGTCCAAGGAATACATTGAAATTGCTGTGGTGTATCGGAAACTAATACTGGTCTCACAGGAAAGGATCAAAGCACAGACTATAAGAAGTCTCACCCTTCTTGCACTTAAGGCGGCATTGAGCCTTGTTTATTTAATTCCGATCTAATTTCTGTGTTTCATCGTCAATGTGTATGTCCAAGGAATACATTGAACCTGCAGTGGTGTATCGCAAACTAATACTGGTCCCACAGGGAGTGCTCAAAACACCGACTGTAAGAAGAGTCTCTATTCTTGTACTTATGGAGGCATTGTCCCTTTTGTATTTAATTCCGATGCGATTTCTGTGTTTCATCGTCAATGTGAAGGTCCAAGGAATACATTGAAATTGCAGTGGTGTATTGGAAACTAATACTGGTCTCACAGTAAAGGATCAAAGCACAGACTATAAGAAGTCTCACCCTTCTTGCACTTAAGGCGGCATTGAGAATTTTTTACTTAATTCCGATCTAATTTCAGTGTTTCATCGTCAATGTGTATGTCCAAGGAATACATTGAACCTGCAGTGGTGTATCGCAAACTAATACTGGTCTCACAGGGAGTGCTCAAAACACCGACTGTAAGAAGAGTCTCTATTCTTGTACTTATGGAGGCATTGTGCCTTTTGTATTTAATTCCGATGCGATATCTGGGTTTCATCGTCAATGTGAAGGTCCAAGGAATACATTGAAATTGCAGTGGTGTATCGGAAACTAATACTGGTCTCACAGGAAAGGATCAAAGCATAGACTATAAGAAGTCTCAACCTTCTTGCACTTAAGGCGGCATTGAGCCTTTTTTATTTAATTCCGATCTAATTTCAGTGTTTCATCGTGAATGTGTATGTCCAAGGAATACATTGAACCTGCAGTGGTGTATCGCAAACTAATACTGGTCTCACAGGGAGTGCTCAAAGCACCGACTGTAAGAAGAGTCTCTATTCTTGTACTTATGGAGGCATTGTGCCTTTTGTATTTAATTCCGATGCGATATCTGGGTTACATCGTCAATGTGAAGGTCCAAGGAATACATTGAAATTGCTGTGGTGTATCGGAAACTAATACTTGTCTCACAGGAAAGGATCAAAGCACACACTATAAGATGTCTCACTCTTCTTGCACTTAAGTCGGCATTGTGCCTTTTGTATTTAATTCCGATGCGATTTCTGTGTTTCATCGTCAATGTGAAGGTCCAAGGAATACATTGTAATTGCAGTGGTGTATCGGAAACTAATACTGGTCTCACAGGAAAGGATCAAAGCACAGACTATAAGAAGTCTCACCCTTCTTGCACTTAAGGCGGCATTGAGCTGTTTTATTTGATTCCGAACTAATTTCAGTGTTTCATCGTCAATGTGTATGTCCAAGGAATACATTGAACCTGCAGTAGTGTATCGCAAACTAATACTGGTCTCAAAGGGAGTGCTCAAAACACCGACTGTAAGAAGAGTCTCTATTCTTGTACTTATGGAGGCATTGTGCCTTTTGTATTTAATTCCGATGCGATTTCTGTGTTTCATCGTCAATGTGAAGGTCCAAGGAATTCATAGAACCTGCAGTGGTGTATGGGAAACTAATACTGGTCTCACACGAAAGGATCAAAGCACAGACTATAAGAAGTCTCTCTCTTCTTGCACTTAAGGCGGCATTGTGCCTTTTGTATTTAATTCTGATGCGATTTCTGTGTTTCATCGTCAATGTGTAGGTCCAAGGAATACATTGAACCTGCAGTTGTGTATCATAAACTAATACTGGTCTCACAGGAAAGGATCAAAGCACAGACTCTAAGAAGTCTCACTCTTCTTGCACCTAAAGCGGCATTGAGCCTTTTTTATTTAATTCCGATCTAATTTCTGTGTTTCATCGTCGATGTGTATGTCCAAGGAATACATTGAACCTGCAGTGATGTATCGCAAACTAATACTGGTCTCACAGGGAGTGCTCAAAACACCGACTGTAAGAAGAGTCTCTATTCTTGTAGTTATGGAGGCATTGTGCCATTTGTATTTAATTCCTATGCGATTTCTGTGTTTCATCGTCAATGTGAAGGTCCAAGGAATACATTGAACTTGCAGTGGTGTATCGGAAACTAATACCGGTCTCACAGGAAAGGATCAAAGCATAGACTGTAAGAAGTCTCACTCTTCTTGCACTTAAGTCGGCATTGTGCCTTTTGTATTTAATTCCGATGCGATTTCTGTGTTTCATCGTCAATGTGAAGGTCCAAGGAATACATTAAAGTTGCAGTGGTGTATCGGAAACTAATACTGGTCTCACAGGAAAGGATCAAAGCACAGACTCTAAGAAGTCTCACTCTTCTTGTACTTTAGGCGGCATTGAGCCTTGTTTATTTAATTCCGATCTAATTTCAGTGTTTCATCGTCAATGTGTATGTCCAAGGAATAAATTGAACCTGCAGTGGTGTATCGCAAACTAATACTGGTCTCACAGGGAGTGCTCAAAGCACCGACTGTAGGAAGAGTCTCTATTCTTGTACTTATGGAGGCATTGTGCCTTTTGTATTTAATTCCGATGCGATATCTGGGTTACATCGTCAATGTGAAGGTCCAAGGAATACATTGAAATTGCTGTGGTGTGTCGGAAACTAATACTGGTCTCACAGGTAAGGATCAAAGCACAGACTATAAGAAGTCTCACCCTTCTTGCACTTAAGGCGGCATTGAGCCTTTTTTATTTAGTTCCGATCTAATTTCAGTGTTTCATTGTCAATGTGTATGTCCAAGGAATACATTGAACCTAGAGTGGTGTATCGCAAACTAATACTGGTCTCACAGGGAGTGCTCAAAACACCGACTGTAAGAAGAGTCTCTATTCTTTTACTTATGGAGGCATTGTCCCTTTTGTATTTAATTCCGATGCGATTTCTGTGTTTCATCGTCAATGTGAAGGTCCAAGGAATACATTGAAATTGCAATGGTGTATTGGAAACTAATACTGGTCTCACAGTAAAGGATCAAAGCACAGACTATAAGAAGTCTCACCCTTCTTGCACTTAAGGCGGCATTGAGACTTTTTTACTTAATTCCGATCTAATTTCAGTGTTTCATCGTCAATGTGTATGTCCAAGGAATACATTGAACCTGCAGTGGTGTATCGCAAACTAATACTGGTCTCACAGGGAGTGCTCAAAACACCGACTGTAAGAAGAGTCTCTATTCTTGTACTTATGGAGGCATTGTGCCTTTTCTATTTAATTCCGATGCGATATCTGGGTTTCATCGTCAATGTGAAGGTCCAAGGAATACATTGAAATTGCAGTGGTGTATCGGAAACTAATACTGGTCTCACAGGAAAGGATCAAAGCATAGACTATAAGAAGTCTCAACCTTCTTGCACTTAAGGCGGCATTGTGCCTTTTTTATTTAATTCCGATCTAATTTCAGTGTTTCATCGTGAATGTGTATGTCCAAGGAATACATTGAACCTGCAGTGGTGTATCGCAAACTAATACTGGTCTCACAGGGAGTGCTCAAAGCACCGACTGTAAGAAGAGTCTCTATTCTTGTACTTATGGAGGCATTGTGCCTTTTGTATTTAATTCCGATGCGATATCTGGGTTACATCGTCAATGTGAAGGTCCAAGGAATACATTGAAATTGCTGTGGTGTATCGGAAACTAATACTGGTCTCACAGGTAAGGATCAAAGCACAGACTATAAGAAGTCTCACCCTTCTTGCACTTAAGGCGGCATTGAGCCTTTTTTATTTAATTCCGATCTAATTTCAGTGTTTCATTGTCAATGTGTATGTCCAAGGAATACATTGAACCTACAGTGGTGTATCGCAAACTAATACTGGTCTCACAGGGAGTGCTCAAAACACCGACTGTAAGAAGAGTCTCTATTCTTATACTTATGGAGGCATTGTCCCTTTTGTATTTAATTCCGATGCGATTTCTGTGTTTCATCGTCAATGTGAAGGTCCAAGGAATACATTGAAATTGCAGTGGTGTATTGGAAACTAATACTGGTCTCACAGGAAAGGATCAAAGCACAGACTATAAGAAGTCTCACCCTTCTTGCACTTAAGGCGGCATTGAGACTTTTTTACTTAATTCCGATCTAATTTCAGTGTTTCATCGTCAATGTGTATGTCCAAGGAATACATTGAACCTGCAGTGGTGTATCGCAAACTAATACTGGTCTCACAGGGAGTGCTCAAAACACCGACTGTAAGAAGAGTCTCTATTCTTGTACTTATGGAGGCATTGTGCCTTTTGTATTTAATTCCGATGCGATTTCTGTGTTTCATCGTCAATGTGAAGGTCCAAGTAATACATAGAACCTGCAGTGTTGTATCGGAAACTAATACTGGTCTCACACGAAAGGATTAAAGCACAGACTATAAGAAGTCTCACTCTTCTTGCACTTAAGTCGGCATTGTGCCTTTTGTATTTAATTCCGATGCGATTTCTGTGTTTCATCGTCAATGTGAAGGTCCAAGGAATACATTGAAATTGCAGCGGTGTATCGGAAACTAATACTGGTCTCACAGGAAAGGATCAAAGCACAGACTATATGAAGTCTCACCCTTCTTGCACTTAAGGCGGCATTGAGCCTTATTTATTCAATTCTGATCTAATTTCAGTGTTTCATCGTCAATGTGTATGTTCAAGGAATACATTGAACCTGCAGTGGCGTATCGCAAACTAATACTGCTCTCACAGGGAGTGCTCAAAACACCGACTGTAAGAAGAGTCTCTATTCTTGTACTTATGGAGGCATTGTGCCTTTTGTATTTAATTCCGATGCGATTTCTGTGTTCCATCGTCAATGTGAAGGTCCAAGGAATACATTGTAATTGCAGTGGTGTATCAGAAACTAATACTGGTCTCACAGGAAAGGATCAAAGCAAAGACTATAAGAAGTCTCACCCTTCTTGCACTTAAGGCGGCATTGAGCTTTTTTATTTAATTCCGATCTAATTTCAGTGTTTCATCGTCAATGTGTATGTCCAAGGAATACATTGAACATGCAGTGGCGTATCGCACACTAATACTGGTCTCACAGGGAGTGCTCAAAACACCGACTGTAAGAAGAGTCTCTATTCTTCTACTTATGGAGGCATTGTGCCTTTTATATTTAATTCCGATGCGATTTCTGTGTTTCATCGTCAATGTGAAGGTCCAAGGAATTCATAGAACCTGCAGTGGTGTATCGGAAACTAATACTGGTCTCACACGAAAGGATCAAAGCACAGACTATAAGAAGTCTCTCTGTTCTTGCACTTAAGGCGGCATTGTGCCTTTTGTATTTAGTTCTGATGCGATTTCTGTGTTTCATCGTCAATGTGTAGGTCCAAGGAATACATTGAACCTGCAGTGGTGTATCGGAAACTAATACTGGTCTCACAGGAAAGGATCAAAGCACAGACTCTAAGAAGTCTCACTCTTCTTGCACTTAAAGCGGCATTGAGCCTTTTTTATTTAATTCCGATCTAATTTCTGTGTTTCATCGTCAATGTGTATGTCCAAGGAATACATTGAACCTGCAGTGGTGTATCGCAAACTAATACTGGTCTCACAGGGAGTGCTCAAAACACCGACTGTAAGAAGAGTCTCTATTCTTGTACTTATGGAGGCATTGTGCCATTTGTATTTAATTCCGATGCGATTTCTGTGTTTCATCGTCAATGTGAAGGTCCAAGGAATACATTGAACTTGCAGTGGTGTATCGGAAACTAATACCGGTCTCACAGGAAAGGATCAAAGCACAGACTGTAAGAAGTCTCACTCTTCTTGCACTTAAGTCGGCATTGTGCCTTTTGTATTTAATTCCGATGCGATTTCTGTGTTTCATCGTCAATGTGAAGGTCCAAGGAATACATTAAAATAGCAGTGGTGTATCGGAAACTAATACTGGTCTCACAGGAAAGGTTGAAAGCACAGACTCTAAGAAGGTTCACCCTTCTTGCACTTAAGGCGGCATTGAGCCTTTTTTATTTAATTCCGATCTAATTTCAGTGTTTCATCGTCAATGTGTATGTCCAAGGAATAAATTGAACCTGCAGTGGTATATCGCAAACTAATACTGGTCTCACAGGGAGTGCTCAAAACACCGACTGTAAGAAGAGTCTCTACTCTTGTACTTATGGAGGCATTGTGCCTTTTGTATTTAATTCCGATGCGATTTCTGAGTTTCATCGTCAATGTGAAGGTCCAAGGAATACATTGAAATTGCAGTGGTGTATCGGAAACTAATACTGGTCTCACAGGAAAGGATCAAAGCACAGACACTAAGAAGTCCCACTCTTCTTGCACTTAAGGCGGCATTGAGCCTTGTTTATTTAATTCCGATCTAATTTCTGTGTTTTATCGTCAATGTGTATGTCCAAGGAATACATTGAAGCTGCTGTGGTGTATCGCAAACTAATACTGGTCTCACATGGAGTGCTCAAAACACCGACTGTAAGAAGTGTCTCTATTCTTGTACTTATGGAGGCATTGTGCCTTTTGTATTTAATTCCGATGCGATTTCTGTGTTTCATCGTCAATGTGAAGGTCCAAGGAATACATTGAAATTGCAGTGGTGTATCGGAAACTAATACTGGTCTCACAGGAAAGGATCAAAGCACACACTATAAGATGTCTCATTCTTCTTGCACTTAAGTCGGCATTGTGCCTTTTGTATTTAATTCCGATGCGATTTCTGTGTTTCATCGTCAATGTGAAGGTCCAAGGAATACATTGTAATTGCAGTGTTGTATCGGAAACTAATACTGGTCTCACAGGAAGGGATCAAAGCACAGACTATAAGAAGTCTCACCCTTCTTGCACTTAAGGCGGCATTGAGCTGTTTTATTTGATTCCGATCTAATTTCAGTGTTTCATCGTCAATGTGTATGTCCAAGGAATACATTGAACCTGCAGTGGTGTATCGCAAACTAATACTGGTCTCAAAGGTAGTGCTCAAAACACCGACTGTAAGAAGAGTCTCTATTCTTGTACTTATGGAGGCATTGTGCCTTTTGTATTTAATTCCGATGCGATTTCTGTGTTTCATCGTCAATGTGAAGGTCCAAGGAATTCATAGAACCTGCAGTGGTGTATGGGAAACTAATACTGGTCTCACACGAAAGGATCAAAGCACAGACTATAAGAAGTCTCTCTCTTCTTGCACTTAAGGCGGCATTGTGCCTTTTGTATTTAATTCTGATGCGATTTCTGCGTTTCATCGTCAATGTGTAGGTCCAAGGAATACATTGAACCTGCAGTTGTGTATCGGAAACTAATACTGGTCTCACAGGAAAGGATCAAAGCACAGACTCTAAGAAGTCTCACTCTTCTTGCACTTAAAGCGGCATTGAGCCTTTTTTATTTAATTCCGATCTAATTTCTGTGTTTCATCGTCAATGTGTATGTCCAAGGAATACATTGAACCTGCAGTGATGTATCGCAAACTAATACTGGTCTCACAGGGAGTGCTCAAAACACCGACTGTAAGAAGAATCTCTATTCTTGTAGTTATGGAGGCATTGTGCCATTTGTATTTAATTCCTATGCGATTTCTGTGTTTCATCGTCAATGTGAAGGTCCAAGGAATACATTGAACTTGCAGTGGTGTATCGGAAACTAATACCGGTCTCACAGGAAAGGATCAAAGCATAGACTGTAAGAAGTCTCACTCTTCTTGCACTTAAGTCGGCATTGTGCCTTTTGTATTTAATTCCGATGCGATTTCTGTGTTTCATCGTCAATGTGAAGGTCCAAGGAATACATTAAAATTGCAGTGGTGTATCGGAAACTAATACTGGTCTCACAGGAAAGGATCAAAGCACAGACACTAAGAAGTCTCACTCTTCTTGCACTTAAGGCGGCATTGAGTCTTGTTTATTTAATTCCGATCTAATTTCTGTGTTTCATCGTCAATGTGTATGTCCAAGGAATACATTGAAGCTGTTGTGGTGTATCGCAAACTAATACTGGTCTCACATGGAGTGCTCAAAACACCGACTGTAAGAAGAGTCTCTATTCTTGTACTTATGGAGGCATTGTGCCTTTTGTATTTAATTCCGATGCGATTTCTGTGTTTCATCGTCAATGTGAAGGTCCAAGGAATACATTGAAATTGCAGTGGTGTATCGGAAACTAATACTGGTCTCACAGGAAAGGATCAAAGCACACACTATAAGAAGTCTCACTCTTCTTGCACTTAAGTCGGCATTGTGCCTTTTGTATTTAATTCCGATGCGATTTCTGTGTTTCATCGTCAATGTGAAGGTCCAAGGAATACATTGAAATTGCAGCGGTGTATCGGAAACTAATACTGGTCTCACAGGAAAGGATCAAAGCACAGACTATATGAAGTCTCACCCTTCTTGCACTTAAGGCGGCATTGAGCCTTATTTATTCAATTCTGATCTAATTTCAGTGTTTCATCGTCAACGTGTATGTTCAACGAATACATTGAACCTGCAGTGGCGTATCGCAAACTAATACTGCTCTCACAGGGAGTGCTCAAAACACCGACTGTAAGAAGAGTCTCTATTCTTCTACTTATGGAGGCATTGTGCCTTTTATATTTAATTCCGATGCGATTTCTGTGTTTCATCGTCAATGTGAAGGTCCAAGGAATTCATAGAACCTGCAGTGGTGTATCGGAAACTAATACTGGTCTCACACGAAAGGATCAAAGCACAGACTATAAGAAGTCTCTCTGTTCTTGCACTTAAGGCGGCATTGTGCCTTTTGTATTTAATTCTGATGCGATTTCTGTGTTTCATCGTCAATGTGTAGGTCCAAGGAATACATTGAACCTGCAGTGGTGTATCGGAAACTAATACTGGTCTCACAGGAAAGGATCAAAGCACAGACTCTAAGAAGTCTCACTCTTCTTGCACTTGAAGCGGCATTGAGCCTTTTTTATTTAATTCCGATCTAATTTCTGTGTTTCATCGTCAATGTGTATGTCCAAGGAATACATTGAACCTGCAGTGGTGTATCGCAAACTAATACTGGTCTCACAGGGAGTGCTCAAAACACCGACTGTAAGATGAGTCTCTATTCTTGTACTTATGGAGGCATTGTGCCATTTGTATTTAATTCCGATGCGATTTCTGTGTTTCATCGTCAATGTGAAGGTCCAAGGAATACATTGAACTTGCAGTGGTGTATCGGAAACTAATACCGGTCTCACAGGAAAGGATCAAAGCACAGACTGTAAGAAGTCTCACTCTTCTTGCACTTAAGTCGGCATTGTGCCTTTTGTATTTAATTCCGATGCGATTTCTGTGTTTCATCGTCAATGTGAAGGTCCAAGGAATACATTAAAATTGCAGTGGTGTATCGGAAACTAATACTGGTCTCACAGGAAAGGTTCAAAGCACAGACTCTAAGAAGGTTCACCCTTCTTGCACTTAAGGCGGCATTGAGCCTTTTTTATTTAATTCCGATCTAATTTCAGTGTTTCATCGTCAATGTGTATGTCCAAGGAATAAATTGAACCTGCAGTGGTATATCGCAAACTAATACTGGTCTCACAGGGAGTGCTCAAAACACCGACTGTAAGAAGAGTCTCTACTCTTGTACTTATGGAGGCATTGTGCCTTTTGTATTTAATTCCGATGCGATTTCTGAGTTTCATCGTCAATGTGAAGGTCCAAGGAATACATTGAAATTGCAGTGGTGTATCGGAAACTAATAATGGTCTCACAGGAAAGGATCAAAGCACAGACACTAAGAAGTCCCACTCTTCTTGCACTTAAGGCGGCATTGAGCCTTGTTTATTTAATTCCGATCTAATTTCTGTGTTTTATCGTCAATGTGTATGTCCAAGGAATACATTGAGGCTGCTGTGGTGTATCGCAAACTAATACTGGTCTCACATGGAGTGCTCAAAACACCGACTGTAAGAAGTGTCTCTATTCTTGTACTTATGGAGGCATTCTGCCTTTTGTATTTAATTCCGATGCGATTTCTGTGTTTCATCGTCAATGTGAAGGTCCAAGGAATACATTGAAATTGCAGTGGTGTATCGGAAACTAATACTGGTCTCACAGGAAAGGATCAAAGCACACACTATAAGATGTCTCACTCTTCTTGCACTTAAGTCGGCATTGTGCCTTTTGTATTTAATTCCGATGCGATTTCTGTGTTTCATCGTCAATGTGAAGGTCCAAGGAATACATTGTAATTGCAGTGTTGTATCGGAAACTAATACTGGTCTCACAGGAAGGGATCAAAGCACAGACTATAAGAAGTCTCACCCTTCTTGCACTTAAGGCGGCATTGAGCTGTTTTATTTGATTCCGATCTAATTTCAGTGTTTCATCGTCAATGTGTATGTCCAAGGAATACATTGAACCTGCAGTGGTGTATCGCAAACTAATACTGGTCTCAAAGGTAGTGCTCAAAACACCGACTGTAAGAAGAGTCTCTATTCTTGTACTTATGGAGGCATTGTGCCTTTTGTATTTAATTCCGATGCGATTTCTGTGTTTCATCGTCAATGTGAAGGTCCAAGGAATTCATAGAACCTGCAGTGGTGTATGGGAAACTAATACTGGTCTCACACGAAAGGATCAAAGCACAGACTATAAGAAGTCTCTCTCTTCTTGCACTTAAGGCGGCATTGTGCCTTTTGTATTTAATTCTGATGCGATTTCTGCGTTTCATCGTCAATGTGTAGGTCCAAGGAATACATTGAACCTGCAGTTGTGTATCGGAAACTAATACTGGTCTCACAGGAAAGGATCAAAGCACAGACTCTAAGAAGTCTCACTCTTCTTGCACTTAAAGCGGCATTGAGCCTTTTTTATTTAATTCCGATCTAATTTCTGTGTTTCATCGTCAATGTGTATGTCCAAGGAATACATTGAACCTGCAGTGATGTATCGCAAACTAATACTGGTCTCACAGGGAGTGCTCAAAACACCGACTGTAAGAAGAATCTCTATTCTTGTAGTTATGGAGGCATTGTGCCATTTGTATTTAATTCCTATGCGATTTCTGTGTTTCATCGTCAATGTGAAGGTCCAAGGAATACATTGAACTTGCAGTGGTGTATCGGAAACTAATACCGGTCTCACAGGAAAGGATCAAAGCATAGACTGTAAGAAGTCTCACTCTTCTTGCACTTAAGTCGGCATTGTGCCTTTTGTATTTAATTCCGATGCGATTTCTGTGTTTCATCGTCAATGTGAAGGTCCAAGGAATACATTAAAATTGCAGTGGTGTATCGGAAACTAATACTGGTCTCACAGGAAAGGATCAAAGCACAGACACTAAGAAGTCTCACTCTTCTTGCACTTAAGGCGGCATTGAGTCTCGTTTATTTAATTCCGATCTAATTTCTGTGTTTCATCGTCAATGTGTATGTCCAAGGAATACATTGAAGCTGTTGTGGTGTATCGCAAACTAATACTGGTCTCACATGGAGTGCTCAAAACACCGACTGTAAGAAGAGTCTCTATTCTTGTACTTATGGAGGCATTGTGCCTTTTGTATTTAATTCCGATGCGATTTCTGTGTTTCATCGTCAATGTGAAGGTCCAAGGAATACATTGAAATTGCAGTGGTGTATCGGAAACTAATACTGGTCTCACAGGAAAGGATCAAAGCACACACTATAAGAAGTCTCACTCTTCTTGCACTTAAGTCGGCATTGTGCCTTTTGTATTTAATTCCGATGCGATTTCTGTGTTTCATCGTCAATGTGAAGGTCCAAGGAATACATTGAAATTGCAGCGGTGTATCGGAAACTAATACTGGTCTCACAGGAAAGGATCAAAGCACAGACTATATGAAGTCTCACCCTTCTTGCACTTAAGGCGGCATTGAGCCTTATTTATTCAATTCTGATCTAATTTCAGTGTTTCATCGTCAACGTGTATGTTCAACGAATACATTGAACCTGCAGTGGCGTATCGCAAACTAATACTGCTCTCACAGGGAGTGCTCAAAACACCGACTGTAAGAAGAGTCTCTATTCTTCTACTTATGGAGGCATTGTGCCTTTTATATTTAATTCCGATGCGATTTCTGTGTTTCATCGTCAATGTGAAGGTCCAAGGAATTCATAGAACCTGCAGTGGTGTATCGGAAACTAATACTGGTCTCACACGAAAGGATCAAAGCACAGACTATAAGAAGTCTCTCTGTTCTTGCACTTAAGGCGGCATTGTGCCTTTTGTATTTAATTCTGATGCGATTTCTGTGTTTCATCGTCAATGTGTAGGTCCAAGGAATACATTGAACCTGCAGTGGTGTATCGGAAACTAATACTGGTCTCACAGGAAAGGATCAAAGCACAGACTCTAAGAAGTCTCACTCTTCTTGCACTTGAAGCGGCATTGAGCCTTTTTTATTTAATTCCGATCTAATTTCTGTGTTTCATCGTCAATGTGTATGTCCAAGGAATACATTGAACCTGCAGTGGTGTATCGCAAACTAATACTGGTCTCACAGGGAGTGCTCAAAACACCGACTGTAAGATGAGTCTCTATTCTTGTACTTATGGAGGCATTGTGCCATTTGTATTTAATTCCGATGCGATTTCTGTGTTTCATCGTCAATGTGAAGGTCCAAGGAATACATTGAACTTGCAGTGGTGTATCGGAAACTAATACCGGTCTCACAGGAAAGGATCAAAGCACAGACTGTAAGAAGTCTCACTCTTCTTGCACTTAAGTCGGCATTGTGCCTTTTGTATTTAATTCCGATGCGATTTCTGTGTTTCATCGTCAATGTGAAGGTCCAAGGAATACATTAAAATTGCAGTGGTGTATCGGAAACTAATACTGGTCTCACAGGAAAGGTTCAAAGCACAGACTCTAAGAAGGTTCACCCTTCTTGCACTTAAGGCGGCATTGAGCCTTTTTTATTTAATTCCGATCTAATTTCAGTGTTTCATCGTCAATGTGTATGTCCAAGGAATAAATTGAACCTGCAGTGGTATATCGCAAACTAATACTGGTCTCACAGGGAGTGCTCAAAACACCGACTGTAAGAAGAGTCTCTACTCTTGTACTTATGGAGGCATTGTGCCTTTTGTATTTAATTCCGATGCGATTTCTGAGTTTCATCGTCAATGTGAAGGTCCAAGGAATACATTGAAATTGCAGTGGTGTATCGGAAACTAATAATGGTCTCACAGGAAAGGATCAAAGCACAGACACTAAGAAGTCCCACTCTTCTTGCACTTAAGGCGGCATTGAGCCTTGTTTATTTAATTCCGATCTAATTTCTGTGTTTTATCGTCAATGTGTATGTCCAAGGAATACATTGAGGCTGCTGTGGTGTATCGCAAACTAATACTGGTCTCACATGGAGTGCTCAAAACACCGACTGTAAGAAGTGTCTCTATTCTTGTACTTATGGAGGCATTGTGCCTTTTGTATTTAATTCCGATGCGATTTCTGTGTTTCATCGTCAATGTGAAGGTCCAAGGAATACATTGAAATTGCAGTGGTGTATCGGAAACTAATACTGGTCTCACAGGAAAGGATCAAAGCACACACTATAAGATGTCTCACTCTTCTTGCACTTAAGTCGGCATTGTGCCTTTTGTATTTAATTCCGATGCGATTTCTGTGTTTCATCGTCAATGTGAAGGTCCAAGGAATACATTGTAATTGCAGTGTTGTATCGGAAACTAATACTGGTCTCACAGGAAAGGATCAAAGCACAGACTATAAGAAGTCTCACCCTTCTTGCACTTAAGGCGGCATTGAGCTGTTTTATTTGATTCCGATCTAATTTCAGTGTTTCGTCGTCAATGTGTATGTCCAAGGAATACATTGAACCTGCAGTGGTGTATCGCAAACTAATACTGGTCTCAAAGGGAGTGCTCAAAACACCGACTGTAAGAAGAGTCTATATTCTTGTACTTATGGAGGCATTGTGCCTTTTGTATTTAATTCCGATGCGATTTCTGTGTTTCATCGTCAATGTGGAGGTCCAAGGAATTCATAGAACCTGCAGTGGTGTATGGGAAACTAATACTGGTCTCACACGAAAGGATCAAAGCACAGACTATAAGAAGTCTCTCTCTTCTTGCACTTAAGGCGGCATTGTGCCTTTTGTATTTAATTCTGATGCGATTTCTGCGTTTCATCGTCAATGTGTAGGTCCAAGGAATACATTGAACCTGCAGTTGTGTATCGGAAACTAATACTGGTCTCACAGGAAAGGATCAAAGCACAGACTCTAAGAAGTCTCACTCTTCTTGCACTTAAAGCGGCATTGAGCCTTTTTTATTTAATTCCGATCTAATTTCTGTGTTTCATCGTCAATGTGTATGTCCAAGGAATACATTGAACCTGCAGTGATGTATCGCAAACTAATACTGGTCTCACAGGGAGTGCTCAAAACACCGACTGTAAGAAGAATCTCTATTCTTGTAGTTATGGAGGCATTGTGCCATTTGTATTTAATTCCTATGCGATTTCTGTGTTTCATCGTAAATGTGAAGGTCCAAGGAATACATTGAACTTGCAGTGGTGTATCGGAAACTAATACCGGTCTCACAGGAAAGGATCAAAGCATAGACTGTAAGAAGTCTCACTCTTCTTGCACTTAAGTCGGCATTGTGCCTTTTGTATTTAATTCCGATGCGATTTCTGTGTTTCATCGTCAATGTGAAGGTCCAAGGAATACATTAAAATTGCAGTGGTGTATCGGAAACTAATACTGGTCTCACAGGAAAGGATCAAAGCACAGACTCTAAGAAGTCTCACCCTTCTTGCACTTAAGGCGGCATTGAGCCTTTTTTATTTAATTCCGATCTAATTTCAGTGTTTCATTGTCAATGTGTAAGTCCAAGGAATAAATTGAACCTGCAGTGGTGTATCGCAAACTAATACTGGTCTCACAGGTAGTGCTCAAAACACCGACTATAGGAATAGTCTCTATTCTTGTACTTATGGAGGCATTGTGCCTTTTGTATTTAATTCCGATGCGATTTCTGAGTTTCATCGTCAATGTGAAGGTCCAAGGAATACATAGAATCTGCAGTGGTGTGTCGGAAACTAATACTGGTCTCACAGGAAAGGATCAAAGCACAGACTATAAGAAGTCTCACTCTTCTTGCACTCAAGGCGGCATTGAGCCTTTTTTATTTAATTCCGATCTAATTTCAGTGTTTCATCGTCAATGTGTATTTCCAAGGAATACATTGAACCTGCAGTGGTGTATCGCAAACTAATACTGGTCTCACAGGGAGTGCTCAAAACACCGACTGTAAGAAGAGTCTCTATTCTTGTACTTATGGAGGCATTGTGCCTTTTGTATTTAATTCCGATGCGATTTCTGTTTTTCATCGTGAACGTGAAGGTCCAAGGAATACATTGAAATTGCAGTGGTGTATCGGAAACTAATACTGGTCTTACAGGAAAGGATCAAAGCACAGACTATAAGAAGTCTCACTCTTCTTGCACTTAAGTCGGCATTGTGCCTTTCGTATATAATTCCGATGCGATTTCTGTGTTTCATCGTCAATGTGAACGTCCAAGGAATACATTGAAATTGCAGTGGTGTATCGGAAACTAATACTGGTCTCACAGGAAAGGATCAAAGCACAGACTATAAGAAGTCTCAACCTTCTTGCACTTAAGGCGGCATTGAGCCTTTTTTATTTAATTCCGATCTAATTTCAGTGTTTCATCGTCAATGTGTATGTCCAAGGAATACATTGAACCTGCAGTGGTGTATTGCAAACTAATACTGGTCTCACAGGGAGTGCTCAAAGCACCGACTGTAAGAAGAGTCTCTATTCTTGTACTTATGGAGGCATTGTGCCTTTTGTATTTAATTCCGATGCGATTTCTGTGTTTCATCGTCAATGTGAAGGTCCAAGGAATACATTGAAATTGCAGTGGTGTATCGGAAGCTAATACTGGTCTCACAGGAAAGGATCAAAGCAAAGACTATAAGAAGTCTCACTCTTCTTGCACTTAAGTCGGCATTGTGCCTTTTGTATTTAATTCCGATGCGATTCCTGGTTTTCATCGTCAATGTGAAGGTCCAAGGGATACATTGAAATTGCAGTGGTGTATCGGAAACTAATACTGGTCTCACAGGGAAGGATCAAAGCACAGACTATAAGAAGTCTCACCCTTCTTGCACTTAAGGTGGCACTGAGCCTTTTTTATTTAATTCCGATCTAATTTCAGTGTTTCATCGTCAAAGTGAATGTCCAAGGAATACATTGAACCTGCAGTGGTGTATCGCAAACTAATACTGGTCTCACAGGGAGTGCTCAAAACACCGACTGGAAGAGGAGTCTCTATTCTTGTACTTATGGAGGCATTGTGCCGTTTGTATTTAATTCCGATGCGATTTCTGTGTTTCATCGTCAATGTGAAGGTCCAAGGAATACATTGAAATTGCAGTAGTGTATCGGAAACTAATACTGGTCTTACAGGAAAGGATCAAAGCACAGACTATAAGAAGTCTCAACCATCTTGCACTTAAGGTGGCATTGAGCCTTTTTTATTTAATTCCGATCAAATTTCAGTGTTTCATCGTCAATGTGTGTGTCCAAGGAATACATTGAACCTGCTGTGGTGTATTGCAAACTAATACTGGTCTCACAGGGAGTGCTCAAAGCACCGACTGTAAGAAGGGTCTCTATTCTTGTACTTATGGAGGCATTGTGCCTTTTGTATTTAATTCCGATGCTATTTCTGTGTTTCATCGTCAATGTGAAGGTCCAAGGAATACATAAAAATTGCAGTGGTGTATCGGAAACTAATACTGGTCTCACAGGAAAGGATCAAAGCACAGACTATAAGAAGTCTCACTCTTCTTGCACTTATGTCGGCATTGTGCCTTTTGTATTTAATTCCGATGCGATTTCTGGGTTTCATCGTCAATGTGAAGGTCCAAGGAATAGATTGAAATTGCAGTGGTGTATCGGAAACTACTACTGGTCTCACAGGAAAGGATCAAAGCACAGACTATAAGAAGTCTCTCCCTTCTTGCACTTAAGGCGGCATTGAGCCTTTTTTATTTAATTCCGATCTAATTTCAGTGTTTCATCGTCAATGTGTATGTCCAAGGAATACATTGAACCTGCAGTGGTGTATCGCAAACTAATACTGGTCTCACAGGGAGTGCTCAAAACACCGACTGTAAGAAGAGTCTCTACTCTTGTACTTATGGAGGCATTGTGCCTTTTGTATTTAATTCCGATGCGATTTCTGAGTTTCATCGTCAATGTGAAGGTCCAAGGAATACATAGAATCTGCACTGGTGTATCGGAAACTAATACTGGTCTCACAGGAAAGGATCAAAGCACAGACTATAAGAAGTCTCACTCTTCTTGCACTGAAGTCGGCATTGTGCCTTTTGTATATAATTCCGATGCGATTTCTGTGTTTCATCGTCAATGTGAAGGTCCAAGGAATACATTGAAATTGCAGTGGTGTATCGGAAACTAATACTGGTCTCACAGGAAAGGATCAAAGCACAGACTATAAGAAGTCTCAACCTTCTTGCACTTAAGGCGGCATTGAGCCTTTTTTATTTAATTCCGATCTAATTTCAGTGTTTCATCGTCAATGTGTATGTCCAAGGAATACATTGAACCTGCAGTGGTGTATTGCAAACTAACACTGATCTCACAGGGAGTGCTCAAAGCACCGACTGTAAGAAGAGTCTCTATTCTTGTACTTATGGAGGCATTGTGCCTTTTGTATTTAATTCCGATGCGATTTCTGTGTTTCATCGTCAATGTGAAGGTCCAAGGAATACATTGAAATTGCAGTGGTGTATCGGAAACTAATACTGGTCTCACAGGAAAGGATCAAAGCACAGACACTAAGAAGTCCCACTCTTCTTGCACTTAAGGCGGCATTGAGCATTGTTTATTTAATTCCGATCTAATTTCTGTGTTTTATCGTCAATGTGTATGTCCAAGGAATACATTGAAGCTGCTGTGGTGTATGGCAAACTAATACTGGTCTCACATGGAGTGCTCAAAACACCGACTGTAAGAAGTGTCTCTATTCTTGTACTTATGGAGGCATTGTGCCTTTTGTATTTAATTCCGATGCGATTTCTGTGTTTCATCGTCAATGTGAAGGTCCAAGGAATACATTGAAATTGCAGTGGTGTGTCGGAAACTAATACTGGTCTCACAGGAAAGGATCAAAGCACACCCTATAAGATGTCTCACTCTTCTTGCACTTAAGTCGGCATTGTGCCTTTTGTATTTAATTCCGATGCGATTTCCGTGTATCATCGTCAATGTGAAGGTCCAAGGAATACATTGAAATTGCAGTGGTGTATCGGAAACTAATACTGGTCTCACAGGAAAGGATCAAAGCACAGACTATATGAAGTCTCACCCTTCTTGCACTTAAGGCGGCATTGAGCCTTTTTTATTTAATGCTGATCTAATTTCAGTGTTTCATCGTCAATGTGTATGTTCAAGGAATACATTGAACCTGCAGTGGCGTATCGCAAACTAATACTGGTCTCACAGGGAGTGCTCCAAACACCGACTGTAAGAAGAGTCTCTATTCTTGTACTTATGGAGGCATTGTGCCTTTTGTATTTAATTCCGATGCAATTTCTGTGTTTCATCGTCAATGTGAAGGTCCAAGGAATACATTGTAATTGCAGTGGTGTATCGGAAACTAATACTGGTCTCACAGGAGAGGATCAAAGCACAGACTATAAGAAGTCTCACCCTTCTTGCACTTAAGGCGGCATTGAGCTTTTTTATTTGATTCCGATCTAATTTCAGTGTTTCATCGTCAATGTGTATGTCCAAGGAATACATTGAACCTGCAGTGGTGTATCGCAAACTAATACTGGTCTCACAGGGAGTGCTCAAAACACCGACTGTAAGAAGAGTCTCTATTCTTGTACTTATGGAGGCATTGTGCCTTTTGTATTTAATTCCGATGCGATTTCTGTGTTTCATCGTCAATGTAAAGGACCAAGGAATTCATAGAACGTGCAGTGGTGTATGGGAAACTAATACTGGTCTCACACGAAAGGATCAAAGCACAGACTATAAGAAGTCTCTCTCTTCTTGCACTTAAGGCGGCATTGTGCCTTTTGTATTTAATTCTGATGCGATTTCTGTGTTTCATCGTCAATGTGTAGGTCCAAGGAATACATTGAACCTGCAGTTGTGTATCGGAAACTAATACTGGTCTCACAGGAAAGGATCAAAGCACAGACTCTAAGAAGTCTCACTCTTCTTGCACTTAAAGCGGCATTGAGCCTTTTTTATTTAATTCCGATCTAATTTCTGTGTTTCATCGTCAATGTGTATGTCCAAGGAATACATTGAACCTGCAGTGGTGTATCGCAAACTAATACTGGTCTCACAGGGAGTGCTCAAACACCGACTGTAAGAAGAGTCTCTATTCTTGTAGTTATGGAGGCATTGTGCCATTTGTATTTAATTCCGATGCGATTTCTGTGTTTCATCGTAAATGTGAAGGTCCAAGGAATACATTGAACTTGCAGTGGTGTATCGGTAACTAATACCGGTCTCACAGGAAAGGATCAAAGCACAGACTGTAAGAAGTCTCACTCTTCTTGCACTTAAGTCGGCATTGTGCCTTTTGTATTTAATTCCGATGCGATTTCTGTGTTTCATCGTCAATGTGAAGGTCCAAGGAATACATTAAAATTGCAGTGGTGTATCGGAAACTAATACTGGTCTCACAGGAAAGGATCAAAGCACAGACTCTAAGAAGTCTCACTCTTCTTGCACTTAAGTCGGCATTGTGCCTTTTGTATATGATTCCGATGCGATTTCTGTGTTTCATCGTCAATGTGAACGTCCAAGGAATACATTGAAATTGCAGTGGTGTATCGGAAACTAATACTGGTCTCACAGGAAAGGATCAAAGCACAGACTATAAGAAGTCTCAACCTTCTTGCACTTAAGGCGGCATTGAGCCTTTTTTATTTAATTCCGATCTAATTTCAGTGTTTCATCGTCAATGTGTATGTCCAAGGAATACATTGAACCTGCAGTGGTGTATTGCAAACTAATACTGGTCTCACAGGGAGTGCTCAAAGCACCGACTGTAAGAAGAGTCTCTATTCTTGTACTTATGGAGGCATTGTGCCTTTTGTATTTAATTCCGATGCGATTTCTGTGTTTCATCGTCAATGTGAAGGTCCAAGGAATACATTGAAATTGCAGTGGTGTATCGGAAACTAATACTGGTCTCACAGGAAAGGATCAAAGCAAAGACTATAAGAAGTCTCACTCTTCTTGCACTTAAGTCGGCATTGTGCCTTTTGTATTTAATTCCGATGCGATTTCTGGGTTTCATCGTCAATGTGAAGGTCCAAGGAATACATTGAAATTGCAGTGGTGTATCGGAAACTAATACTGGTCTCACAGGGAAGGATCAAAGCACAGACTATAAGAAGTCTCACCCTTCTTGCACTTAAGGCGGCATTGAGCCTTTTTTATTTAATTCCGATCTAATTTCAGTGTTTCATCGTCAATGTGTATGTCCAAGGAATACATTGAACCTGCAGTGGTGTATCGCAAACTAATACTGGTCTCACAGGGAGTGCTCAAAACACCGACTGGAAGAGGAGTCTCTATTCTTGTACTTATGGAGGCATTGTGCCGTTTGTATTTAATTCCGATGCGATTTCTGTGTTTCATCGTCAATGTGAAGGTCCAAGGAATACATTGAAATTGCAGTGGTGTATCGGAACCTAATACTGGTCTTACAGGAAAGGATCAAAGCACAGACTATAAGAAGTCTCAACCTTCTTGCACTTAAGGTGGCATTGAGACTTTTTTATTTAATTCCGATCAAATTTCAGTGTTTCATCGTCAATGTGTGTGTCCAAGGAAGACATTGAACCTGCTGTGGTGTATTGCAAACTAATACTGGTCTCACAGGGAGTGCTCAAAGCACCGACTGTAAGAAGGGTCTCTATTCTTGTACTTATGGAGGCATTGTGCCTTTTGTATTTAATTCCGATGCGATTTCTGTGTTTCATCGTCAATGTGAAGGTCCAAGGAATACATTGTAATTGCAGTGGTGTATCGGAAACTAATACTGGTCTCACAGGAAAGGATCAAAGCACAGACTATAAGAAGTCTCACCCTTCTTGCACTTAAGGCGGCATTGGGCTTTTTTATTTAATTCCGATCTAATTTCAGTGTTTCATCGTCAATGTGTATGTCCAAGGAATACATTGAACCTGCAATGGTGTATCGCAAACTAATACTGGTTTCACAGGGAGTGCTCAAAACACCGACTGTAAGAAGAGTCTCTATTCTTGTACTTATGGAGGCATTGTGCCTTTTGTATTTACTTCCGATGCGATTTCTGTGTTTCATCGTCAATGTGAAGGTCTAAGGAATACATAGAACCTGCAGTGGTGTATCGGAAACTAATACTGGTCTCACACGACAGGATCAAAGCACAGACTATAAGAAGTCTCACTCTTCTTGCACTTAAGGCGGCATTGAGCCTTTTTTATTTAATTCCGATCTACTTTCAGTGTTTCATCGTCAATGTGTATGTCCAAGGAATACATTGAACCTGCAGTGGTGTATCGCAAACTAATACTGGTCTCACAGGGAGTGCTCAAAACACCGACTGTAAGAAGAGTCTCTATTCTTGTACTTATGGAGGCATTGTGCCTTTTGTATTTAATTCCGATGCGATTTCTGTGTTTCATCGTCAATGTGAAGGTCCAAGGAATACATTAAAATTGCAGTGGTGTATCGGAAACTAATACTGGTCTCACAGGAAAGGATCAAAGCACAGACTCTAAGAAGTCTCACTCTTCTTGCACTTAAGTCGGCATTGTGCCTTTTGTATATGATTCCGATGCGATTTCTGTGTTTCATCGTCAATGTGAACGTCCAAGGAATACATTGAAATTGCAGTGGTGTATCGGAAACTAATACTGGTCTCACAGGAAAGGATCAAAGCACAGACTATAAGAAGTCTCAACCTTCTTGCACTTAAGGCGGCATTGAGCCTTTTTTATTTAATTCCGATCTAATTTCAGTGTTTCATCGTCAATGTGTATGTCCAAGGAATACATTGAACCTGCAGTGGTGTATCGGAAACTAATACTGGTCTCACAGGAAAGGATCAAAGCACAGACTCTAAGAAGTCTCACTCTTCTTGCACTTAAAGCGGCATTGAGCCTTTTTTATTTAATTCCGATCTAATTTCTGTGTTTCATCGTCAATGTGTATGTCCAAGGAATACATTGAACCTGCAGTGGTGTATCGCAAACTAATACTGGTCTCACAGGGAGTGCTCAAAACACCGACTGTAAGAAGAGTCTCTATTCTTGTAGTTATGGAGGCATTGTGCCATTTGTATTTAATTCCGATGCGATTTCTGTGTTTCATCGTAAATGTGAAGGTCCAAGGAATACATTGAACTTGCAGTGGTGTATCGGTAACTAATACCGGTCTCACAGGAAAGGATCAAAGCACAGACTGTAAGAAGTCTCACTCTTCTTGCACTTAAGTCGGCATTGTGCCTTTTGTATTTAATTCCGATGCGATTTCTGTGTTTCATCGTCAATGTGAAGGTCCAAGGAATACATTAAAATTGCAGTGGTGTATCGGAAACTAATACTGGTCTCACAGGAAAGGATCAAAGCACAGACTCTAAGAAGTCTCACTCTTCTTGCACTTAAGTCGGCATTGTGCCTTTTGTATATGATTCCGATGCGATTTCTGTGTTTCATCGTCAATGTGAACGTCCAAGGAATACATTGAAATTGCAGTGGTGTATCGGAAACTAATACTGGTCTCACAGGAAAGGATCAAAGCACAGACTATAAGAAGTCTCAACCTTCTTGCACTTAAGGCGGCATTGAGCCTTTTTTATTTAATTCCGATCTAATTTCAGTGTTTCATCGTCAATGTGTATGTCCAAGGAATACATTGAACCTGCAGTGGTGTATTGCAAACTAATACTGGTCTCACAGGGAGTGCTCAAAGCACCGACTGTAAGAAGAGTCTCTATTCTTGTACTTATGGAGGCATTGTGCCTTTTGTATTTAATTCCGATGCGATTTCTGTGTTTCATCGTCAATGTGAAGGTCCAAGGAATACATTGAAATTGCAGTGGTGTATCGGAAACTAATACTGGTCTCACAGGAAAGGATCAAAGCAAAGACTATAAGAAGTCTCACTCTTCTTGCACTTAAGTCGGCATTGTGCCTTTTGTATTTAATTCCGATGCGATTTCTGGGTTTCATCGTCAATGTGAAGGTCCAAGGAATACATTGAAATTGCAGTGGTGTATCGGAAACTAATACTGGTCTCACAGGGAAGGATCAAAGCACAGACTATAAGAAGTCTCACCCTTCTTGCACTTAAGGCGGCATTGAGCTTTTTTATTTGATTCCGATCTAATTTCAGTGTTTCATCGTCAATGTGTATGTCCAAGGAATACATTGAACCTGCAGTGGTGTATCGCAAACTAATACTGGTCTCACAGGGAGTGCTCAAAACACCGACTGTAAGAAGAGTCTCTATTCTTGTACTTATGGAGGCATTGTGCCTTTTGTATTTAATTCCGATGCGATTTCTGTGTTTCATCGTCAATGTAAAGGTCCAAGGAATTCATAGAACCTGCAGTGGTGTATGGGAAACTAATACTGGTCTCACACGAAAGGATCAAAGCACAGACTAAAAGAAGTCTCTCTCTTCTTGCACTTAAGGCGGCATTGTGCCTTTTGTATTTAATTCTGATGCGATTTCTGTGTTTCATCGTCAATGTGTAGGTCCAAGGAATACATTGAAAATGCAGTTGTGTATCGGAAACTAATACTGGTCTCACAGGAAAGGATCAAAGCACAGACTCTAAGAAGTCTCACTCTTCTTGCACTTAAAGCGGCATTGAGCCTTTTTTATTTAATTCCGATCTAATTTCTGTGTTTCATCGTCAATGTGTATGTCCAAGGAATACATTGAACCTGCAGTGGTGTATTGCAAACTAATACTGGTCTCACAGGGAGTGCTCAAAGCACCGACTGTAAGAAGAGTCTCTATTCTTGTACTTATGGAGGCATTGTGCCTTTTGTATTTAATTCCGATGCGATTTCTGTGTTTCATCGTCAATGTGAAGGTCCAAGGAATACATTGAAATTGCAGTGGTGTATCGGAAACTAATACTGGTCTCACAGGAAAGGATCAAAGCAAAGACTATAAGAAGTCTCACTCTTCTTGCACTTAAGTCGGCATTGTGCCTTTTGTATTTAATTCCGATGCGATTTCTGGGTTTCATCGTCAATGTGAAGGTCCAAGGAATATATTGAAATTGCAGTGGTGTATCGGAAACTAATACTGGTCTCACAGGGAAGGATCAAAGCACAGACTATAAGAAGTCTCACCCTTCTTGCACTTAAGGCGGCATTGAGCCTTTTTTATTTAATTCCGATCTAATTTCAGTGTTTCATCGTCAATGTGTATGTCCAAGGAATACATTGAACCTGCAGTGGTGTATCGCAAACTAATACTGGTCTCACAGGGAGTGCTCAAAACACCGACTGGAAGAGGAGTCTCTATTCTTGTACTTATGGAGGCATTGTGCCGTTTGTATTTAATTCCGATGCGATTTCTGTGTTTCATCGTCAATGTGAAGGTCCAAGGAATACATTGAAATTGCAGTGGTGTATCGGAAACTAATACTGGTCTTACAGGAAAGGATCAAAGCACAGACTATAAGAAGTCTCAACCTTCTTGCACTTAAGGTGGCATTGAGCCTTTTTTATTTAATTCCGATCAAATTTCAGTGTTTCATCGTCAATGTGTGTGTCCAAGGAAGACATTGAACCTGCTGTGGTGTATTGCAAACTAATACTGGTCTCACAGGGAGTGCTCAAAGCACCGACTGTAAGAAGGGTCTCTATTCTTGTACTTATGGAGGCATTGTGCCTTTTGTATTTAATTCCGATGCGATTTCTGTGTTTCATCGTCAATGTGAAGGTCCAAGGAATACATTGTAATTGCAGTGGTGTATCGGAAACTAATACTGGTCTCACAGGAAAGGATCAAAGCACAGACTATAAGAAGTCTCACCCTTCTTGCACTTAAGGCGGCATTGGGCTTTTTTATTTAATTCCGATCTAATTTCAGTGTTTCATCGTCAATGTGTATGTCCAAGGAATACATTGAACCTGCAGTGGTGTATCGCAAACTAATACTGGTTTCACAGGGAGTGCTCAAAACACCGACTGTAAGAAGAGTCTCTATTCTTGTACTTATGGAGGCATTGTGCCTTTTGTATTTACTTCCGATGCGATTTCTGTGTTTCATCGTCAATGTGAAGGTCCAAGGAATACATAGAACCTGCAGTGGTGTATCGGAAACTAATACTGGTCTCACACGACAGGATCAAAGCACAGACTATAAGAAGTCTCACTCTTCTTGCACTTAAGGCGGCATTGTGCCTTTTTTATTTAATTCCGATCTACTTTCAGTGTTTCATCGTCAATGTGTATGTCCAAGGAATACATTGAACCTGCAGTGGTGTATCGCAAACTAATACTGGTCTCACAGGGAGTGCTCAAAACACCGACTGTAAGAAGAGTCTCTATTCTTGTACTTATGGAGGCATTGTGCCTTTTGTATTTAATTCCGATGCGATTTCTGTGTTTCATCGTCAATGTGAAGGTCCAAGGAATACATTGAATTGCAGTGGTGTATCGGAAACTAATACTGGTCTCACAGGAAAGGATCAAGGCACAGACTATAAGAAGTCTCACTCTTCTTGCACTTAAGTCGGCATTGTGCCTTTTGTATTTAATTCCGATGCGATTTCTGTGTATCATCGTCAATGTGAAGGTCCAAGGAATACATAGAACCGGCAGTGGTGTATCGGAAACTAATACTGGTCTCACACGAAAGGATCAAAGCACAGACTATAAGAAGTCTCACTCTTCTTGCACTTAAGGCGGCATTGAGCCTTTTTTATTTAATTCCGATCTAATTTCAGTGTTTCATCGTCAATGTGTATTTCCAAGGAATACATTGAACCTGCAGTGGTGTATCGCAAACTAATACTGGTCTCACAGGGAGTGCTCAAAACACCGACTGTAAGAAGAGTCTCTATTCTTGTACTTATGGAGGCATTGTGCCTTTTGTATTTAATTCCGATGCGATTACTGTGTTTCATCGTCAATGTGAAGGTCCAAGGAATACATTGAATTGCAGTGGTGTATCGGAAACTAATACTGGTCTCACAGGAAATGATCAAGGCACAGACTATAAGAAGTCTCACTCTTCTTGCACTTAAGTCGGCATTGTGCCTTTTGTATTTAATTCCGATGCGATTTCTGTGTTTCATCGTCAATGTGAAGGTCCAAGGAATACATTGAAATTGCAGTGGTGTATCGGAAACTAATACTGGTCTCACAGGAAAGGATCAAAGCTCAGACTATAAGAAGTCTCACCCTTCTTGCACTTAAGGCGGCATTGAGCCTTTTTTATTTAATTCCGATCTAATTTCAGTGTTTCATCGTCAATGTGTATGTCCAAGGAATACATTGAACTTGCAGTGGTGTATCGCAAACTAATACTGGTCTCACAGGGAGTGCTCAAAACACCGACTGTAAGAAGTGTCTCTATTCTTGTACTTATGGAGGCATTGTGCCTTTTGTATTTGATTCCGATGCGATTTCAGTGTTTCATCGTCAATGTGAAGGTCCAAGGAATACATAGAACCTGCAGTGGTGTATCGGAAACTAATACTGGTCTCACAGGAAACGATCAAAGCACAGACTATAAGAAGTCTCACTCTTCTTGCACTTAAGGCGGCATTGAGCCTTCTTTATTTAATTCCGATCTAATTTCAGTGTTTCATCGTCAATGTGTATATCCAAGAAATACATTGAACCTGCAGTGGTGTATCGCAAACTAATACTGGTCTCACAGGGAGTGCTCAAAACACCGACTGTATGAAGAGTCTCTATTCTTGTACTTATGGAGGCATTGTGCCTTTTGTATTTAATTACGATGCGATTTCTGTGTTTCATCGTCAATGTGAAGGTCCAAGGAATACATAGAACCTGCAGTGCTGTATCGGAAACTAATACTGGTCTCACACGAAAGGATCAAAGCACAGACTATGAGAAGTCTCACTCTTCTTGCACTTAAGGCGGCATTGTGCCTTTTGTATTTAATTCTGATGCGATTTCTGTGTTTCATCGTCAATGTGAAGGTCCAAGGAATACATTGAACATGCAGTGGTGTATCGGAAACTAACACTGGTCTCACAGGAAAGGATCAAAACACAGACTCTAAGAAGTCTCACTCTTCTTGCACTTAAAGTCGCATTGAGCCTTTTTTATTTAATTCCGATCTAATATCTGTGTTTCATCGTCAATGTGTATGTCCAAGGAATACATTGAACCTGCAGTGGTGTATCGCAAACTAATATTGGTCTCACAGGGAGTGCTCAAATCACCGACTGTAAGAAGAGTCTCTATTCTTGTACTTATGGAGGCATTGTGCCTTTTGTATTTAATTCCGATGCGATTTCTGTGTTTTATCGTCAATGTGATGGTCCAAGGAATACATTGAAATTGCAGTGGTGTATCGGAAACTAATACTGGTCTCACAGGAAAGGATCAGAGCACAGACTATAAGAAGTCTCACTCTTCTTGCACTTAAGTCGGCATTGTGCCTTTTGCATTTAATTCCGATGCGATTTCTGTGTTTCATCGTCAATATGAAGGTCCAAGGCATACATTAATATTGCAGTGGTGTATCGGAAACTAATACTGGTCACACAGGAAAGGATCAAAGCACAGACTCTAAGAAGTCTCACCCTTCTTGCGCTTAAGGCGGCATTGAGCCTTTTTTATTTAATTCCGATCTAATTTCAGTGTTTCATCGTCAATGTGTAAGTCCAAGGAATACATTGAACCTGCAGTGGTGTATCGCAAACTAATACTGGTCTCACAGGGAGTGCTCAAAGCACCGACTGTAAGAAGAGTCTCTATTCTTGTACTTATGGAGGCATTGTGCCTTTTGTATTTAATTCCGATGCTATTTCTGTGTTTCATCGTCAATGTGAAGATCCAAGGAATACATAGAACCTGCAGTGGTGTATCGAAAACTAATCCTGGTCTCACAGGAAAGGATCAACGCACAGACTATAAGAAATCTCACTCTTCTTGCACTTAAGACGGCATTGAGCCTTTTTTATTTAATTCCGATCTAATTTCAGTGTTTCATCGTCAATGTGTATTTCCAAGGAATACATTGAACCTGCAGTGGTGTATCGCCAACTAATACTGGTCTCACAGGGAGTGCTCAAAACACCGACTGTAAGAAGAGTCTCTATTCTTGTACTTATGGAGGCATTGTGCCTTTTGTATTTTATTCTGATGCGATTTCTGTGTTTCATCGTCAATGTGAAGGTCCAAGGAATACATTGAATTGCAGTTGTGTATCGGAAACTAATACTGGTCTCACGGGAAAGGATCAAGGCACAGACTATAAGAAGTCTCACTCTTCTTGCACTTAAGTCGGCATTGTGCCTTTTATATTTAATCCGATGCGATTTCAGTGTTTCATCGTCAATGTGAAGGTCCAAGGAATACATTGAAATTGCAGTGGTGTATCGGAAACTAATACTGGTCTCACAGGAAAGGATCAAAGCACAGACTATAAGAAGTCTCACCCCTCTTGCACTTAAGGCGGCATTGAGGCTTTTTTACTTAATTCCGATCTAATTTCAGTGTTTCATCGTCAATGTGTATGTCCAAGGAATACATTGAACCAGCGGTGGTGTATCGCAAACTAATACTGGTCTCACAGGGAGTGCTCAAAACACCGACTGTAAGAAGAGTCTCTATTCTTTTACTTATGGAGGCATTGTGCCTTTTGTATTTAATTCCGATGCGATTTCTGTGTTTCATCGTCAATGTGAAGGTCCAAGGAATACATAGAACCTGCAGTGGTGTATCGGAAACTAATTCTGGTCTCACAGGAAAGGATCAATACACAGACTATAAGAGGTCTCACTCTTCTTGCACTTAAGTCGGCATTGTGCCTTTTGTATTTAATTCCGATGCGATTTCTGTGTTTCATCGTCAATGTGAAGGTCCAAGGAATACATTGAAATTGCAGTGGTGTATCGGAAACTAATACTGGTCTCACAGGAAAGGACAAAGCACAGACTATAAGAAGTCTCACCCTTCTTGCACTTAAGGCGGCATTGAGCCTTTTTTATTTAATTCCGATCTAATTTCAGTGTTTCATCGTCAATGTGTATGTCCAAGGAATACATTGAACCTGCAGTGGTGTATCGCAAACTAATACTGGTCTCACAGGGAGTGCTCAAAACACCGACTGTAAGAAGAGTCTCTATTCTTGTACATATGGAGGCATTGTGCTTTTTGTATTTAATTCCTATGCGATTTCTGTGTTTCATCGTGAATGTGAAGGTCCAAGGAATACATTGAAATTGCAGTGGTGTATCGGAAACTAATACTGGTCTCACAGGAAAGGATCAAAGCACAGACTATAAGAAGTCTCACTCTTCTTGTACTTAAGTCGGCATTGTGCCTTTTGTATTTAATTCCGATGCGATTTCTGTGTTTCATCGTCAATGTGAAGGTCCAAGGAATACATTGAAATTGCAGTGGTGTATCGGAAACTAATACTGGTCTCACAGGAAAGGATCAAAGCACAGACTATAAGAAGTCTAACCCTTCTTGCACTTAAGGCGCAATTGAGCCTTTTCTATTTAATTCCGATCAAATTTCAGTGTTTCATCGTCAATGTGTATGTCCAAGGAATACATTGAACCTGCAGTGGTGTATCGCAAACTAATACTGGTCTCACAGGGAGTGCTCAAAACACCGACTGTAAGAAGAGTCTCTATTCTTGTACTTATGGAGGCATTGTGCCTTTTGTATTTAATTCCGATGCGATTTCTGTGTTTCATCGTCAATGTGAAGGTCCAAGGAATACATTGAATTGCAGTGGTGTATCGGAAACTAATACTGCTCTCACAGGAAATGATCAAGGCACAGACTATAAGAAGTCTCACTCTTCTTGCACTTAAGTCGGCATTGTGCCTTTTGTATTTAATTCCGATGCGATTTCTGTGTTTCATCGTCAATGTGAAGGTCCAAGGAATACATTGAAATTGCAGTGGTGTATCGCAAACTAATACTGGTCTCACAGGGAGTGCTCATAACACCGACTGTAAGAAGTGTCTCTATTCTTGTACTTATGGAGGCATTGTGCCTTTTGTATTTGATTCCGATGCGATTTCAGTGTTTCATCGTCAATGTGAAGGTCCAAGGAATACATTGAAATTGCAGTGGTGTATCGGAAACTAATACTGGTCTCACAGGAAAGGACAAAGCACAGACTATAAGAAGTCTCACCCTTCTTGCACTTAAGGCGGCATTGAGCCTTTTTTATTTAATTCCGATCTAATTTCAGTGTTTCATCGTCAATGTGTATGTCCAAGGAATACATTGAACCTGCAGTGGTGTATCGCAAACTAATACTGGTCTCACAGGGAGTGCTCAAAACACCGACTGTAAGAAGAGTCTCTATTCTTGTACATATGGAGGCATTGTGCTTTTTGTATTTAATTCCTATGCGATTTCTGTGTTTCATCGTGAATGTGAAGGTCCAAGGAATACATTGAAATTGCAGTGGTGTATCGGAAACTAATACTGGTCTCACAGGAAAGGATCAAAGCACAGACTATAAGAAGTCTCACTCTTCTTGTACTTAAGTCGGCATTGTGCCTTTTGTATTTAATTCCGATGCGATTTCTGTGTTTCATCGTCAA
The DNA here is from genome assembly GCF_021461395.2 of Schistocerca americana. Classification (NCBI taxonomy): domain Eukaryota; kingdom Metazoa; phylum Arthropoda; class Insecta; order Orthoptera; family Acrididae; genus Schistocerca; species Schistocerca americana. The sequence goes on from NC_060126.1 coordinate 2,601,588, forward strand.
TGTGAAGGTCCAAGGAATACATAGAACCTGCAGTGCTGTATCGGAAACTAATACTGGTCTCACACGAAAGGATCAAAGCACAGACTATGAGAAGTCTCACTATTCTTGCACTTAAGGCGGCATTGCGCCTTTTGTATTTAATTCTGATGCGATTTCTGTGTTTCATCGTCAATGTGAAGGTCCAAGGAATACATTGAACATGCAATGGTGTATCGGAAACTAATACTGGTCTCACAGGAAAGGATCAAAGCACAGACTCTAAGAAGTCTCACTCTTCTTGCACTTAAAGTCGCATTGAGCCTTTTTTATTTAATTCCGATCTAATATCTGTGTTTCATCGTCAATGTGTATGTCCAAGGAATACATTGAACCTGCAGTGGTGTATCGCAAACTAATATTGGTCTCACAGGGAGTGCTCAAATCACCGACTGTAAGAAGAGTCTCTATTCTTGTACTTATGGAGGCATTGTGCCTTTTGTATTTTATTCTGATGCGATTTCTGTGTTTCATTGTCAATGTGAAGGTCCAAGGAATACATTGAATTGCAGTGGTGTATCGGAAACTAATACTGGTCTCACGGGAAAGGATCAAGGCACAGACTATAAGAAGTCTCACTCTTCTTGCACTTAAGTCGGCATTGTGCCTTTTATATTTAATTCCGATGCGATTTCAGTGTTTCATCGTCAATGTGAAGGTCCAAGGAATACACTGAAATTGCAGTGGTGTATCGGAAACTAATACTGGTCTCTTAGGAAAGGATCAAAGCACAGACTATAAGAAGTCTCACCCCTCTTGCACTTAAGGCGGCATTGAGGCTTTTTTACTTAATTCCGATCTAATTTCAGTGTTTCATCGTCAGTGTGTATGTCCAAGGAATACATTGAACCAGCGGTGGTGTATCGCAAACTAATACTGGTCTCACAGGGAGTGCTCAAAACACCGACTGTAAGAAGAGTCTCTATTCTTTTACTTATGGAGGCATTGTGCCTTTTGTATTTAATTCCGATGCGATTTCTGTGTTTCATCGTCAATGTGAAGGTCCAAGGAATATATAGAACCTGCAGTGGTGTATCGGAAACTAATTCTGGTCTCACAGGAAAGGATCAATACACAGACTATAAGAAGTCTCACTCTTCTTGCACTTAAGTCGGCATTGTGCCTTTTGTATTTAATTCCGATGCGATTTCTGTGTTTCATCGTCAATGTGAAGGTCCAAGGAATACATTGAAATTGCAGTGGTGTATCGGAAACTAATACTGGTCTCACAGGAAAGGATCAAATCACAGACTATAAGAAGTCTCACCCTTCTTGCACTTAAGGCGCAATTGAGCCTTTTTTATTTAATTCCGATCTAATTTCAGTGTTTCATCGTCAATGTGTATGTCCAAGGAATACATTGAACCTGCAGTGGTGTATCGCAAACTAATACTGGTCTCACAGGGAGTGCTCAAAACACCGACTGTAAGAAGAGTCTCTATTCTTGTACTTATGGAGGCATTGTGCCTTTTGTATTTAATTCCGATGCGATTTCTGTGTTTCATCGTCAATGTGAAGGTCCAAGGAATACATAGAACCTGCAGTGGTGTATCGGAAACTAATACTGGTCCCACAGGAAGTGCTCAAAACACCAACTGTAAGAAGAGTCTCTATTCTTGTACTTATGCAGGCATTGTGCCTTTTGTATTTAATTCCGATGCGATTTCTGTGTTTCATCGTCAATGTGAAGGTTCAAGGAATACATTGATATTGCAGTGGTGTATCGGAAACTAATACTGGTCTCACAGGAAAGGATCAAAGCACAGACTATAAGAAGTCTCAACCTTCTTGCACTTAAGGCGGCATTGAGCCTTTTTTATTTAATTCCGATCTAATTTCAGTGTTTCATCGTCAATGTGTATGTCCAAGGAATACATTGAACCTGCAGTGGTGTATCGCAAACTAATACTGGTCCCACAGGAAGTGCTCAAAGCACCGACTGTAAGAAGAGTCTCTATTCTTGTACTTATGCAGGCATTGTGCCTTTTGTATTTAATTCCGATGCGATTTCTGTGTTTCATCGTCAATGTGAAGGTCCAAGGAATACATTGAACCTGCAGTGGTGTATCGCAAACTAATACTGGTCTCACAGGGAGTGCTCAAAACACCGACTGTAAGAAGAGTCTCTATTCTTGTACTTATGGAGGCATTGTGCCTTTTGTATTTAATTCCGATGCGATTTCTGTGTTTCATCTTCAATGTGTAGGTCCAAGGAATACATCGTAATTGCAGTGGTGTATCGGAAACTAATACTGGTCTCACAGGAAAGGATCAAAGCACAGACTATAAGAAGTCTCACCCTTCTTGCACTTAAGGCGGCATTGAGGCTTTTTTATTTAATTCCGATCTAATTTCAGTGTTTCATCGTCAATGTGTATGTAAAAGGAATACATTGAACCTGCAGTGGTGTATCACAAACTAATACTGGTCTCACAGGGAGTGCTCAAAACATCGACTGTAAGAAGAGTCTCTATTCTTGTAGTTATGGAGGCATTGTGCCTTTTGTATTTAATTCCGATGCGATTTCTGTGTTTCATCGTCAATGTGAAGGTCCAAGGAATACATAGAACCTGCAGTGGTGTATCGCAAACTAATACTGGTCTCACACGAAAGGATCAAAACACAGACTATAAGAAGTCTCACTCTTCTTGCACTTAAGGCGGCATTGTGCCTCTTGTATTTAATTCTGATGCGATTTCTGTGTTTCATCGTCAATGTGTAGGTCCAAGGAATACATTGAACCTGCAGTGGTGTATCGGAAACTAATACTGGTCTCACAGGAAAGGATCAAAGCACAGACTCTAAGAAGTCTCACTCTTGTTGCACTTAAGTCGGCATTGTGCCTTTTTTATTTAATTCCGATGCGATTTCTGTGTTTCATCGTCAATGTGAAGGTCCAAGGAATACATTGAAATTACAGTGGTGTATCGGAAACTAATACTGGTCTCACAGGAAAAGATCAAAGCACAGACTATAAGAAGTCTCACCCTTCTTGCACTTAAGGCGGCATTGAGCCTTTTTTATTTAATTCCGATCTAATTTCAGTGTTTCATCGTCAATGTGTATGTCCAAGGAATACATTGAACCAGCAGTGGTGTATCGCAAACTAATACTGGTCTCACAGGGAGTGCTCAAAACACCGACTGTAAGAAGAGTCTCTATTCTTTTACTTATGGAGGCATTGTGCCATTTGTATTTAATTCCGATGCGATTTCTGTGTTTCATCGTCAATGTGAAGGTCCAAGGAATACATAGAACCTGCAGTGGTGTATCGGAAACTAATTCTGGTCTCATAGGAAAGGATCAATACACAGACTATAAGAAGTCTCACTCTTCTTGCACTTAAGTCGGCATTGTGCCTTTTGTATTTCATTCCGATGCGATTTCTGTGTTTCATCGTCAATGTGAAGGTCCAAGGAATACATTGAAATTGCAGTGGTGTATCGGAAACTAATACTGGTCTCACAGGAAAGGATCAAAGCACAGACTATAAGAAGTCTCACCCTTCTTGCACTTAAGGCGGCATTGAGCCTTTTTTATTTAATTCCGATCTAATTTCAGTGTTTCATCGTCAATGTGTATGACCAAGGAATACATTGAACCTGCAGTGGTGTATCGCAAACTAATACTGGTCTCACAGGGAGTGCTCAAAACACCGACTGTAAGAAGAATCTCTGTTCTTGTACTTATGGAGGCATTGTGCCATTTGTATTAAATTCCTATGTGATTTCTGTGTTTCATCGTGAATGTGAAGGTCCAAGGAATACATTGAAATTGCAGTGTTGTATCGGAAACTAATACTGGTCTCACAGGAAAGGATCAAAGCACAGACTATAAGTAGTCTCACTCTTCTTGTACTTAAGTCGGCATTGTGCCTTTTGTATTTAATTCCGATGCGATTTCTGTGTTTCATCGTCAATGTGAAGGTCCAAGGAATACATTGAAATTGCAGTGGTGTATCGGAAACTAATACTGGTCTCACAGGAAGGATCAAAGCACAGACAATAAGAAGTCTCACCCTTCTTGCACTTAAGGCGGCATTGAGCCTTTTTTATTTAATTCCGATCAAATTTCAGTGTTTCATCGTCAATGTGTATGTCCAAGGAATACATTGAACCTGCAGTGGTGTATCGCAAACTAATACTGGTCTCACAGGGAGTGTTCAAAACACCGACTGTAAGAAGAGTCTCTATTCTTGTACTTATGGAGGCATTGTGCCTTTTGTATTTAATTCCGATGCGATTTCTGTGTTTCATCGTCAATGTGAAGGTTCAAGGAATACATAGAACCTGCAGTGGTGTATCGGAAACTAATACTGGTCCCACAGGAAGTGCTCAAAGCACCGACTGTAAGATGAGTCTCTAATCTTGTACTTACGCAGGCATTGTGTCTTTTGTATTTAATTCCGATGCGATTTCTGTGTTTCATCGTCAATGTGAAGGTTCAAGGAATACATTGATATTGCAGTGGTGTATCGGAAACTAATACTGGTCTCACAGGAAAGGATCAAAGCCCAGACTATAAGAAGTCTCAACCTTCTTGCACTTAAGGCGGCAATGAGCCTTTTTTATTTAATTCCGATCTAATTTCAGTGTTTCATCGTCAATGTGTATGTCCAAGGAATACATTGAACCTGCAGTGGTGTATCGCAAACTAATACTGGTCCCACAGGAAGTGCTCAAAGCACCGACTGTAAGAAGAGTCTCTATTCTTGTACTTATGCAGGCATTGTGCCTTTTGTATTTAATTCCGATGCGATTTCTGTGTTTCATCGTCAATGTGAAGGTCCAAGGAATACATTGAAATTGCAGTGGTGTATCGGATACTAATACTGGTCTCACATGAAAGGATCAAAGCACAGACTATAAGAAGTCTCACTCTTCTTGCACTTAAGTCGGCATTGTGCCTTTTGTATTTAATGCCGATGCGATTTCTGTGTTTCATCGTCAATGTGAAGGTCCAAGGAATACATTGAAATTGCAGTGGTGTATCGGAAACTAATACTGGTCTCACAGGAAAGGATCAAAGCAAAGACTATAAGAAGTCTTATTCTTCTTGCACTTATGGCGGCATTGAGCCTTGTTTATTTAATTCCGATCTAATTTCAGTGTTTATCGTCAATGTGTATGTCCAAGGAGTACATTCAACCTGCAGTGGTGTATCGCAAACTAATACTGGTCTCACAGGGAGTGCTCAATACACCGACTGTAAGAAGAGTCTCTATTCTTGTACTTATGGAGGCATTGTGCCTTTTGTATTTAATTCCGATGCGATTTCTGTGTTTCATCTTCAATGTGAAGGTCCAAGGTATACATCGTAATTGCAGTGGTGTATCGGAAACTAATACTGGTCTCACAGGAAAGGATCAAAGCACAGACTATAAGAAGTCTCACCCTTCTTGCACTTAAGGCGGCATTGAGGCTTTTTTATTTAATTCCGATCTAATTTCAGTGTTTCATCGTCAATGTGTATGTCCAAGGAATACATTGAACCTGCAGTGGTGTATCACAAACTAATACTGGTCTCACAGGGAGTGCTCAAAACACCGACTGTAAGAAGAGTCTCTATTCTTGTACTTATGGAGGCATTGTGCCTTTTGTATTTAATTCCGTTGCGATTTCTGTGTTTCATCGTCAATGTGAAGGTCCAAGGAATACATAGAACCTGCAGTAGTGTATCGCAAACTAATACTGGTCTCACACGAAGGGATCAAAACACAGACTATAAGAAGTCTCACTCTTCTTGCACTTAAGGCGGCATTGTGCCTCTTGTATTAAATTCTGATGCGATTTCTGTGTTTCATCGTCAATGTGAAGGCCCAAGGAATACATTGAACCTGCAGTGGTGTATCGGAAACTAATACTGGTCTCACAGGAAAGGATCAAAGCACAGACTCTAAGAAGTCTCACTCTTGTTGCACTTAAGTCGGCATTGTGCCTTTTGTATTTAATTCCGATGCGATTTCTGTGTTTCATCGTCAATGTGAAGGTCCAAGGAATACATTGAAATTACAGTGGTGTATCGGAAACTAATACTGGTCTCACAGGAAAGGATCAAAGCACAGACTATAAGAAGTCTCACCCCTCTTGCACTTAAGGCGGCATTGTGCCTTTTTTATTTAATTCCGATCTAATTTCAGTGTTTCATCGTCAATGTGTATGTCCAAGGAATACATTGAACCTGCAGTGGAGTATCGCAAACTAATACTGGTCTCACAGGGAGTGCTCAAAACACCGACTGTACGAAGAGTCTCTATTCTTGTACTTATGGAGGCATTGTGCCTTTTGTATTTAATTCCGATGCGATTTCAGTGTTTCATCGTCAATGTGAAGGTCGAAGGAATTCAAGAACCTGCAGTGGTGTATCGGAAACTAATACTGGTCTCACACGAAAGGATCAAAGCACAGACTATAAGAAGTCTCACTCTTCTTGCACTTAAGGCGGCATTGTGCCTTTTGCATTTGTTTCTAATGCGATTTCTGTGTTTCATCGTCAATGTGAAGGTCCAAGGAATACATTGAACCTGCAGTGGTGTATCGGAAACTAATACTGGTCTCACAGGAAAGCATCAAAGCACAGACTCTAAGAAGTCTGACTCTTCTTGCACTTAAGGCGGCATTGAGCCTTTTTTACTTAATTCCGATCTAATTTCCGGGTTTCATCGTCAATGTGTATGTCCAAGGAATACCTTGAACCTGCAGTGGTGTATCGCAAACTAATACTGGTCTCACAGGGAGTGCTCAAAACACCGACTGTAAGCAGAGTCTCTTTTCTTGTACTTATGGAGGCATTGTGCCTTTTGTATTTAATTCCGATGCGATTTCTGTGTTTCATCGTCAATGTGAAGGTCCAAGGAATACATAGAACCTGCAGTGGTGTATCGGAAACTAATACTGGCCTCACAGGAAAGGATCAATGCACCGACTCTAAGAAGTCTCACTCTTCTTGCACTTAAAGCCGCATTGAGCCTTTTTTATTTACTTCCGATCTAATTTCTGTGTTTCATCGTCAATGTGAAGGTCCAAGGAATACAAGAACCTGCAGTGGTGTATCGCAAACTAATACTGGTCTCACACGAAAGGATCAAAGCACAGACTATAAGAAGTCTCACTCTTCTTGCACTTAAGGCGGCATTGTGCCTTTTGCATTTAATTCTGATGCGATTTCTGTGTTTCATCGTCAATGAGAAGGTCCAAGGAATACATTGAACCTGCAGTGGTGTATCGCAAACTAGTAGTGGTCTCACAGGGAGTGCTCAAAACACCGACTGTAAGAAGAGTCTCTATTCTTGTACTTATGGAGGCATTGTGCCTTTTGTATTTAATTCAGATGCGATTTCTGTGTTTCATCATCAATGTGAAGGTCCAAGGAATACATTGAACCTGCAGTGGTGTATCGGAAACTAATACTGGTCTCACAGGAAAGGATCAAAGCACAGACTCTATGAAGTCTCGCTCTTCTTGCACTCAAGGTGGCATTGAGCCTTTTTTATTTAATTCCGATCTAATTTCAGTGTTTCATCGTCAATGTGTATGTCCAAGGAATACATTGAACCTGCAGTGGTGTATCGCAAACTAGTACTGGTCTCACAGGGAGTACTCAAAACACCGACTGTAAGAAGAGTCTCTATTCTTGTACTTATGGAGGCATTGTGCCTTTTGTATTTAATTCCGATGCGATTTCTGTGTTTCATCGTCAATGTGAAGGTCCAAGGAATACATTGAACCTGCAGTGGTGTATCGGAAACTAATACTGGTCTCACAGGAAAGGATCAAAGCACAGAGTCTATGAGGTCTCACTCTTCTTGCACTTAAGGCGGCATTGAGCCTCTTTTATTTAATTCCGATCTAATTTCAGTGTTTCATCGTCAATGTGTACGTCCAAGGAATACTTTGAACCTGCAGTGGTTTATCGCAAACTAGTACTGGTACACAGGGAGTGCCCAAAACACCGACTGTAAGAAGAGTCTCTATTCTTGTACTTATGGCGGCATTGTGCCTTTTGTATTTAATTCCGATGCGATTTCTGTGTTTCATCGTCAATGTGAGGGTACAAGGAATACATTGAAATTGCAGTGTTGTATCGGAAACTAATACTGGTCTCACAGGAAAGGTTCAAAGCACAGACTATAAGAAGTCTCACTCTTCTTGCCCTTAAGTCGGCATTGTGCCTTTTGTATTAAATTCCGATGCGATTTCTGTGTTTCATCGTCAATATGAAGGTCCAAGGAATACATTGAAATTGCAGTGGTGTATCGGAAACTAATACTGGTCTCACAGGAAAGGATCAAAGCACAGACTATAAGAAGTCTCACCCTTCTTGCACTTAAGGCGGCATTGAGCATTTTTTATTTAATTCCGATCCAATTTCAGTGTTTCATCGTCAATGTGTATGTCCAAGGAATACATTGAACCTGCAGTGGTGTATCGCAAACTAATACTGGTCTCACAGGGAGTGGTCAAAACACCGACTGTAAGAAGAGTCTCTATTCTTGTACTTATGGAGGCATTGTGCCTTTTGTATTTAATTCCGATGCGATTTCTGTGTTTCATCGTCACATTTGAAGGTCCAAGGAATACATAGAACCTGCAGTGGTGTATCGGAAACTAATACTGGTCTAACAGGAAAGGATCAATGCACAGACTGTAAGAAGTCTCACTCTACTTGCACTTAAGGCGGCATTGAGCCTTTTTTATTTAATTCCGATCTAATTTCATTGTTTCATCGTCAATGTGTATTTCCAAGGAATACATCGAAACTGCAGTGGTGTATCGCAAACTATGACTGGTCTCACAGGGAGTGCTCAAAACACCGACTGTAAGAAGAGTCTCTATTCTTGGACTTATGAAGGCATTGTGCCTTTTGTATTTAATTCCGATGCGATTTCTGTGTTTCATCGTCAATGTGAAGGTCCAAGGAATACATAGAACCTGCAGTGGTGTATCGGAAACTAATACTGGTCTCACAGGAAAGAATCAAAGCACAGACTCTATGAAGTCTCGCTCTTCTTGCACTTAAGGTGGCATTGAGCCTTTTTTATTTAATTCCGATCTAATTTCAGTGTTTCATCGTCAATGTGTATGTCCAAGGAATACATTGAACCTGCAGTGGTGTATCGCAAACTAGTACTGGTCTCACAGGGAGTACTCAAAACACCGACTGTAAGAAGAGTCTCTATTCTTGTACTTAAGGCGGCATTGTGCCTTTTGTATTTAATTCTGATGCGATTTCTGTGTTTCATCGTCAATGTGAAGGTCCAAGGAACACATAGATCCTGCAGTGGTGTATCGGAAACTAATACTGGTCTCACAGGAATGGATCAAATCACAGACTATAAGAAGTCTCACTCTTCTTGCACTTAAGGCGGCATTGTGCCTTTTGTATTTAATTCTGATGCGATTTCTGTGTTTCATCGTCAATGTGAAGGTCCTAGGAATACATTGAACCTGCAGTGGTGTATCGGAAACTAATACTGGTCTCACAGGGAGTGCTCAAAACACCGATTGTAAGAAGAGTCTCTATTCTTGTACTTATGGAGGCATTAAGCCTTTTGTATTTAATTCCGATGCGATTTCTGTGTTTCATCGCCAACGTGAATGTACAAGGAATACATTGAAATTGCAGTGGTGTATCGGAAACTAATACTGGTCTCACAGGAAAGGTTCAAAGCACAGACAATAAGAAGTCTCACTCTTCTTGCACTTAAGTCGGCATTGTGCCTTTTGTATTTAATTCCCATGCGATTTCTGTGTTTCATCGTCGATATGAAGGTCCAAGGAATACATTGAAATTGCAGTGGTGTATCGGAAACTAATACTGGTCTCACAGGAAAGGATCAAAGCACAGAGTATAAGAAGTCTCACCCTTCTTGCACTTAAGGCGGCATTGAGCCTTTTTTATTTAATTCCGAACTAATTTCAGTGTTTCATCGTCAATGTGTATGTCCAAGGAATACATTGAACCTGCAGTGGTGTATCGTAAACTAATACTGGTCTCACAGGGAGTGCTCAAAACACCGACTGTAAGAAGAGTCTCAATTCTTGCACTTGTGGAGGCATTGTGCCTTTTGTATTTAATTCCGATGCGATTTCTGTGTTTCATCGTCAATGTGAAGGTCCAAGGAATACATAGAACCTGCAGTGGTGTATCGGAAACTAATACTGGTCTCACAGGAAAGGATCAAAGCACAGACTCTAAGAAGTATCACTATTCTTGCACTTAAGGCGGCATTGAGCCTTTTTTATTTAATTCTGATGCGATTTCTGTGTTTCATCGTCAATGTGAAGGTCCAAGGAATACATTGAACCTGCAGTGGTGTATCGGAAACTAATACTGGTCTCACAGGAAAGGATAAAACCACAGACTCTAAGAAGTCTCACTCCTCTTGCACTTAAGGCGGCATTGAGCCCTTTTTATTTAATTCGGATCTAATTTCTGTGCTTTTTCGTCAATGTGTATGTCCAAGGAATACATTAAACCAGCAGTGGTGTATCGCAAACTAATACTGGTCTCACAGGGAGTGCTCAAAACACCGACTGTAAGAAGAGTCTCTATTCTTGTACTTATGGAGGCATTGTGCCTTTTGTATTTAATTCCGATGCGATTTCTGTGTTTCATCGTCAATGTGAAGGTCCAAGGAATACATTGAACCTGCAGTGGTGTATCGGAAACTAATACTGGTCTCACAGGAAAGGATCAAAGCACTGACTCTAAGAAGTCTCACTCTTCTTGCACTTAAGACGGCATTGAGCCTTTTTTGTTTAATTCCGATCTAATTTCAGTGTTTCATCGTCAATGTGTATGTCCAAGGAATACATTGAACCTGCAGTGGTGTATCGCAAACTGATACTGGTCTCACAGGGAGTGCTCAAAACACCGACTGTAAGAAGAGTCTCTATTCTTGTACTTATGGAGGCATTGTGCCTTTTGTATTTAATTCCGATGTGATTTCTGTGTTTCATCTTCAATGTGAAGGTCCAAGGAATACATAGATCCTGCAGTGGTGTATCGGAAACTAATACTGGTCTCACAGGAATGGATCAAATCACAGACTATAAGAAGTCTCACTCTCTTGCACTTAAGGCGGCATTGTGCCTTTTGTATTTAATTCTGATGCGATTTCTGTGTTTCATCGTCAATGTGAAGGTCCAAGGAATACATTGAACCTGCAGTGATGTATCGCAAAGTTATACTGGTCTCACAGGGAGTGCTGAAAACAGCGAGTGTAAGATGAGTCTCTATTCTTGTACTTATGGAGGCATTAAGCCTTTTGTATTTAATTCCGATGCGATTTCTGTGTTTCATCGTCAATGTGAAGGTCCAAGGAATACATTGAAATTGCAGTGGTGTATCGGAAACTAATACTGGTCTCACAGGAAAGGATCAAAGCACAGACTATAAGAAGTCTCACTCTTCTTGCACTTAAGTCGGCAATGTGCCTTTTGTAATTAATTCCGATGTGATTTCTGTGTTTCATCGTCAATGTGAACGTCCAAGGAATACATTGAAATTGCAGTGGTGTATCGGAAACTAATACTGGTCTCAAAGGAAAGGATCAAAGCACAGACTATAAGAAGTCTCACCCTTCTTGCACTTAAGGCGGCATTGAGCCTTTTTTGTTTAATACTGAACTAATTTCAGTGTTTCATCGTCAATGTGTATGTCCAAGGAATACATTGAACCCGCAGTGCTGTATCGCAAACTAATACTGGTCTCACAGGGAGTGCTCAAAACACCGACTGTAAGAAGAGTCTCTATTCTTGTACTAATGGAGGCATTGTGCCTTTTGTATTTAATTCCGATGCGATTTCTGTGTGTCATCGTCAATGTGAAGGTCCAAGGAATACATAGAACCTGCAGTGGTGTATCGGAAACTAATACTGGTCTCACAGGAAAGGATCAAATCACAGACTATAAGAAGTCTCACTCTTCTTGCGCTTAAGTCGGCATTGTGCCTTTTGTATTTAATTGCGATGCGATATCTGTGTTTCATCGTCAATATTAAGGGCCAAGGAATACATTGAAATTGCAGTGGTGTATCGGAAACTAATACTGGCCTCACAGGAAAGGATCAAAGCACAGACTATAAGAAGTCTCACCCTTCATGCACTTAAGGCGGCATTGAGCCTTTTTTATTTAATTCCGATCTAATTTCAGTGTTTCATCGTCAATGTGTATGTCCAAGGAAAACATTGAACCTGCAGTGGTGTAACGCAAACTAATACTGGTCTCACAGGGAGTGCTCAAAACACCGACTGTAAGAAGAGTCTCTATTCTTGTACTTATGGAGGCATTGTGCCTTTTGTATTTGATTCCGATGCGATTTCTGTGTTTCATCGTCAATGTGGAGGTCCAAGGAATACATTGAACCTGCAGTGGTGTATCGGAAACTAATACTGCTCTCACAGGAAAGGATCAAAGCACAGACTCTAAGAAGTCTCACTCTTCTTGCACTTAAGGCGTCATTGAGCCTTTTTTGTTTAATTCCGATCCAATTTCAGTGTTTCATCGTCAATGTGTATGTCCAAGGAATACATTGAACCTGCAGTGGTGTATCGCAAACTAATACTGGTCTCACAGGGAGTGCTCAAAACACCGATTGTAAGAAGAGTCTCTATTCTTGTACTTATGGAGGCATTGTGCCTTTTGTATTTAATTCCGATGTGATTTCTGTGTTTCATCGTCAGTGTGAAGGTCCAAGGAATACATAGAACCTGCAGTGGTGTATCGGAAACTAATACTGGTCTCACAGGAAAGGATCAAATCACAGACTATAAGAAGTCTCACTCTTCTTGCACTTAAGGCGGCATTGTGCCTTTTGTATTTAATTCTGATGCGATTTCTGTGTTTCATCGTCAATGTGAAGGTCCAAGGAATACATTGAACCTGCAGTGGTGTATCGGAAACTAATACTGGTCTCACAGGAAAGAATCAAAGCACAGACTCTAAGAAGTCTCACTCTTCTTGCACTTAAGGCGGCATTGAGCCTCTTTTATTTAATTCCGATCTAATTTCTGTGTTTCATCGTCAATGTTTATGTCCAAGGAATACATTGAACCTGCAGTGGTGTATCGCAAACTAATACTGGTCTCACAGGGAGTGCTCAAAACAGCGACTGTAAGAATAGTCTCTATTCTTGTACTTATGGAGGCATTAAGCCTTTTGTATTTAATTCCGATGCGATTTCTGTGTTTCATCGTCAATGTGAATGTACAAGGAATACTTTGAAATTGCAGTGGTGTATCGGAAACTAATACTTGTCTCACAGGAAAGGATCAAATCACAGACTATAAGAAGTCTCACTCTTCTTGCACTTAAGGCGGCATTGTGCCTTTTGTATTTAATTCTGATGCGATTTCTGTGTTTCATCGTCAATGTGAAGGTCCAAGGAATACATTGAACCTGAAGTGGTGTATCGGAAACTAATACTGGTCTCACAGGATAGGATCAAAGCACAGACTCTAAGAAGTCTCACTCTTCTTGCTCTTAAGGCGGCATTGAGCCTTTTTTATTTAATTCAGATCTAATTTCAGTGTTTCATCGTCAATGTGTATGTCAAAGGAATACATTGAACCTGCAATGGTGTGTCGCAAACTAATACTGGTCTCACAGGGAGTGCTCAAATCACCGACTGTAAGAAGAGTCTTTATTCTTGTACTTATGGAGGCATTGTGCCTTTTGTATTTAATTCCGATGCGATTTCTGTGTTTCATCGTCAATGTGAAGGTCCAAGGAATACATTGAACCTGCAGTGGTGTATCGGAAACTAATACTGGTCTCACAGGAAAGGATCAAAGCACTGACTCTAAGAAGTCTCACTCTTCTTGCACTTAAGGCGGCATTGAGCCTTTTTTGTTTAATTCCGATCTAATTTCAGTGTCTCATCGTCAATGTGTATGTCCAAGGGATACATTGAACCTGCAGTGGTGTATCGGAAACTAATACTGGTCTCACAGGGAGTGCTCAAAACACCGACTGTAGGAAGAGTCTATATTCTTGTACTTATGGAGGCATTGTGCCTTTTGTATTTAATTCCGATGCGATTTCTGTGTTTCATCGTCAATGTGAAGGTCCAAGGAATACATGGAACCTGCAGTGGTTTATCGGAAACTAATACTGGTCTCACAGGAAAGGATCAAATCACAGACTATAAGAAGTCTCACTCTTCTTGCACTTAAGGCGGCATTGTGCCTTTTGTATTTAATTCCGATGCGATTTCTGTGTTTCATCGTCAATGTGAAGGTACAAGGAATACATTGAAATTGCAGTGGTGTATCGGAAACTAATACTGGTCTCACAGGAAAGGATCAAAGCACAGACTATAAGAAGTCTCCCTCTTCTTGCACTTAAGTCGGCATTGTGCCTTTTGTATTTAATTCGGATGCGATTTCAGTGTTTCATCGTCAATATGAAGGGCCAAGGAATACATTGAAATTGCAGTGGTGTATCGGAAACTAATACTGGCCTCACAGGAAAGGATCAAAGCACAGACTATAAGAAGTCTCACCCTTCTTGCACTTAAGGCGGCATTGAGCCTTTTTTATTTAATTCCGATCTAATTTCAGTGTTTCATCGTCAATGTGTATGTCCAAGGAATACATTGAACCTGCAGTGGTGTATCGCAAACTAATACTGGTCTCACTGGGAGTGCTCAAAACACCGACTATAAGAAGAGTCTCTATTCTTGTACTTATGGAGGCATTGTGCCTTTTGTATTTAATTCCGATGCGATTTCTGTGTTTCATCGTCAATGTGAAGGTCCAAGGAATACATTGAACCTGCAGTGGTGTATCGGAAACTAATACTGGTCTCACAGGAAAGGCTCAAAGCACAGACTCTAAGAAGTCTCACTCTTCTTGCACTTACGGCGGCATTGAGCCTTTTTTGTTTAATTCCGATCTAATTTCAGTGTTTCATCGTCAATGTGTATGTCCAAGGAATACATTGAACCTGCAGTGGTGTATCGCAAACTAATACTGGTCTCACAGGGAGTGCTCAAAACACCGATTGTAAGAAGAGTCTCTATTCTTGTACTTATGGAGGCATTGTGCCTTTTGTATTTAATTCCGATGTGATTTCTGTGTTTCGTCGTCAATGTGAAGGTCCAAGGAATACATAGAACCAGCAGTGGTGTATCGGAAACTAATACTGGTCTCACAGGAAAGGATCAAATCACAGACTATAAGAAGTCTCACTCTTCTTGCACTTAAGACGGCATTGTGCCTTTTGTATTTAATTCTGATGCGATTTCTGTGTTTCATCGTCAATGTGAAGGTCCAAGGAATACATTGAACCTGCAGTGGTGTATCGGAAACTAATACTGGTCTCACAGGAAAGAATCAAAGCACAGTCTCTAAGAAGTCTCACTCTTCTTGCACTTAAGGGGGCATTGAGCCTTTTTTATTTAATTCCGATCTAATTTCTGTGTTTCATCGTCAATGTGTATGTCCAAGGAATACATTGAACCTGCAGTGGTAAATCGCAAACTAATACTGGTCTCACAGGGAGTGCTCAAAACAGCGACTGTAAGAAGAGTCTCTATTCTTGTACTTATGGAGGCATTAAGCCTTTTGTATTTAATTCCGATGCGATTTCTGTGTTTCATCGTCAATGTGAAGGTACAAGGAATACATTGAAATTGCAGTGGTGTATCGGAAACTAATACTGGTCTCACAGGAAAGGATCAAAGCACAGACTATAAGAAGTCTCGCTCTTCTTGCACTTAAGTCGGTATTGTGCCTTTTGTATTTAATTCCCATGCGATTTCTGTGTTTCATGGTCGATATGAAGGTCCAAGGAATACATTGAAATTGCAGTGGTGTATCGGAACCTAATACTGGTCTCACAGGAAAGGATCAAAGCACAGACTGTAAGAAGTCTCACCCTTCTTGCACTTAAGGCGGCATTGAGCCTTTTTTATTTAATTCCGATCTAATTTCAGTGTTTCATCGTCAATGTGTATGTCCAAGGTATACATTGAACCTGCAGTGGTGTATCGTAAACTAATACTGGTCTCACAGGGAGTGCTCAAAACACCGACTGTAAGAAGAGTCTCTACTCTTGTACTTGTGGAGGCATTGTGCCTTTTGTATTTAATTCCGATGCGATTTCTGTGTTTCATCGTCAATGTGGAGGTCCAAGGAATACATAGAACCTTTAGTGGTGTATCGGAAACTAATACTGGTCTCACAGGAAAGGATCAAAGCACAGACTCTAAGAAGTCTCACTATTCTTGCACTTAAGGCGGCATTGAGCCTTTTTTATTTAATTCCGATCTAATTTCAGTGTTTCATCGTCAATGTGTATGTCCAAGGAATACATTGAACCTGCAGTGGTGTATCGCAAACTAATACTAGTCTCACAGGGAGTGCTCAAAACACCGACTGTAAGAAGAGTCTCTATTCTTGTACATATGGAGGTATTGTGCCTTTTGTATTTAATTCCGATGCGATTTCTGTGTTTCATCGTCAATGTGAAGGTCCAAGGAATACATAGAACCTGCAGTGGTGTATCGGAAACTAATACTGGCCTCACAGGAAAGGATCAATGCACCGACTCTAAAAAGTCCCACTCTTCTTGCACTTAAGGCGGCATTGTGCCTTTTGTATTTAATTCCGATGCAATTTCTGTGTTTTTTTTTCGTCAATGTGAAGGTCCAAGGAATACATTGAACCTGCAGTGGTGTATCGGAAACTAATACTGGTCTCACAGGCAAGGATCAAAGCACAGAGTCTAAGAAGTCGCTCTCCTTTTGTACTTAAGGTGGCATTGTGCCTTTTGTTTTTAATTCCGATGTAATATCAGTGTTTCATCGTCAATGTGTATGTAAAAGGAATACATTGAACCTGCAGTGGTGTATCGGAAACTAATACTGGTCTCACAGGGAGTGCTCAAAACACCGACTGTAAGAAGAGTCTCAATTTTTGTACTTATGGAGGCATTGTGCCTTTTGTATTTAATTCCGATGCGATTTCTGTGTTTCATCGTCAATGTGAAGGTCCAAGGAATACATAGAACCTGCAGTGGTGTATCGGAAACTAATACTGGCCTCACAGGAAAGGATCAATGCACCGAGTCTAAAAAGTCCCACTCTTCTTGCACTTAAGGCGGCATTGTGCCTTTTGTATTTAATTCCGATGCGATTTCTGTGTTTCATCGTCAATGAGAAGGTCCAAGGAATACATTGAACCTGCAGTGGTGTATCGCAAACTAATACTGGTCTCACAGGGAGTGCTCAAAACACCGACTGTAAGAAGAGTCTCAATTTTTGTACTTATGGAGGCATTGTGGCTTTTGTATTTAATTCCGATGCGATTTCTGTGTTTCATCGTCAATGTGAAGGTCCAAGGAATACATTGAACCTGCAGTGGTGTATCGGAAACTAATACTGGTCTCACAGAAAAGGATCAAAGCACAGACTCTAAGAAGTCTCACCCTTCTTGCACTTAAGGCGGCATTGAGCCTTTTTTATTTAATTCAGATCTAATTTCAGTGTTTCATCGTCAATGTGTATTTCCAAGGAATACATTGAACCTGCAGTGGTGTATCGTAAACTAATACTGGTCTCACAGGGAGTGCTCAAATCACCGACTGTAAGAAGAATCTCTATTCTTGGACTTATGGAGGCATTGTGCCTTTTGTATTTAATTCCGATGCGATTTCTGTGTTTCATCGTCAATGTGAAGTCCAAGGAAAACATTGAACCTGCAGGGGTGTATCGGAAACTAATACTGGTCTCACAGGAAAGGATCAAAGCACAGACTCTAAGAAGTCTCACTCTTCTTGCACTTAAGGCGGTATTGTGCCTTTTGTATTTAATTCCGCTGTGATTTCTGTGTTTCAACGCTAATGAGCAGGTCCAAGGAAAACATTGAACCTGCAGTGGTGTATCGGAAACTAATACTGGTCTCACAGGAAAGGATCAAAGCACAGACCCTAAGAAGTCTCACTTTTCTTGCACTTAAGGCGGCATTGAGCCTTTTTATTTAATTCCGATCTAATTTCAGTGTTTCATCGTCAATGTGTATGTCCAAGGAATACATTGATCCTGCAGTGGTGTATCGCAAACTAGTACTGGTCTCACAGGGAGTGCTCAAAACACCGACTGTAAGAAGAGTCTCTATTCTTGTACTTATGGAGGCATTGTGCCTTTTGTATTTAATTCCGATGCGATTACTGTGTTTCATCGTCAATGTGAAGGTCCAAGGAATACATTGAACCTGCAGTGGTGTATCTGAAACTAATACTGAACTCACAGGAAAGGATCAGAGCACAGACTCTAAGAAGACTCACTCTTCTTGCAATTAAGGCGGCATTGAGCCTTTTTTATTTAATTCCGATCAAATTTCAGTGTTTCATCGTCAATGTGTATGTCCAAGGAATACATTGAACCTGCAGTGCTGTATCGCAAACTAATACTGGTCTCACAGGGAGTGCTCAAAACACCGACTGTAAGAAGAGTCTCTATTCTTGTACTTATGGAGGCATTGTGCCTTTTGTATTTAATTCCGATGCGATTACTGTGCTTCATCGTCAATGTGAAGGTCCAAGGAATACATAGAACCTGCAGTGGTGTATCGGAAACTAATACTGGTCTCACAGGAAAGGATCAATGCACAGACTCTAAGAAGTCTCACTCCTCTTGCACTTAAGGCGGCATTGTGCCTTTTGTATTTAATTCCGATGCGATTTCTGTGTTTCATCGTCAATGAGAAGGTCCAAAGAAAACATTGAACCTGCAGGGGTGTATCGGAGACTAATACTGGACTCACAGGAAAGGATCAAAGCACAGACTCTAAGAAGACTCACTCTTCTTGTAATTAAGGCGGCATTGAGCCTTTTTTATTTAATTCCGATCTAATTTCAGTGTTTCATCGTCAATGTGTATGTCCAAGGAATCCATTGAACCTGCAGTGGTGTATCGCAAACTTATACTGGTCTCACAGGGAGTGCTCAAAACACCGACTGTAAGAAGAGTCTCCATTCTTGTACTTATGGAGGCATTGTGCTTTTTGTATTTAATTCCGATGCGATTTCTGTGTTTCATCGTCAATGTGAAGGTCCAAGGAATACATAGAACCAGCAGTGGTGTATCGGAAACTAATACTGGTCTCACAGGAAAGGATCAATGCACAGACTCTAAGTAGTCTCACACTTCTTGCACTTAAGGCGGCATTGTGCCTTTTGTATTTAATTCCGATGCGATTTCTGTGTTTCATCGTCAATGAGAAGGTACAAGGAATACATTGAACCTGCAGTGGTCTGTCGGAAACTAATACTGGTCTCACAGGAAAGGATCAAAGCACAGACTCTAAGAAGTCTCACTCTTCTTGCACTTAAGGCGGCATTGAGCCTTTTT
The DNA here is from genome assembly GCF_021461395.2 of Schistocerca americana. Classification (NCBI taxonomy): domain Eukaryota; kingdom Metazoa; phylum Arthropoda; class Insecta; order Orthoptera; family Acrididae; genus Schistocerca; species Schistocerca americana. The sequence continues at coordinate 2,620,981 of NC_060126.1, forward strand.
TATTTAATTCCGATCTAATTTGAGTGTTTCATCGTCAATGTGTATGTCCAAGGAATACATTGAACTTGCAGTGGTGTATCGCAAACTAATACTGGTCTCACAGGGAGTGCTCAAAACACCGACTGTAAGAAGAGTCTCTATTCTTGTACTTATGGAGGCATTGTGCCTTTTGTATTTAATTCCGATGCGATTTCTGTGTTTCATCGTCAATGTGAAGGTCCAAGGAATACTCAGAACCTGCAGTGGTGTATCGGAAACTAATACTGGTCTCACAGGAAAGGATCAAAGCACAGACTCTAAGAAGTCTCACTCTTCTTGCACTTAAGGCGGCATTGAGCCTTTTTTATTTAATTCCGATATAATTTCAGTGTTTCATCGTCAATGTGTATGTCCAAGGAATACATTGAACCTGCAGTGGTGTATCGTAAACTAATACTGGTCTCACAGGGAGTGCTCAAATCACCGACTGTAAGAAGAGTCTCTATTCTTGTACTTATGGAGGCATTGTGCCTTTTGTATTTAATTCCGATGCGATTTCTGTGTTTCATCGTCAATGTGAAGGTCCAAGGAATACTCAGAACCTGCAGTGGTGTATCGGAAACTGATACTGGTCTCACAGGGAGTGCTCAAAACACCGACTGTAAGAAGAGTCTCTATTCTTGTACTTATGGAGGCATTGTGCCTTTTGTATTTAATTCCGATGAGATTTCTGTGTTTCATCGTCAACGTGAAGGTCCAAGGAATACATAGAACCTGCAGTGGTGTATCGGAAACTGATACTGGTCTCACAGGAAAGGATCAATGCACAGACTCTAAGAAGTCTCACTCTTCTTGCACTTAAGGCGGCATTGTGCCTTTTGTATTTAATTCCGATGCAATTTCTGTGTTTCATCGTCAATGTGAAGGTCCAAGGAATACATTGAACCTGCAGTGGTGTATCGTAAACTAATACTGGTCTCACAGGGAGTGCTCAAATCACCGACTGTAAGAAGAGTCTCTATTCTTGTACTTATGGAGGCATTGTGCCTTTTGTATTTAATTCCGATGAGATTTCTGTGTTTCATCGTCAACGTGAAGGTCCAAGGAATACATAGAACCTGCAGTGGTGTATCGGAAACTGATACTGGTCTCACAGGGAGTGCTCAAAACACCGACTGTAAGAAGAGTCTCTATTCTTGTACTTATGGAGGCATTGTGCCTTTTGTATTTAATTCCGATGCGATTTCTGTGTTTCATCGTCAATGTGAAGGTCCAAGGAATACATAGAACCTGCAGTGGTGTATCGGAAACTAATACTGGTCTCACAAGAAAGGATCAATGCACAGACTCTAAGAAGTCTCACTCTTCTTGCACTTAAGGCGGCATTGTGCCTTTTGTATTTAATTCCGATGCGATTTCTGTGTTTCATCGTCAATGAGAAGGTCCAAGGAAAACATTGAACCTGCAGGGGTGTATCGGAAACTAATACTGGTCTCACAGGAAAGAATCAAAGCACAGACTCTAAGAAGTCTCACTCTTCTTGCACTTAAGACGGCATTGAGCCTTTATTATTTAATTCCGATCTAATTTCAGTGTTTCATCGTCAATGTGCATGTCCAAGGAATACATTGAACCTGCAGTGGTGTATCGCAAACTAATACTGGTCTCACAGGGAGTGCTCAAAACACCGACTGTAATAAGAGTCTCTATTCTTGTACTTATGGATTCATTGTGCCTTTTGTATTTAATTCCGATGCGATTACTGTGTTTCATCGTCAATGTGAAGGTCCAAGGAATACATTGAACCTGCAGTGGTGTATCTTAAACTAATACTGGACTCACAGGAAAGGATCAAAGCACAGACTCTAAGAAGACTCACTCTTCTTGTAATTAAGGCGGCATTGAGCCTTTTTTATTTAATTCCGATCTAATTTCAGTGTTTCATCGTCAATGTGTATGTCCAAGGAATCCATTGAACCTGCAGTGGTGTATCGCAAACTAATACTGGTCTCACAGGGAGTGCTCAAAACACCGACTGTAAGAAGAGTCTCCATTCTTGTACTTATGGAGGCATTGTGCTTTTTGTATTTAATTCCGATGCGATTTCTGTGTTTCATCGTCAATGTGAAGGTCCAAGGAATACATAGAACCTGCAGTGGTGTATCGGAAACTAATACTGGTCTCACAGGAAAGGATCAATGCACAGACTCTAAGTAGTCTCACTCTTCTTGCACTTAAGGCGGCATTGTGCCTTTTGTATTTAATTCCGATGCGATTTCTGTGTTTCATCGTCAATGAGAAGGTACAAGGAATACATTGAACCTGCAGTGGTCTGTCGGAAACTAATACTGGTCTCACAGGAAAGGATCAAAGCACAGACTCTAAGAAGTCTCACTCTTCTTGCACTTAAGGCGGCATTGAGCTTTTTTTATTTAATTCCGATCTAATTTCAGGGTTTCATCGTCAATGTGTATGTTCAAGGAATACATTGAACCTGCAGTGGTGTATCGCAAACTAGTCATGGTCTCACAGGGAGTGCTCAAAACACCGACTGTAAGATGAGTGTCTATTCTTGTACTTATGGAGGCATTGTGCCTTTTGTATTTAATTCCGATGCGATTTCTGTGTTTCATCGTCAATGTGAAGGTCCAAGGAATACATTGAACCTGCAGTGGTGTATCGGAAACTAATACTGTTCTCAAAGGAAAGGATCAAAGCACAGACTCTAAGAAGTCTCACTCTTCTTGCACTTAAGGCGGCATTGAGCCTTTTTTATTTAATTCCGATCTAATTTGAGTGTTTCATCGTCAATGTGTATATCCAAGGAATACATTGAACTTGCAGTGGTGTATCGCAAACTAATACTGGTCTCACAGGGAGTGCTCAAAACACCGACTGTAAGAAGAGTCTCTATTCTTGTACTTATGGAGGCATTGTGCCTTTTGTATTTAATTCCGATGCGATTTCTGTGTTTCATCGTCAATGTGAAGGTCCAAGGAATACTCAGAACCTGCAGTGGTGTATCGGAAACTAATACTGGTCTCACAGGAAAGGATCAAAGCACAGACTCTAAGAAGTCTCACTCTTCTTGCACTTAAGGCGGCATTGAGCCTTTTTTATTTAATTCCGATATAATTTCAGTGTTTCATCGTCAATGTGTATGTCCAAGGAATACATTGAACCTGCAGTGGTGTATCGTAAACTAATACTGGTCTCACAGGGAGTGCTCAAATCACCGACTGTAAGAAGAGTCTCTATTCTTGTACTTATGGAGGCATTGTGCCTTTTGTATTGAATTCCGATGCGATTTCTGTGTTTCATCGTCAATGTGAAGGTCCAAGGAATACTCAGAACCTGCAGTGGTGTATCGGAAACTGATACTGGTCTCACAGGGAGTGCTCAAAACACCGACTGTAAGAAGAGTCTCTATTCTTGTACTTATGGAGGCATTGTGCCTTTTGTATTTAATTCCGATGAGATTTCTGTGTTTCATCGTCAACGTGAAGGTCCAAGGAATACATAGAACCTGCAGTGGTGTATCGGAAACTGATACTGGTCTCACAGGAAAGGATCAATGCACAGACTCTAAGAAGTCTCACTCTTCTTGCACTTAAGGCGGCATTGTGCCTTTTGTATTTAATTCCGATGCAATTTCTGTGTTTCATCGTCAATGTGAAGGTCCAAGGAATACATTGAACCTGCAGTGGTGTATCGGAAACTAATTCTGGTCTCACAGGAAAGGATCAAAGCACAGACTCTAAGAAGTCGCTCTCCTTTTGTACTTAAGGTGGCATTGTGCCTTTTGTTTTTAATTCCGATGTAATATCAGTGTTTCATCGTCAATGTGTATGTAAAAGGAATACATTGAACCTGCAGTGGTGTATCGGAAACTAATACTGGTCTCATAGGAAATGATCAAAGCACAGACTATAAGAAGTCTCACTCCTTTTGCACTTAAGGTGGCATTGTAACTTTTGTGTTTAATTCCGATGCGATTTCTGTGTTTCATCGTCAATGTGAAGGTCCAAGGAATACATAGAACCTGCAGTGGTGTATCGGAAACTAATACTGGTCTCACAAGAAAGGATCAATGCACAGACTCAAAGAAGTCTCACTCTTCTTGCACTTAAGGCGGCATTGTGCCTTTTGTATTTAATTCCGATGCAATTTCTGTATTTCATCGTCAATGAAAAGGTCCAAGGAATACATAGAACCTGCAGTGGTGTATCGGAAACTAATACTGGTCTCACAGGAAAGGATCAAAGCACAGACTCTAAGAAGTCTCACTCTTCGTGCACTTAAGATGGCATTGAGCCTTTTTTATTTAATTCCGACCTAATTTCAGTGTTTCATCGTCAATGTTTATGTCCAATTAATACATTGAACCTGCAGTGGTGTATCGCAAACTAGTACTGGTCTCACAGGGAGTGCTCAAAACACCGACTGTAAGAAGAGTCTCTATTCTTGTACTTATGGAGGCATTGTGCCTTTTGTATTAAATTCCGATGCGATTTCTGTGTTTCATCGTCAATGTGAAGGTCCAAAGAATACATTGAACCTGCAGTGGTGTATCGGAAACTAATACTGGTCTCACAGGAAAGGATCAAAGCACAGACTCTAAGAAGTCTCACTCTTCTTGCACTTAAGGCGGCATTGAGCCTTTTTTATTTAATTCCGATCTAATTTCAGTGCTTCATCGTCGATGTGAATGCCCAAGGAATACATTGAACCTGCAGTGGTGTATCGCAAACTAATACTGGCCTCACAGGAAGTGCTCAAAACACCGACAATAAGAAGAGTCTCTATTCTTGTACTTATGGCGGCATTGTGCCTTTTGTATTTAATTCCGATGCGATTTCTGTGTTTCATCGTCAATGTGAAGGTCCAAGGAATACATTGAACCTGCAGTGATGTATCGGAAACTAATACTGGTCTCACAGGAAAGGATCAAAGCACAGACTCTAAGAAGTCTCACTCTTCATTGCACTTAAGGCGGCATTGAGCCTTTTTTATTTAATTCCGATCTAATTTCAGTGTTTCATCGTCAATGTGTATGTCCAAGGAATACATTGAACCTGCAGTGGTGTATCGCAAACAAATACTGGTCTCACAGGGAGTGCTCAAAACACCGACTGTAAGAAGAGTATCTATTCTTGTACTTATGGAGGCATTGTTCCTTTTGTATTTAATTCCGATGCGATTTCTGTGTTTCATCGCCAATGTGAAGGTCCAAGGAATACATTGAACCTGCAGTGGTGTATCGCAAACTAATACTGGTCTCACAGGGAGTACTCAAAACACCGACTGTAAGAAGAGTCTCTATTATTGTACTTATGGAGGCAATGTGACTTTTGTATTAAATTCCGATGCGATTTCTGTGTTTCATTGTCAATGTGAATGTCCAAGGAATACATTGAACCTGCAGTGGTGTATCGGAGACTAATACTGGTCTCACAGGAAAGGATCAAAGCACAGACTCTAAGAAGTCACACTCTTCATTGCACTTAAGGCGGCATTGACCCTTTTTTATTTTTTATTCCGATCTAATTTCAGTGTTTCATCGTCAATGTGTATGTCCAAGGAATACATTGAACCTGCAGTGGTGTATCGCAAACAAATACTGGTCTCACAGGGAGTGCTCAAAACACCGACTGTAAGAAGAGTATCTATTCTTGTACTTATGGAGGCATTGTGCCACTTGTATTTAATTCCGATGCGATTTCTGTGTTTCATCGTCAATGTGAAGGTCCGAGGAATACATAGATCCTGCAGTGGTGTATCGGAAACTAATACTGGTCTCACAGGAAAGGATCAAAGCACAGACTCTATGAAGTCTCACTCTTCTTGCACTTAAGGCGGCATTGAGCCTTTTTTATTTAATTCCGATCTAATTTCAGTGTTTCATCGTCAATGTGTATGTCCAAGGAATACATTGAACCTGCTGTGGTGTATCGCAAACTAATACTGGTCTCACAGGGAGTGCTCAAAACAACGACTGTAAGAAGAGTCTCTATTCTTGTACTTATCGAGGCATTGTGCCTTTTGTATTTAATTCCGATGCGATTTCTGTGTTTCATCGTCAATGTGAAGGTCCAAGGAATACATTGAACCTGCAGTGGTGTATCGGAAACTAATACTAGGCTCACAGGAAAGGATCAAAGCACAGACTCTAAGAAGTCTCACTCTTCTTGCACTTAAGGCGGCATTGAGCCTTTTTTATTTAATTCCGATCTAATTTCTGTGTTTCATCGTCAATGTGTATGTCCAAGGAATACATTGAACCTCCAGTGGTGTATCGCAAACTAATACTGTTCTCACAGGGAGTGCTGAAAACACCGACTGTAAGAAGAGTCTCTATTCTTGTACTTAAGGCGGCATTGTGCCTTTTGTATTTAATTCCGATGCGATTTCTGTGTTTCATCGTCAATGTGAAGGTCCAAGGAATACATTGAAACTGCAGTGGTGTATCGGAAACTAATACTGGTCTCACAGGAAAGGATCAAAGCACAGACTCTAGGAAGTCTCACTCTTCTTGCACTTAAGGCGGCATTGAGCCCTTTTTATTTAATTCCGATCCAATTTCAGTGTTTCATCGTCAATGTGTATGTCCAAGGAATACATTGAACCTGCAGTGGTGTATCGCAAACTAATACTGGTCTCACAGGGAGTGCTCAAATCACCGACTGTAAGAAGAGTCTCTATTCTTGTACTTATGGAGGCATTGTGCCTTTTGTATTTAATTCCGATGCGATTTCTGTGTTTCATCGTCAATGTGAAGGTCCAAGGAATATATTGAACCTGCAGTGGTGTATCGGAAAGTAATACTGGTCTCACAGGAAAGGATCAATGCACAGACTCTAAGAAGTCTCACTCTTGTTACACTTAAGGCGGCATTGGGCCTATTTTATTTAATTCCGATCTAATTTCAGTGTTTCATCGTCAATGTGTATGTCCAAGGAATACATTGAACCTGCAGTGGTGTATCGGAAACTAATACTGGTCTCACAGGAAAGGATAAGAGCACAGACTCTAAGAAGTCTCACTCTTCTTGCACTTAAGGCGGCATTGAGCCTTTTTTATTTAATTTCGATCTAATTTCAGTGTTTCATCGTCAATGTGTATGTCCAAGGAATACATTGAACCTGCAGTGGTGTATCGCAAACTAATACTGGTCTCACAGGGAGTGCTCAAAACACCGACTGTAAGAAGAGTCTCTATTCTTGTACTTATGGAGGCAATATGCCTTTTGTATTTAATTCCGATGCGATTTCTATGTTTCATCGTCAATGTGAAGGTCCAAGGAATACATTGAACCAGCAGTGGTGTATCGGAGACTAATACTGGTCTCACAGGAAAGGATCAAAGCACAGACTCTCAGAAGTCTTACTCTTCTTGCACTTAAGGCGGCATTGAGCCTTTTTTATTTAATTCCGATCTAATTTCAGTGTTTCATCGTCAATGTGTATCTCCAAGGAATACATTGAACCTGCAGTGGTGTATCGAAAACTAATACTGGTCTCACAGGGAGTGCTCAAAACACCGACAGTAAGAAGAGTCTCTATTCTTGTACTTATGGAGCCATTGAGCCTTTTTTATTTAATTCCGATCTAATTTCAGTGTTTCATCGTCAATGTGTATTTCCAAGGAATACATTGAACCTGCAGTGGTGTATCGCCAACTAATACTGGTCTCACAGGTTGTGCTCAAAACACCGACTGTAAGAAGAGTCTCTATTCTTGTACTTATGGAGGCATTGTGCCTTTTGTATTTAATTCCGATGCGATTTCTGTGTTTCATCGTCAATGTGAAGGTCCAAGGAATACATAGAACCTGCAGTGGTGTATCGGAAACTAATACTGGTCTCACAGGAAAGGATCAAAGCACAGACTCTAAGAAGTCTCACTGTTCTTGCACTTAAGGCGGCATTGAGCCTTTTTTATTTAATTCCGATCTAATTTCAGTGTTTCATCGTCAATGTGTATGTCCAAGGATTACATTGAACCTGCAGTGGTGTATCGCAAACTAATACTGGTCTCACAGGGAGTGCTCAAACCACCGACTGTAAGAAGGGTCTCTTTTCTTGTACTTAAGAGGCATTGTGCCTTTTGTATTTAATTCCGATGCGATTTCTGTGTTTCATCATCAATGTGAAGGTCCAAGGAATACATTGAACCTGCAGTGGTGTATCGGAAACTAATACTGGTCTCACAGGAAATTCTCAAAGCACAGACTCTAAGAAGTCTCACTCTTCTTGCACTTAAGGCGGCATTTAGCCTTTTTTATTTAATTCCGATCTAATTTCAGTGTTTCATCGTCAATGTGTATGTCCAATGAATACATTGACCCTGCACTGGTGTATCGCAAACTAATACTGGTCTCACAGGGAGTGCTCAAAACACCGACTGGAAGAAGAGTCTCTATTCTTGTACTTATGGAGGCATTGTGCCTTTTGTATTTAATTCCGATGCGATTTCTGTGTTTCATCGTCATTGTGAAGGTCCAAGGAATACATTGAACCGGCAGTGGTGTATCGGAAACTAATACTGGTCTCACAGGAAAGGATCAAAGCACAGCCTCTAAGAGGTCTCACTCTTCTTGCACTTAAGGCGGCATTGATCCTTTTTTATTTAATTCCGATCTAATTTCAGTGTTTCATCGTCAATGTGTATGTCCAAGGAATACATTGAACCTGCTGTGGTGTATCGCAAACTAATACTGGTCTCACAGGGAATGCTCAAAATACCGACTGTAAGAAGAGTCTCTATTCATGTACTTATGGAGGCATTGTGCCACTTGTATTTAATTCCGATGCGATTTCTGTGTTTCATCGTCAATGTGAAGGTCCGAGGAATACATAGAACCTGCAGTGGTGTATCGGAAACTAATACTGGTCTCACAGGAAAGGATCAAAGCACAGACTCTATGAAGTCTCACTCTTCTTGCACTTAAGGCGGCATTGAGCCTTTTTTATTTAATTCCGATCTAATTTCAGCGTTTCATCGTCAATGTGTATGTCCAAGGAATACATTGAACCTGCAGTGGTGTATCGCAAACTAATACTGGTCTCACAGGGAGTGTTCAAAACACCGACTGTAAGAAGAGTCTCTATTCTTGTACTTAGGGAGGCATTGTGCCTTTTGTTTTTAATTCCGATGCGATTTCTGTGTTTCATCGTCAATGTGAATGTCCAAGGAATACATTGAACCTGCAGTGGTGTATCGGAAACTAATACTGGTCTCACAGGAAAGGATCCAACACAGACTCTAAGAAGTCTCACTCTTCTTGCCCTTAAGGCGGCATTGAGCCTTTTTTATTTAATTCCGATCTAATTTCAGTGTTTCATCGTCAATGTTTATGTCCAAGGAATACATTGAACCTGCAGTGGTGTATCGCAAACAAATACTGGTCTCACAGGGAGTGCTCAAAACACCGACTGTAAGAAGAGTCTCTATTCTTGTACTTATGGAGGCAATATGCCTTTTGTATTTAATTCCGATGCGATTTCTATGTTTCATCGTCAATGTAAAGGTCCAAGGAATACATTGAACCTGCAGTGGTGTATCGGAGACTAATACTGGTCTCACAGGAAAGGATCAAAGCACAGACTCTCAGAAGTCTTACTCTTCTTGCACTTAAGGCGGCATTGAGCCTTTTTTATTTAATTCCGATCTAATTTCAGTGTTTCATCGTCAATGTGTATGTCCAAGGAATACATTGAACCTGCAGTGGTGTATCGAAAACTAATACTGGTCTCACTGGGAGTGCTCAAAACACCGACAGTAAGAAGAGTCTCTATTCTTGTACTTATGGAGGCATTGAGCCTTTTTTATTTAATTCCGATCTAATTTCAGTGTTTCATCGTCAATGTGTATTTCCAAGGAATACATTGAACCTGCAGTGGTGTATCGCCAACTAATACTGGTCTCACAGGTTGTGCTCAAAACACCGACTGTAAGAAGAGTCTCTATTCTTGTACTTATGGAGGCATTGTGCCTTTTGTATTTAATTCCGATGCGATTTCTGTGTTTCATCGTCAATGTGAAGGTCCAAGGAATACATAGAACCTGCAGTGGTGTATCGGAAACTAATACTGGTCTCACAGGAAAGGATCAAAGCACAGACTCTAAGAAGTCTCACTCTTCTTGCACTTAAGGCGGCATTGAGCCTTTTTTATTTAATTCCGATCTAATTTCAGTGTTTCATCGTCAATGTGTATGTCCAAGGATTACATTGAACCTGCAGTGGTGTAACGCAAACTAATACTGGTCTCACAGGGAGTGCTCAAACCACCGACTGTAAGAAGGGTCTCTTTTCTTGTACTTAAGAGGCATTGTGCCTTTTGTATTTAATTCCGATGCGATTTCTGTGTTTCATCGTCAATGTGAAGGTCCAAGGAATACATTGAACCTGCAGTGGTGTATCGGAAACTAATACTGGTCTCACAGGAAAGGATCAAAGCACAGACTCTAAGAAGTCTCACTCTTCTTGCACTTAAGGCGGCATTTAGCCTTTTTTATTTAATTCCGATCTAATTTCAGTGTTTCATCGTCAATGTGTATGTCCAATGAATACATTGACCCTGCACTGGTGTATCGCAAACTAATACTGGTCTCACAGGGAGTGCTCAAAACACCGACTGGAAGAAGAGACTCTATTCTTGTACTTAAGGAGGCATTGTGCCTTTTGTATTTAATTCCGATGCGATTTCTGTGTTTCATCGTCATTGTGAAGGTCCAAGGAATACATTGAACCGGCAGTGGTGTATCGGAAACTAATACTGGTCTCACAGGAAAGGATCAAAGCACAGCCTCTAAGAGGTCTCACTCTTCTTGCACTTAAGGCGGCATTGAGCCTTTTTTATTTAATTCCGATCTAATTTCAGTGTTTCATCGTCAATGTGTATGTCCAAGGAATACATTGAACCTGCTGTGGTGTATCGCAAACTAATACTGGTCTCACAGGGAATGCTCAAAATACCGACTGTAAGAAGAGTCTCTATTCATGTACTTATGGAGGCATTGTGCCACTTGTATTTAATTCCGATGCGATTTCTGTGTTTCATCGTCAATGTGAAGGTCCGAGGAATACATAGAACCTGCAGTGGTGTATCGGAAACTAATACTGGTCTCACAGGAAAGGATCAAAGCACAGACTCTATGAAGTCTCACTCTTCTTGCACTTAAGGCGGCATTGAGCCTTTTTTATTTAATTCCGATCTAATTTCAGCGTTTCATCGTCAATGTGTATGTCCAAGGAATACATTGAACCTGCAGTGGTGTATCGCAAACTAATACTGGTCTCACAGGGAGTGTTCAAAACACCGACTGTAAGAAGAGTCTCTATTCTTGTACTTAGGGAGGCATTGTGCCTTTTGTTTTTAATTCCGATGCGATTTCTGTGTTTCATCGTCAATGTGAATGTCCAAGGAATACATTGAACCTGCAGTGGTGTATCGGAGACTAATACTGGTCTCACAGGAAAGGATCCAACACAGACTCTAAGAAGTCTCACTCTTCTTGCCCTTAAGGCGGCATTGAGCCTTTTTTATTTAATTCCGATCTAATTTCAGTGTTTCATCGTCAATGTTTATGTCCAAGGAATACATTGAACCTGCAGTGGTGTATCGCAAACTAGTACTGGTCTCACAGGGAGTGCTCAAAACACCGACTGTAAGAAGAGTCTCTATTCTTGTACTTATGGAGGCATGGTGCGTTTTGTATTTAATTCCGATGCGATTTCTGTGTTTCATCGTCAATGTGAAGGTCCAAAGAATACATTGAACCTGCAGTGGTGTATCGGAAACTAATACTATTCTCACAGGAAAGGATCAAAGCACAGACTCTAAGAAGTCTCACTCTTCTTGCACTTAAGGCGGCATTGAGCCTTTTTTATTTAATTCCGATCTAATTTCAGCGTTTCATCGTCAATGTGTATGTCCAAGGAATACATTGAACCTGCAGTGGTGTATCGCAAACTAATACTGGTCTCACAGGGAGTGTTCAAAACACCGACTGTAAGAAGAGTATCTATTCTTGTACTTATGGAGGCATTGTTCCTTTTGTATTTAATTCCGATGCGATTTCTGTGTTTCATCGCCAATGTGAAGGTCCAAGGAATACATTGAACCTGCAGTGGTGTATCGGAAACTAATACTGGTCTCACAGGAAAGGATAAGAGCACAGATTCTAAGAAGTCTCACTCTTCTTGCACTTAAGGCGGCATTGAGCATTTTTTATTTAATTTCGATCTAATTTCAGTGTTTCATCGTCAATGTGTATGTCCAAGGAATACATTGAACCTGCAGTGGTGTATCGCAAACTAATACTGGTCTCACAGGGAGTGCTCAAAACACCGACTGTAAGAAGAGTCTCTATTATTGTACTTATGGAGGCAATGTGACTTTTGTATTAAATTCCGACGCGATTTCTGTGTTTCATTGTCAATGTGAATGTCCAAGGAATACATTGAACCTGCAGTGGTGTATCGGAGACTAATACTGGTCTCACAGGAAAGGATCAAAGCACAGACTCTAAGAAGTCACACTCTTCATTGCACTTAAGGCGGCATTGACCCTTTTTTATTTTTTATTCCGATCTAATTTCAGTGTTTCATCGTCAATGTGTATGTCCAAGGAATACATTGAACCTGCAGTGGTGTATCGCAAACAAATACTGGTCTCACAGGGAGTGCTCAAAACACCGACTGTAAGAAGAGTATCTATTCTTGTACTTATGGAGGCATTGTGCCACTTGTATTTAATTCCGATGCGATTTCTGTGTTTCATCGTCAATGTGAAGGTCCGAGGAATACATAGATCCTGCAGTGGTGTATCGGAAACTAATACTGGTCTCACAGGAAAGGATCAAAGCACAGACTCTATGAAGTCTCACTCTTCTTGCACTTAAGGCGGCATTGAGCCTTTTTTATTTAATTCCGATCTAATTTCAGTGTTTCATCGTCAATGTGTATGTCCAAGGAATACATTGAACCTGCTGTGGTGTATCGCAAACTAATACTGGTCTCACAGGGAGTGCTCAAAACAACGACTGTAAGAAGAGTCTCTATTCTTGTACTTATCGAGGCATTGTGCCTTTTGTATTTAATTCCGATGCGATTTCTGTGTTTCATCGTCAATGTGAAGGTCCAAGGAATACATTGAACCTGCAGTGGTGTATCGGAAACTAATACTAGGCTCACAGGAAAGGATCAAAGCACAGACTCTAAGAAGTCTCACTCTTCTTGCACTTAAGGCGGCATTGAGCCTTTTTTATTTAATTCCGATCTAATTTCTGTGTTTCATCGTCAATGTGTATGTCCAAGGAATACATTGAACCTCCAGTGGTGTATCGCAAACTAATACTGTTCTCACAGGGAGTGCTGAAAACACCGACTGTAAGAAGAGTCTCTATTCTTGTACTTAAGGCGGCATTGTGCCTTTTGTATTTAATTCCGATGCGATTTCTGTGTTTCATCGTCAATGTGAAGGTCCAAGGAATACATTGAACCTGCAGTGGTGTATCGCAAACTAATACTGGTCTCACAGGGAGTGCTCAAAACACCGACTGTAAGAAGAGTCTCTATACTTGTGCTTATGGAGGCAATATGCCTTTTGTATTTAATTCCGATGCGATTTCTATGTTTCATCGTCAATGTGAAGGTCCAAGGAATACATTGAACCAGCAGTGGTGTATCGGAGACTAATACTGGTCTCACAGGAAAGGATCAAAGCACAGACTCTCAGAAGTCTTACTCTTCTTGCACTTAAGGCGGCATTGAGCCTTTTTTATTTAATTCCGATCTAATTTCAGTGTTTCATCGTCAATGTGTATCTCCAAGGAATACATTGAACCTGCAGTGGTGTATCGAAAACTAATACTGGTCTCACAGGGAGTGCTCAAAACACCGACAGTAAGAAGAGTCTCTATTCTTGTACTTATGGAGCCATTGAGCCTTTTTTATTTAATTCCGATCTCATTTCAGTGTTTCATCGTCAATGTGTATTTCCAAGGAATACATTGAACCTGCAGTGGTGTATCGCCAACTAATACTGGTCTCACAGGTTGTGCTCAAAACACCGACTGTAAGAAGAGTCTCTATTCTTGTACTTATGGAGGCATTGTGCCTTTGTATTTAATTCCGATGCGATTTCTGTGTTTCATCGTCAATGTGAAGGTCCAAGGAATACATAGAACCTGCAGTGGTGTATCGGAAACTAATACTGGTCTCACAGGAAAGGATCAAAGCACAGACTCTAAGAAGTCTCACTGTTCTTGCACTTAAGGCGGCATTGAGCCTTTTTTATTTAATTCCGATCTAATTTCAGTGTTTCATCGTCAATGTGTATGTCCAAGGATTACATTGAACCTGCAGTGGTGTATCGCAAACTAATACTGGTCTCACAGGGAGTGCTCAAACCACCGACTGTAAGAAGGGTCTCTTTTCTTGTACTTAAGAGGCATTGTGCCTTTTGTATTTAATTCCGATGCGATTTCTGTGTTTCATCGTCAATGTGAAGGTCCAAGGAATACATTGAACCTGCAGTGGTGTATCGGAAACTAATACTGGTCTCACAGGAAAGGCTCAAAGCACAGACTCTAAGAAGTCTCACTCTTCTTGCACTTAAGGCGGCATTTAGCCTTTTTTATTTAATTCCGATCTAATTTCAGTGTTTCATCGTCAATGTGTATGTCCAATGAATACATTGACCCTGCACTGGTGTATCGCAAACTAATACTGGTCTCACAGGGAGTGCTCAAAACACCGACTGGAAGAAGAGTCTCTATTCTTGTACTTATGGAGGCATTGTGCCTTTTGTATTTGATTCCGATGCGATTTCTGTGTTTCATCGTCATTGTGAAGGTCCAAGGAATACATTGAACCGGCAGTGGTGTATCGGAAACTAATACTGGTCTCACAGGAAAGGATCAAAGCACAGCCTCTAAGAGGTCTCACTCTTCTTGCACTTAAGGCGGCATTGATCCTTTTTTATTTAATTCCGATCTAATTTCAGTGTTTCATCGTCAATGTGTATGTCCAAGGAATACATTGAACCTGCTGTGGTGTATCGCAAACTAATACTGGTCTCACAGGGAATGCTCAAAATACCGACTGTAAGAAGAGTCTCTATTCATGTACTTATGGAGGCATTGTGCCACTTGTATTTAATTCCGATGCGATTTCTGTGTTTCATCGTCAATGTGAAGGTCCGAGGAATACATAGAACCTGCAGTGGTGTATCGGAAACTAATACTGGTCTCACAGGAAAGGATCAAAGCACAGACTCTATGAAGTTTCACTCTTCTTGCACTTAAGGCGGCATTGAGCCTTTTTTATTTAATTCCGATCTAATTTCAGCGTTTCATCGTCAATGTGTATGTCCAAGGAATACATTGAACCTGCAGTGGTGTATCGCAAACTAATACTGGTCTCACAGGGAGTGTTCAAAACACCGACTGTAAGAAGAGTCTCTATTCTTGTACTTAGGGAGGCATTGTGCCTTTTGTTTTTAATTCCGATGCGATTTCTGTGTTTCATCGTCAATGTGAATGTCCAAGGAATACATTGAACCTGCAGTGGTGTATCGGAAACTAATACTGGTCTCACAGGAAAGGATCCAACACAGACTCTAAGAAGTCTCACTCTTCTTGCCCTTAAGGCGGCATTGAGCCTTTTTTATTTAATTCCGATCTAATTTCAGTGTTTCATCGTCAATGTTTATGTCCAAGGAATACATTGAACCTGCAGTGGTGTATCGCAAACAAATACTGGTCTCACAGGGAGTGCTCAAAACACCGACTGTAAGAAGAGTCTCTATTCTTGTACTTATGGAGGCAATATGCCTTTTGTATTTAATTCCGATGCGATTTCTATGTTTCATCGTCAATGTAAAGGTCCAAGGAATACATTGAACCTGCAGTGGTGTATCGGAGACTAATACTGGTCTCACAGGAAAGGATCAAAGCACAGACTCTCAGAAGTCTTACTCTTCTTGCACTTAAGGCGGCATTGAGCCTTTTTTATTTAATTCCGATCTAATTTCAGTGTTTCATCGTCAATGTGTATGTCCAAGGAATACATTGAACCTGCAGTGGTGTATCGAAAACTAATACTGGTCTCACTGGGAGTGCTCAAAACACCGACAGTAAGAAGAGTCTCTATTCTTGTACTTATGGAGGCATTGAGCCTTTTTTATTTAATTCCGATCTAATTTCAGTGTTTCATCGTCAATGTGTATTTCCAAGGAATACATTGAACCTGCAGTGGTGTATCGCCAACTAATACTGGTCTCACAGGTTGTGCTCAAAACACCGACTGTAAGAAGAGTCTCTATTCTTGTACTTATGGAGGCATTGTGCCTTTTGTATTTAATTCCGATGCGATTTCTGTGTTTCATCGTCAATGTGAAGGTCCAAGGAATACATAGAACCTGCAGTGGTGTATCGGAAACTAATACTGGTCTCACAGGAAAGGATCAAAGCACAGACTCTAAGAAGTCTCACTCTTCTTGCACTTAAGGCGGCATTGAGCCTTTTTTATTTAATTCCGATCTAGTTTCAGTGTTTCATCGTCAATGTGTATGTCCAAGGATTACATTGAACCTGCAGTGGTGTAACGCAAACTAATACTGGTCTCACAGGGAGTGCTCAAACCACCGACTGTAAGAAGGGTCTCTTTTCTTGTACTTAAGAGGCATTGTGCCTTTTGTATTTAATTCCGATGCGATTTCTGTGTTTCATCGTCAATGTGAAGGTCCAAGGAATACATTGAACCTGCAGTGGTGTATCGGAAACTAATACTGGTCTCACAGGAAAGGATCAAAGCACAGACTCTAAGAAGTCTCACTCTTCTTGCACTTAAGGCGGCATTTAGCCTTTTTTATTTAATTCCGATCTAATTTCAGTGTTTCATCGTCAATGTGTATGTCCAATGAATACATTGACCCTGCACTGGTGTATCGCAAACTAATACTGGTCTCACAGGGAGTGCTCAAAACACCGACTGGAAGAAGAGACTCTATTCTTGTACTTAAGGAGGCATTGTGCCTTTTGTATTTAATTCCGATGCGATTTCTGTGTTTCATCGTCATTGTGAAGGTCCAAGGAATACATTGAACCGGCAGTGGTGTATCGGAAACTAATACTGGTCTCACAGGAAAGGATCAAAGCACAGCCTCTAAGAGGTCTCACTCTTCTTGCACTTAAGGCGGCATTGAGCCTTTTTTATTTAATTCCGATCTAATTTCAGTGTTTCATCGTCAATGTGTATGTCCAAGGAATACATTGAACCTGCTGTGGTGTATCGCAAACTAATACTGGTCTCACAGGGAATGCTCAAAATACCGACTGTAAGAAGAGTCTCTATTCATGTACTTATGGAGGCATTGTGCCACTTGTATTTAATTCCGATGCGATTTCTGTGTTTCATCGTCAATGTGAAGGTCCGAGGAATACATAGAACCTGCAGTGGTGTATCGGAAACTAATACTGGTCTCACAGGAAAGGATCAAAGCACAGACTCTATGAAGTCTCACTCTTCTTGCACTTAAGGCGGCATTGAGCCTTTTTTATTTAATTCCGATCTAATTTCAGCGTTTCATCGTCAATGTGTATGTCCAAGGAATACATTGAACCTGCAGTGGTGTATCGCAAACTAATACTGGTCTCACAGGGAGTGTTCAAAACACCGACTGTAAGAAGAGTCTCTATTCTTGTACTTAGGGAGGCATTGTGCCTTTTGTTTTTAATTCCGATGCGATTTCTGTGTTTCATCGTCAATGTGAATGTCCAAGGAATACATTGAACCTGCAGTGGTGTATCGGAAACTAATACTGGTCTCACAGGAAAGGATCCAACACAGACTCTAAGAAGTCTCACTCTTCTTGCCCTTAAGGCGGCATTGAGCCTTTTTTATTTAATTCCGATCTAATTTCAGTGTTTCATCGTCAATGTTTATGTCCAAGGAATACATTGAACCTGCAGTGGTGTATCGCAAACTAGTACTGGTCTCACAGGGAGTGCTCAAAACACCGACTGTAAGAAGAGTCTCTATTCTTGTACTTATGGAGGCATGGTGCGTTTTGTATTTAATTCCGATGCGATTTCTGTGTTTCATCGTCAATGTGAAGGTCCAAAGAATACATTGAACCTGCAGTGGTGTATCGGAAACTAATACTATTCTCACAGGAAAGGATCAAAGCACAGACTCTAAGAAGTCTCACTCTTCTTGCACTTAAGGCGGCATTGAGCCTTTTTTATTTAATTCCGATCTAATTTCAGTGTTTCATCGTCAATGTGTATGTCCAAGGAATACATTGAACCTGCAGTGGTGTATCGCAAACAAATACTGGTCTCACAGGGAGTGCTCAAAACACCGACTGTAAGAAGAGTATCTATTCTTGTACTTATGGAGGCATTGTTCCTTTTGTATTTAATTCCGATGCGATTTCTGTGTTTCATCGCCAATGTGAAGGTCCAAGGAATACATTGAACCTGCAGTGGTGTATCGGAAACTAATACTGGTCTCACAGGAAAGGATAAGAGCACAGATTCTAAGAAGTCTCACTCTTCTTGCACTTAAGGCGGCATTGAGCCTTTTTTATTTAATTTCGATCTAATTTCAGTGTTTCATCGTCAATGTGTATGTCCAAGGAATACATTGAACCTGCAGTGGTGTATCGCAAACTAATACTGGTCTCACAGGGAGTGCTCAAAACACCGACTGTAAGAAGAGTCTCTATTATTGTACTTATGGAGGCAATGTGCCTTTTGTATTAAATTCCGATGCGATTTCTGTGTTTCATTGTCAATGTGAATGTCCAAGGAATACATTGAACCTGCAGTGGTGTATCGGAGACTAATACTGGTCTCACAGGAAAGGATCAAAGCACAGACTCTAAGAAGTCTCACTCTTCATTGCACTTAAGGCGGCATTGAGCCTTTTTTATTTAATTCCGATCTAATTTCAGTGTTTCATCGTCAATGTGTATGTCCAAGGAATACATTGAACCTGCAGTGGTGAATCGCAAACAAATACTGGTCTCACAGGGAGTGCTCAAAACACCGACTGTAAGAAGAGTATCTATTCTTGTACTTATGGAGGCATTGTTCCTTTTGTATTTAATTCCGATGCGATTTCTGTGTTTCATCGCCAATGTGAAGGTCCAAGGAATACATTGAACCTGCAGTGGTGTATCGGAAACTAATACTGGTCTCACAGGAAAGGATAAGAGCACAGACTCTAAGAAGTCTCACTCTTCTTGCACTTAAGGCGGCATTGAGCCTTTTTTATTTAATTTCGATCTAATTTCAGTGTTTCATCGTCAATGTGTATGTCCAAGGAATACATTGAACCTGCAGTGGTGTATCGAAAACTAATACTGGTCTCACAGGGAGTGCTCAAAACACCGACTGTAAGAAGAGTCTCTATTCTTTTACTTATGGAGGCATTGAGCCTTTTTTATTTAATTTCGATCTAATTTCAGTGTTTCATCGTCAATGTGTATGTCCAAGGAATACATTGAACCTGCAGTGGTGTATTCCAAACTAATACTGGTCTCACAGGGAGTGCTCAAAACACCGACTGTAAGAAGAGTCCCTATTCTTGTACTTATGGAGGAAATATGCCTTTTGTATTTAATTCCGATGCGATTTCTATGTTTCATCGTCAATGTGAAGGTCCAAGGAATACATTGAACCTGCAGTGGTGTATCGGAGACTAATACTGGTCTCACAGGAAAGGATCAAAGCACAGACTCTCAGAAGTCTTACTCTTCTTGCACTTAAGGCGGCATTGAGCCTTTTTTATTTAATTCCGATCTAATTTCAGTGTTTCATCGTCAATGTGTATGTCCAAGGAATACATTGAACCTGCAGTGGTGTATCGAAAACTAATACTGGTCTCACAGGGAGTGCTCAAAACACCGACTGTAAGAAGAGTCTCTATTCTTGTACTTATGGAGGCATTGAGCCTTTTTTATTTAATTCCGATCTAATTTCAGTGTTTCATCGTCAATGTGTATTTCCAAGGAATACATTGAACCTGCAGTGGTGTATCGCCAACTAATACTGGTCTCACAGGTTGTGCTCAAAACACCGACTGTAAGAAGAGTCTCTATTCTTGTACTTATGGAGGCATTGTGCCTTTTGTATTTAATTCCGATGCGATTTCTGTGTTTCATCGTCAATGTGAAGGTCCAAGGAATACATAGAACCTGCAGTGGTGTATCGGAAACTAATACTGGTCTCACAGGAAAGGATCAAAGCACAGACTCTAAGAAGTCTCACTCTTCTTGCACTTAAGGCGGCATTGAGCCTTTTTTATTTAATTCCGATCTAATTTCAGTGTTTCATCGTCAATGTGTATGTCCAAGGATTACATTGAACCTGCAGTGGTGTATCGCAAACTAATACTGGTCTCACAGGGAGTGCTCAAAACACCGACTGGAAGAAGAGTCTCTATTCTTGTACTTATGGAGGCATTGTGCCTTTTGTATTTAATTCCGATGCGATTTCTGTGTTTCATCGTCATTGTGAAGGTCCAAGGAATACATTGAACCGGCAGTGGTGTATCGGAAACTAATACTGGTCTCACAGGAAAGGATCAAAGCGCAGCCTCTAAGAGGTCTCACTCTTCTTGCACTTAAGGCCCCATTGAGCCTTTTTTATTTAATTCCGATCTAATTTCAGTGTTTCATCGTCAATGTGTATGTCCAAGGAATACATTGAACCTGCTGTGGTGTATCGCAAACTAATACTGGTCTCACAGGGAATGCTCAAAATACCGACTGTAAGAAGAGTCTCTATTCATGTACTTATGGAGGCATTGTGCCACTTGTATTTAATTCCGATGCGATTTCTGTGTTTCATCGTCAATGTGAAGGTCCGAGGAATACATAGAACCTGCAGTGGTGTATCGGAAACTAATACTGGTCTCACAGGAAAGGATCAAAGCACAGACTCTATGAAGTCTCACTCTTCTTGCACTTAAGGCGGCATTGAGCCTTTTTTATTTAATTCCGATCTAATTTCAGCGTTTCATCGTCAATGTGTATGTCCAAGGAATACATTGAACCTGCAGTGGTGTATCGCAAACTAATACTGGTCTCACAGGGAGTGTTCAAAACACCGACTGTAAGAAGAGTCTCTATTCTTGTACTTAGGGAGGCATTCAGCCTTTTGTTTTTAATTCCGATGCGATTTCTGTGTTTCATCGTCAATGTGAATGTCCAAGGAATACATTGAACCTGCAGTGGTGTATCGGAAACTAATACTGGTCTCACAGGAAAGGATCCAACACAGACTCTAAGAAGTCTCACTCTTCTTGCCCTTAAGGCGGCATTGAGCCTTTTTTATTTAATTCCGATCTAATTTCAGTGTTTCATCGTCAATGTTTATGTCCAAGGAATACATTGAACCTGCAGTGGTGTATCGCAAACTAGTACTGGTCTCACAGGGAGTGCTCAAAACACCGACTGTAAGAAGAGTCTCTATTCTTGTACTTATGGAGGCATGGTGCCTTTTGGATTTAATTCCAATGCGATTTCTGTGTTTCATCGTCAATGTGAACGTCCAAAGAATACATTGCACCTGCAGTAGTGTATCGGAAACTAATACTATTCTCACAGGAAAGGATCAAAGCACAGACTCTAAGAAGTCTACCTCTTCTTGCACTTAAGGCGGCAATGAGCCCTTTTTATTTAATTCCGATCTAATTTCAGTGTTTCATCGTCGATGTGAATGTCCAAGGAATACATTGA
This sequence comes from Schistocerca americana, assembly GCF_021461395.2. Taxonomy (NCBI): domain Eukaryota; kingdom Metazoa; phylum Arthropoda; class Insecta; order Orthoptera; family Acrididae; genus Schistocerca; species Schistocerca americana. The sequence continues at coordinate 2,642,714 of NC_060126.1, forward strand.
ACCTGCAGTGGTGTATCGCAAACTAATACTGGTCTCATAGGAAAGGATCAAAGCACAGACTATAAGAAGTCTCACTCCTTTTGCACTTAAGGTGGCATTGTGCATTTTGTATTTAATTCCGATGCGATTTCTGTGTTTCATCGTCAATGTGAAGGTCCAAGGAATACATAGAACCTGCAGTGGTGTATCGGAAACTAATGCTGGTCTCACAGGAAAGGATCTAAGCACAGACTCTAAGAAGTCTCACTCTTCGTGCACTTAAGATGGCATTGAGCCTTTTTTATTTAATTCCGATCTAATTTCAGTGTTTCATCGTCAATGTTTATGTCCAAGGAATACATTGAACCTGCAGTGGTGTATCGCAAACTAGTACTGGTCTCACAGGGAGTGCTCAAATCACCGACTGTAAGAAGAGTCTCTATTCTTGTACTTATGGAGGCATGGTGCCTTTTGTATTTAATTCCGATGCGATTTCTGTGTTTCATCGTCAATGTGAAGGTCCAAAGAATACATTGAACCTGCAGTGGTGTATCGGAAACTAATACTATTCTCACAGGAAAGGATCAAAGCACAGACTCTAAGAAGTCTCACTCTTCTTGCACTTAAGGCGGCAATTAGCCTTTTTTATTTAATTCCGATCTAATTTCAGTGTTTCATCGTCGATGTGAATGTCCAAGGAATACATTGAACCTGCAGTGGTGTATCGCAAACTAATACTGGCCTCACAGGAAGTGCTCAAAACACCGACTGTAAGAAGAGTCTCTATTCTTGTACTTATGGCGGCATTGTGCCTTTTGTATTTAATTCCGATGCGATTTCTGTGTTTCATCGTCAATGTGAAGGTCCAAGGAGTACATTGAACCTGCAGTGGTGTATCGGAAACTAATACTGGTCTCACGGGAAAGGATCAAAGCACAGACTCTAAGAAGTCTCACTCTTCATGCACTTAAGGCGGCATTGAGCCTTTTTAATGTAATTCCGATCTAATTTCAGTGTTTCATCGTCAATGTGTATGTCCAAGGAATACATTGAACCCGCAGTGGTGTATCGCAAACAAATACTGGTCTCACAGGGAGTGCTCAAAACACCGACTGTAAGAAGAGTATCTATTCTTGTACTTATGGAGGCATTGTTCCATTTGTATTTAATTCCGATGCGATTTCTGTGTTTCATCGCCAATGTGAAGGTCCAAGGAATACATTGAACCTGCAGTGGTGTATCGGAAACTAATACTGGTCTCACAGGAAAGGATAAGAGCACAGACTCTAAGAAGTCTCACTCTTCTTGCACTTAAGGCGGCATTGAGCCTTTTTTATTTAATTTCGATCTAATTTCAGTGTTTCATCGTCAATGTGTATGTCCAAGGAATACATTGAACCTGCAGTGGTGTATCGCAAACTAATACTGGTCTCACAGGGAGTGCTCAAAACACCGACTGTAAGAAGAGTCTCTATTCTTGTACTTATGGAGGCAATGTGCCTTTTGTATTTAATTCCGATGCGATTTCTGTGTTTCATTGTGAATGTGAAGGTCCAAGGAATACATTGAACCTGCAGTGGTGTATCGGAGACTGATACTGGTCTCACAGGAAAGGATCAAAGCACAGACTCTCAGAAGTCTCACTCTTCTTGCACTTAAGGCAGCATTGAGCCTTTTTTATTTAATTCCGATCTAATTTCAGTGTTTTATCGTCAATGTGTATGTCCAAGGAATACATTGAACCTGCAGTGGTGTACCGAAAACTAATACTGGTCTCACAGGGAGTGCTCAAAACACCGACTGTAAGAAGAGTCTCTATTCTTGTACTTATGGAGGCATTGAGCCTTTTTTATTTAATTCCGATCTAATTTCAGTGTTTCATCGTCAATGTGTATTTCCAAGGAATACATTGAACCTGCAGTGGTGTATCGCCAACTAATACTGGTCTCACAGGGAGTGCTCAAAACACCGACTGTAAGAAGAGTCTCTATTCTTGTACTTATGGAGGCATTGTGCCTTTTGTATTTAATTCCGATGCGATTTCTGTGTTTCATCGTCAATGTGAATGTCCCAGGGAATACATAGAACCTGCAGGGGTGTATCGGAAACTAATACTGGTCTCACAGGAAAGGATCAAAGCACAGACTCTAAGAAGTCTCACTCTTCTTGCACTTAAGGCGGCATTGAGCCTATTTCATTTAATTCCGATCTAATTTCAGTGTTTCATCGTCAATGTGTATGTCCAACGATTACATTGAACCTGCAGTGGTGTATCGCAAACTAATACTGGTCTCACAGGGAGTGCTCAAACCACCGACTGTAAGAAGAGTCTCTATTCTTGTACTTAAGAGGCATTGTGCATTTTGTATTTAATTCCGATGCGATTTCTGTGTTTCATCGTCAATGTGAAGGTCCAAGGAATACATTGAACCTGCAGTGGTGTATCGGAAACTAATACTGGTCTCACAGGAAAGGATCAAAGCACAGACTCTAAGAAGTCTCACTCTTCTTGCACTTAAGGCAGCATTTAGCCTTTTTTATTTAATTCCGACCTAATTTCAGTGTTTCATCGTCAATGTGTATGTCCAATGAATACATTGACCCTGCACTGGTGTATCGCAAACTAATACTGGTCTCACAGGGAGTGCTCAAAACACCGACTGTAAGAAGAGTATCTATTCCTGTACTTATGGAGGCATTGTTCCTTTTGTATTTAATTCCGATGCGATTTCTGTTGTTCATCGCCAATGTGAAGGTCCAAGGAATACATTGAACCTGCAGTGGTGTATCGGAAACTAATACTGGTCTCACAGGAAAGGATAAGAGCACAGACTCTAAGAAGTCTCACTCTTCTTGCACTTAAGGCGGCATTGAGCCTTTTTCATTTAATTTCGATCTAATTTCAGTGTTTCATCGTCAATGTGTATGTCCAAGGAATACATTGAACCTGCAGTGGTGTATCGCAAACTAATACTGGTCACACAGGGAGTGCTTAAAACACCGACTGTACGAAGAGTCTCTATTCTTGTACTTATGGAGGCAATGTGCCTTTTGTGTTTAATTCCGATGCGATTTCTGTGTTTCATCGTCAATGTGAAGGTCCAAGGAATACATTGAACCTGCAGTGGTGTATCGGAGACTAATACTGGTCTCACAGTAAAGGATCAAAGCACAGACTCTCAGAAGTCTCACTCTTCTTGCACTTAAGGCGGCATTGAGCCTTTTTATTTAATTCCGATCTAATATCAGTGTTTCATCGTCAATGTGTATGTCCAAGGAATACATTGAACCTGCAGTGGTGTATCGAAAACTAATACAGGTCTCACAGGGAGTGCTCAAAACACCGACTGTAAGAAGAGTCTCTATTCTTGTACTTATGGAGGCATTGAGCCTTTTTTATTTAATTCCGATCTAATTTCAGTGTTTCATCGTCAATGTGTATTTCCAAGGAATACATTGAACCTGCAGTGGTGTATCGCCAACTAATACTGGTCTCACAGGTTGTGCTCAAAACACCGACTGTAAGAAGAGTCTCTATTCTTGTACTTATAAAGGCATTGTGCCTTTTGTAATTAATTCCGATGCGATTTCTGTGTTTCATCGTCAATGTGAAGGTCCAAGGAGTACATAGAACCTGCAGTGGTGTATCGGAAACTAATACTGGTCTCACAGGAAAGGATCAAAGCACAGACTCTAAGAAGTCTCACTCTTCTTGTACTTAAGGCGGCATTGAGCCTTTTTTATTTAATTCCGATCTAATTTCAGTGTTTCATCGTCAATGTGTATGTCCAAGGATTACATTGAACCTGCAGTGGTGTATCGCAAACTAATACTGGTCTCACAGGGAGTGCTCAAACCACCGACTGTAAGAAGGGTCTCTATTCTTGTACTTAAGAGGCATTGTGCATTTTGTATTTAATTCCGATGCGATTTCTGTGTTTCATCGTCAATGTGAAGGTCCAAGGAATACATTGAACCTGCAGTGGTGTATCGGAAACTAATACTGGTCTCACAGGAAAGGATCAAAGCCCAGACTCTAAGAAGTCTCACTCTTCTTGCACTTAAGGCGGCATTTAGCCTTTTTTATTTAATTCCGATCTAATTTCAGTGTTTCATCGTCAATGTGTATGTCCAATGAATACATTGACCCTGCACTGGTGTATCGCAAACTAATACTGGTCTCACAGGGAGTGCTCAAAACACCGACTGGAAGAAGAGTCTCTATTCTTGTACTTATGGAGGCATTGTGCCTTTTGTATTTAATTCCGATGCGATTTCTGTGTTTCATCGTCATTGTGAAGGTCCAAGGAATACATTGGACCGGCAGTGGTGTATCGGAAACTAATACTGGTCTCACAGGAAAGGATCAAAGCACAGCCTCTAAGAGGTCTCACTCTTCTTGCACTTAAGGCGGCATTGAGCCTTTTTTATTTAATTCCGATCTAATTTCAGTGTTTCATCGTCAATGTGTATGTCCAAGGAATACATTGAACCTGCCGTGGTGTATCGCAAACTAATACTGGTCTCACAGGGAATGCTCAAAATACCGACTGTAAGAAGAGTCTCTATTCATGTACTCATGGAGGCATTGTGCCACTTGTATTTAATTCCGATGCGATTTCTGTGTTTCATCGTCAATGTGAAGGTCCGAGGAATACATAGAACCTGCAGTGGTGTATCGGAAACTAATACTGGTCTCACAGGAAAGGATCAAAGCACAGACTCTATGAAGACTCACTCTTCTTGCACTTAAGGCGGCATTGAGCCTTTTTTATTTAATTCCGATCTAATTTCAGCGTTTCATCGTCAATGTGTATGTCCAAGGAATACATTGAACCTGCAGTGGTGTATCACAAACTAATACTGGTCTCACAGGGAGTGTTCAAAACACCGACTGTAAGAAGAGTCTCTATTCATGTACTTAGGGAGGCATTGTGCCTTTTGTATTTAATTCCGATGCGATTTCTGTGTTTCATCGTCAATGTGAATGTCCAAGGAATACATTGAACCTGCAGTGGTGTATCGGAAACTAATACTGGTCTCACAGGAAAGGATCCAACACAGACTCTAAGAAGTCTCAATCTTCTTGCCCTTGAGGCGGCATTGAGCTTTTTTATTTAATTCCGATCTAATTTCAGTGTTTCATCGTCAATGTGTATGTCCAAAGAATACATTGAACCTGCAGTGGTGTATCGCAAACTAACACTGGTCTCACAGGGAGTGCTCAAAACACCGACTGTAAGAATAGTCTCTATTCTTGTACGTATGGAGGCATTGTGCGTATTGTATTTAATTCCGATGCGATTTCTGTGTTTCATCGTCAATGTGAAGGTCCAAGGAATACATTGAACCTGCAGTGGTGTATCGGAAACTAATACTGGTCTCACAGGAAAGGATCAAAGCACAGACTATAAGAAGTCTCACTCTTCCTGCACTTAAGGCGGCACTGAGCCTTTCTTATTTAATTCCGATCTAATTTCAGTGTGTCATCGTCAATGTGTATGTCCAAGGAATACATTGAACCTGCAGTGGTGTATCGCAAACTAATACTGGTCTCACAGGTAGTGCTCAAAACACCGACTGTAAGAAGAGTCTCTATTCTTGTACTTATGGAGGCATTGTGCCTGTTGTATTTAATTCCGATGCGATTTCTGTGTTTCACCGTCAATGTGAATGTCCAAGGAATACATTGAACCTGCAGTGGTGTATCGGTAACTAATACTGGTCTCACAGGAAAGGATCAAAGCACAGACTCTAAGAAGTCTCACTCTTCTTGCTCTTAAGGCGGCATTGAGCCTTTTTTATTTAATTCCGATCTAATTTCAGTGTTTCATCGTCAATGTCTATGTCCAAGGAATACATTGAACCTGCCGTGGTGTATCGCAAACTAATACTGGTCTCACAGGGAGTGCTCAAAACACCGACTGTAAGAAGAGTCTCTATTCTTGTACTTATGGAGGCATTGTGCCTTTTGTATTTAATTCCGACGCGATTTCTAAGTTTCATCGTCAATGTGAAAGTCCAAGGATTACATTGAACCTGCAGTGGTGTATCGGAAACTAATACTGGTCTCACAGGAAAGGATCAAAGCACAGACTAAAAGAAGTCTCACTCTTCTTGCACTTAAGTCGGCATTGTGCGTTTTGTATTTAATTCGATGCGATCTCTGTGTTTCATCGTCAATGTGTATGTCCAAGGAATACATTGAACCAGCAGTGGTGTATCGGAAACTAATACTGGTCTCACAGGAAAGGATCAATGCACAGACTCTAAGAAGTCTCACTCTTCTTGCACTTAAGGCGGCATTGTGCCTGTTGTATTTATCTCCGATGTGATTTCTGTGTTTCATCTTCAATGTGAAGGTCCAAGTAATACATTGAACCTGCAGTGGTGTATCGGAAACTAATACTGGTCTCACAGGAATGGATCAAAGCACAGATTCTAAGAAGTCTCACTGTTCTTGCACCTAAGGCGGCATTGGGCCTTTTGTATTTAATTCCGATGTGATTTCTGTGTTTCATCGTCAATGTGAAGATCCAAGGAATACATTGAACCTGCAGTGGTGTATCGGAAACTAATCCTGGTCTCACAGGAAAGGATCAAATCACAGACTCTAAGAAGTTTCACTCTTCTTGCACTTAAGGCGGCATTGAGCCTTTTTTATTTAATTCCGATCTAATTTCAGTGTTTCATCGTCAATATGTATGTCCAAGGAATATATTGAACCTGCAGTGGTGTATCACAAACTGATACTGGTCTCACAGATAGTGCTCAAAACACCGACTGTAAGAAGAGTCTCAATTCTTGTACTTATGGTGGCCAAGTGCCTTTTGTATTTAATTCTGACGCGATTTCTGTGTTTCATCGTCAATGTGAAAGTCAAAGGATTACATTGAAATTGCAGTGGTGTATCGGAAACTAATTATGGCCTCACAGGAAAGGATCAAAGCACAGTCTATAAGTAGTCTCACTCTTCTTGCAATTAAGGCGGCATTGAGCCTTTTTTATTTAATTCCGATATAATTTCAGTGTTTCATCGTCAATGTGTATGTCCAAGGAATACATTGAACCTGCAGTGGTGTATCGGAAACTAATACTGGTCTCATAGGGAATGCTCAAAACAATAACTGTAAGAAGTGTGTCTATTCTTGTACTTAAGGCTGCATTGTGCCTTTTGTATTTAATTCTGACGCGATTTCTGAATTTCGTAGTCAATGTGAAGGTCAAAGGAATACATTGAACCTGCAGTGGTGTGTTGGAAACCAATACTGGTCTCACACGGAATGATCAAAACACCGACTGTAAGAAGAGTCTCTGTTCTTGCACTTAAGTCGGCATTGTGCCTTTTGTAACTAATTCCGATGCGATTTCTGTGTTTCATCGTCAATGTGAAAGTCCAAGGAACGCATTGAACCTGCAGTGGAGTATCGGAAACTATTACTGGTCTCACAGGTAAGGATCAAAGCACAGACTCTAAGAAGTCTCACTCTTCTTGCACTTAAGGCGGCATTGTGCCTTTTGTATTTAATTCCGATGCGATTTCTGTGTTTCATCGTCAATGTGAAGGTCCAAGGAATACATTGAACCTGCAGTGGTGTATCGGAAACTATTACTGGTCTCACAGGTAAGGATCAAAGCACAGACTCTAAGAAGTCTCACTCTTCTTGCACTTAAGGCGGCATTGTGCCTTTTGTATTTAATTCCGATGTAATTTCAGTGTTTCATCGTCAATGTGTATGTCCAAGGAATACATTGAACCTGCAGTGGTGTATCGGAAACTAATACTGGTCTCACAGGGAATGCTCAAAACACCGATTGTAGAAGAGTTCTACTCTTGTACTTAAGGCTGCATTGTGCGTTTTGAATTTAATTCCAGGCGATTTCTGAGTTTCATCGACAATGTGAAGGTCCAGGGAATACATTGAACCTGCAGTGGTGTGTCGGAAACTAATACTGGTCTCACAGGGAATGCTCAAAGCACAGACAGTAAGATGAGTCCCTGTTCTTGTACTTAAAGTGGCATTGTGCCTTTTGTATTTAATTCCGATGCGATTTCTGTGTTTCATCGTCAATGTGAAGGTCCAAAGAATAAACTGAAATTGTGGTGGAGTATCGGAAACTAATACTGGTCTCACAAGAAACGATCAATGCACAGACTCTAAGAAGTCTCACTCTTCTTGCACTTAAGGCGGTATTGTGCCTTTTCTATTTATTTCCGATGCGATTTCTGTGTTTCATCGTCAATGTGAAGGTCCTAGGAATACATTGAACCTGCAGTGGTGTATCGGATACTAATACTGGTCTCACAGGAAAGGAACAAAGCACAGACTCTAAGAAGTCTCACTCTTTTTGCACTTAAGGCGGTAGTGCGCCTTTTGTATTTAATTCCGATGTAATTTCAGTGTTTCATCGTCAATGTGTATGTCCAAGGAATACATTGAAACAGTAGTGGTGTATCGGAAACTAATACTGGTCTCACAGGGAGTGCTCAAAGCACCGACTGTAAGAAGAGTCTCCATTCTTGTACTTATGGAGGCCATGTGCCTTTTGTATTTAATTCTGACGTGATTTCTGTGTTCATCGTCAATGTGAAGGTCCAAGGATTACATTGAAATTGCAGTGGTGTATCGGAAACCAATAATGGTCTCACAGGAAAGGATCAAAGCACAGACTATAAGAAGTCTCACTCTTCTTGCACTTAAGGCTGCATTGAGCCTTTTTTATTTAATTCCGATCTAATTTCAGTGTTTCATCGTCAATGTGGCTGTCCAAGGAATACATTGAACCTGCAGTGGTGTATCGGAAACTAATACTGGTCTCATAGGGAATGCTCAAAACAATAACTGTAAGAAGTGTGTCTATTCTTGTACTTAAGGCTGCATTGTGCCTTTTGTATTTAATTCTGACGCGATTTCTGAATTTCATAGTCAATGTGAAGGTCAAAGGAATACATTGAACCTGCAGTGGTGTATCGGAAACTAATACTGGTCCCACAGGAAAGGATCAAAGCACAGACTCTAAGAAGTCTCTCTCTTCTTGCACTTAAGGCGGCATTGAGCCTTTTTTATTTAATTCCGATTTAATTACTGTGTTTCATCGTCAATGTGTATGTCCAAGGAATACATTGAACCTCCAGTGGTGTATCGCAAACTAATACTGGTCTCACAGTGAGTGCTCAAAACACCGACTGTAAGAAGAGTCTCTATTCTTGTACTTATGGCGGCATTGTGCCTTTTGTATTTAATTCCGATGCGATTTCTGTGTTTCATCGTCAATGTGAAGGTCCAAGGAATACATTGAAACTGCAGTGGTGTATCGGAAACTAATACTGGTCTCACAGGAAAGGATCAAAGCACAGACGCTAAGAAGTCTCACTCTTCTTGCACTTAAGGCGGCATTGAGCCTTTTTTATTTAATTCCGATCTAATTTCAGTGTTTCATCGTCAATGTGTATGTCCAAGGAATACATTGAACCTGCAGTGGTGTATCGCAAACTAATACTGGTCTCACAGGGATGCTCAAAACACCGACTGTAAGAATAGTCTCTATTCTTGTACTTATGGAGGCATTGTGCCTTTTGTATTTAAATCCGATGCGATTTCTGTGTTTCATCGTCAATGTGAAGGTCCAAGGAATACATTGAACCTGCAGTGGAGTATCGGAGACTAATACTGGTCTCACAGGAAAGGATCAAAGCACAGACTCTAAGAAGCCACACTCTTCTTGCACTTAAGGCGGCATTGAGCCTTTTTTATTTAATTCTGATCTAATTTCAGTGTTTCATCGTCAATGTGTATGTCCAAGGAATACATTGAACCTGCAGTGGTGTATCGCAAACTAGTACTGGTCTCACAGGGAGTGCTCAAAACACCGACTGTAAGAAGAGTCTCTATTCTTGTACTTATGGAGGCATTGTGCTTTTTGTATTTAATTCCGATGCGATTTCTGTGTTTCATCGTCAATGTGAAGGTCCAAGGAATACATTGAACCTGCAGTGGTGTATCGGACACTAATACTAATCTCACAGGAAAGGATCAAAGCACAGACTCTAAGAAGTCTCACTCTTCTTGCACTTAAGGCGGCATTGAGCCTTTTTTATTTAATTCCGATCTAATTTCAGTGTTTCATCGTCAATGTGTATGTCCAAAGAATACATTGAACCTGCAGTGGTGTATCGCAAACTAATACTGGTCTCACAGGGAGTGCTCAAAACACCGACTGTAAGAAGAGTCTCTATTCTTGTACTTATGGCGGCATTGTGCCTTTTGTACTTAATTCCGGTGCGATTTCTGTGTTTCATCGTCAATGTGAAGGTCCAAGGAATACATCGAACCTGCAGTGGTGTATCGGAAACTAATACTGGTCTCACAGGAAAGGATCAAAGCACAGACTCTAAGAAGTCTCACTCTTCATTGCACTTAAGGCGGCATTTAGCCTTTTTTATTTAATTCCGATATAATTTCAGTGTTTCATCGTCAATGCGTATGTCCAAGGAATACATTGAACCTGCAGTGGTGTATCGCAAACTAATACTGGTCTCACAGGGAGTGCTCAAAACACCGACTGTAAGAAGAGTCTCTATTCTTGTACTTATGGCGGCATTGTGCCTTTTGTATTTAATTCCGATGCGATTTCTGTGTTTCATCGTCAATGTGAAGGTTCAAGGAATACATTGAAACTGCAGTGGTGTATCGGAAACTAATACTGGTCTCACAGGAAAGGATCAAAGCACAGACGCTAAGAAGTCTCACTCTTCTTGCACTTAAGGCGGCATTGAGCCTTTTTTATTTAATTCCGATCTAATTTCAGTGTTTCATCGTCAATGTGTATGTCCAAGGAATACATTGAACCTGCAGTGGTGTATCGCAAACTAATACTGGTCTCACAGGGATGCTCAAAACACCGACTGTAAGAATAGTCTCTATTCTTGTACTTATGGAGGCATTGTGCCTTTTGTATTTAAATCCGATGCGATTTCTGTGTTTCATCGTCAATGTGAAGGTCCAAGGAATACATTGAACCTGCAGTGGAGTATCGGAGACTAATACTGGTCTCACAGGAAAGGATCAAAGCACAGACTCTAAGAAGCCACACTCTTCTTGCACTTAAGGCGGCATTGAGCCTTTTTTATTTAATTCTGATCTAATTTCAGTGTTTCATCGTCAATGTGTATGTCCAAGGAATACATTGAACCTGCAGTGGTGTATCGCAAACTAGTACTGGTCTCACAGGGAGTGCTCAAAACACCGACTGTAAGAAGAGTCTCTATTCTTGTACTTATGGAGGCATTGTGCCATTTGTATTTAATTCCTATGCGATTTCTGTGTTTCATCGTCAATGTGAAGGTCCAAGGAATACATTGAACCTGCAGTGGTGTATCGGACACTAATACTAATCTCACAGGAAAGGATCAAAGCACAGACTCTAAGAAGTCTCACTCTTCTTGCACTTAACGCGGCATTGAGCCTTTTTTATTTAATTCCGATCTAATTTCAGTGTTTCATCGTCAATGTGTATGTCCAAAGAATACATTGAACCTGCAGTGGTGTATCGCAAACTAATACTGATCTCACAGGGAGTGCTCAAAACACCGACTGTAAGAAGAGTCTCTATTCTTGTACTTATGGCGGCATTGTGCCTTTTGTACTTAATTCCGGTGCGATTTCTGTGTTTCATCGTCAATGTGAAGGTCCAAGGAATACATCGAACCTGCAGTGGTGTATCGGAAACTAATACTGGTCTCACAGGAAAGGATCAAAGCACAGACTCTAAGAAGTCTCACTCTTCATTGCACTTAAGGCGGCATTTAGCCTTTTTTATTTAATTCCGATATAATTTCAGTGTTTCATCGTCAATGCGTATGTCCAAGGAATACATTGAACCTGCAGTGGTGTATCGCAAACTAATACTGGTCTCACAGGGAGTGCTCAAAACACCGACTGTAAGAAGAGTATCTATTCTTGTACTTATGGAGGCATTGTTCCTTTTGTATTTAATTCCGATGCGATTTCTGTGTTTCATCGTCAATGTGAAGGTCCAAGGAATACATTGAACCTGCAGTGGCGTATCGGAAACTAATACTGGTCTCACAGGAAAGGATCAAAGCACAGACTCTAAGAAGTCTCACTCTTCTTGCACTTAAGGCGGCATTGAGCCTTTTTTATTTAATTTCGATCTAATTTCAGTGTTTCATCGTCAATGTGTATGTCCAAGGAGTACATTGAACCTGCAGTGGTGTATCGCAAACTAATACTGGTCTCACAGGGAGTGCTCAAAACACCGACTGTAAGAAGAGTCTCTATTCTTGTACTTATGGAGGCAATGTGCCTTTTGTATTTAATTCCGATGCGATTTCTGTGTTTCATCGTCAATGTGAAGGTCCAAGGAATACATTGAACCTGCAGTGGTGTATCGGAGACTAATACTGGTCTCACAGGAAAGGATCAAAGCACAGACTCTCAGAAGTCTCACTCTTCTTGCACTTAAGGCGGCATTGAGCCTTTTTTATTTAATTCCGATCTAATTTCAGTGTTTCATCGTCAATGTGTATGTCCAAGGAATACATTGAACCTGCAGTGTTGTATCGAAAACTAATACTGGTCTCACAGGGAGTGCTCAAAACACCGACTGTAAGAAGAGTCTCTATTCTTGTACTTATGGAGGCATTGTGCCTTTTGTATTTAATTCCGATGCGATTTCTGTGTTTCATCGTCAATGTGAAGGTTCAAGGAATACATAGAACCTGCAGTGGTGTATCGGAAACTAATACTGGTCTTACAGGAAAGGATCAAAGCACAGACTATAAGAAGTCTCACTCTTCTTGCACTTAAGGCGGCATTGAGCCTTTTTTATTCAATTCCGATCTAATTTCAGTGTTTCATCGTCAATGTGTATGTCCAAGGATTACATTGAACCTGCAGTGGTGTATCGCAAACTAATACTGGTCTCACAGGGAGTGCTCAAATCACCGACTGTAAGAAGAGTCTGTATTCTTGTACTTAAGAGGCATTGTGCATTTTGTATTTAATTCCGATGCGATTTCTGTGTTTCATCGTCAATGTGAAGGTCCAAGGAATACATTGAACCTGCAGTGGTGTATCGGAAACTAATACTGGACTCACAGGAAAGGATCAAAGCACAGACTATAAGAAGTCTCACTCTTCTTGCACTTAAGTCGGCATTGTCCCTTTTGTATTTAATTCCGATGCGATTTCTGTGTTTCATCGTCAATGTGTATGTCCAAGGAATACATTGAACCAGCAGTGGTGTATCGGAAACTAATACTGGTCTCACAGGAAAGGATCAACGCACAGACTCTAAGAAGTCTCACTCTTCTTGCACTTAAGGCGGCATTGTGCCTGTTGTATTTATCTCCGATGTGATTTCTGTGTTTCATCGTCAATGTGAAGGTCCAAGGAATACATTGAACCTGCAGTGGTGTATCGGAAACTAATACTGGTCGTACAGGAAAGGATCAAAGCACAGACTATAAGAAGTGTCACTCTTCTTGCACATAAGGTGGCATTGTGCCATTTGTATTTATTTCCGATGCGATTTCTGTGTTTCATCGTCAACGTGAAGGTCCAAGGAATACATTGAACCTGCAGTGGTGTATCGGAAACTAATCCTGGTCTCACAGGAAAGGATCAAATCACAGACTCTAAGAAGTTTCACTCTTCTTGCACTTAAGGCGGCATTGAGCCTTTTTTATTTAATTCCGATCTAATTTCAGTGTTTCATCGTCAATATGTATGTCCAAGGAATATATTGAACCTGCAGTGGTGTATCACAAACTGATACTGGTCTCACAGATAGTGCTCAAAACACCGACTGTAAGAAGAGTCTCAATTCTTGTACTTATGGTGGCCAAGTGCCTTTTGTATTTAATTCTGACGCGATTTCTGTGTTTCATCGTCAATGTGAAAGTCAAAGGATTACATTGAAATTGCAGTGGTGTATCGGAAACTAATTATGGCCTCACAGGAAAGGATCAAAGCACAGTCTATAAGTAGTCTCACTCTTCTTGCAATTAAGGCGGCATTGAGCCTTTTTTATTTAATTCCGATATAATTTCAGTGTTTCATCGTCAATGTGTATGTCCAAGGAATACATTGAACCTGCAGTGGTGTATCGGAAACTAATACTGGTCTCATAGAGAATGCTCAAAACAATAACTGTAAGAAGTGTGTCTATTCTTGTACTTAAGGCTGCATTGTGCCTTTTGTATTTAATTCTGACGCGATTTCTGAATTTCGTAGTCAATGTGAAGGTCAAAGGAATACATTGAACCTGCAGTGGTGTGTTGGAAACCAATACTGGTCTCACACGGAATGATCAAAACACCGACTGTAAGAAGAGTCTCTGTTCTTGCACTTAAGTCGGCATTGTGCCTTTTGTAACTAATTCCGATGCGATTTCTGTGTTTCATCGTCAATGTGAAAGTCCAAGGAACGCATTGAACCTGCAGTGGAGTATCGGAAACTATTACTGGTCTCACAGGTAAGGATCAAAGCACAGACTCTAAGAAGTCTCACTCTTCTTGCACTTAAGGCGGCATTGTGCCTTTTGTATTTAATTCCGATGCGATTTCTGTGTTTCATCGTCAATGTGAAGGTCCAAGGAATACATTGAACCTGCAGTGGTGTATCGGAAACTATTACTGGTCTCACAGGTAAGGATCAAAGCACAGACTCTAAGAAGTCTCACTCTTCTTGCACTTAAGGCGGCATTGTGCCTTTTGTATTTAATTCCGATGTAATTTCAGTGTTTCATCGTCAATGTGTATGTCCAAGGAATACATTGAACCTGCAGTGGTGTATCGGAAACTAATACTGGTCTCACAGGGAATGCTCAAAACACCGATTGTAGAAGAGTTCTACTCTTGTACTTAAGGCTGCATTGTGCGTTTTGAATTTAATTCCAGGCGATTTCTGAGTTTCATCGACAATGTGAAGGTCCAGGGAATACATTGAACCTGCAGTGGTGTGTCGGAAACTAATACTGGTCTCACAGGGAATGCTCAAAGCACAGACAGTAAGATGAGTCCCTGTTCTTGTACTTAAAGTGGCATTGTGCCTTTTGTATTTAATTCCGATGCGATTTCTGTGTTTCATCGTCAATGTGAAGGTCCAAAGAATAAACTGAAATTGTGGTGGAGTATCGGAAACTAATACTGGTCTCACAAGAAACGATCAATGCACAGACTCTAAGAAGTCTCACTCTTCTTGCACTTAAGGCGGTATTGTGCCTTTTCTATTTATTTCCGATGCGATTTCTGTGTTTCATCGTCAATGTGAAGGTCCTAGGAATACATTGAACCTGCAGTGGTGTATCGGATACTAATACTGGTCTCACAGGAAAGGAACAAAGCACAGACTCTAAGAAGTCTCACTCTTTTTGCACTTAAGGCGGTAGTGCGCCTTTTGTATTTAATTCCGATGTAATTTCAGTGTTTCATCGTCAATGTGTATGTCCAAGGAATACATTGAAACAGTAGTGGTGTATCGGAAACTAATACTGGTCTCACAGGGAGTGCTCAAAGCACCGACTGTAAGAAGAGTCTCCATTCTTGTACTTATGGAGGCCATGTGCCTTTTGTATTTAATTCTGACGTGATTTCTGTGTTCATCGTCAATGTGAAGGTCCAAGGATTACATTGAAATTGCAGTGGTGTATCGGAAACCAATAATGGTCTCACAGGAAAGGATCAAAGCACAGACTATAAGAAGTCTCACTCTTCTTGCACTTAAGGCTGCATTGAGCCTTTTTTATTTAATTCCGATCTAATTTCAGTGTTTCATCGTCAATGTGGCTGTCCAAGGAATACATTGAACCTGCAGTGGTGTATCGGAAACTAATACTGGTCTCATAGGGAATGCTCAAAACAATAACTGTAAGAAGTGTGTCTATTCTTGTACTTAAGGCTGCATTGTGCCTTTTGTATTTAATTCTGACGCGATTTCTGAATTTCATAGTCAATGTGAAGGTCAAAGGAATACATTGAACCTGCAGTGGTGTATCGGAAACTAATACTGGTCCCACAGGAAAGGATCAAAGCACAGACTCTAAGAAGTCTCTCTCTTCTTGCACTTAAGGCGGCATTGAGCCTTTTTTATTTAATTCCGATTTAATTACTGTGTTTCATCGTCAATGTGTATGTCCAAGGAATACATTGAACCTCCAGTGGTGTATCGCAAACTAATACTGGTCTCACAGTGAGTGCTCAAAACACCGACTGTAAGAAGAGTCTCTATTCTTGTACTTATGGCGGCATTGTGCCTTTTGTATTTAATTCCGATGCGATTTCTGTGTTTCATCGTCAATGTGAAGGTCCAAGGAATACATTGAAACTGCAGTGGTGTATCGGAAACTAATACTGGTCTCACAGGAAAGGATCAAAGCACAGACGCTAAGAAGTCTCACTCTTCTTGCACTTAAGGCGGCATTGAGCCTTTTTTATTTAATTCCGATCTAATTTCAGTGTTTCATCGTCAATGTGTATGTCCAAGGAATACATTGAACCTGCAGTGGTGTATCGCAAACTAATACTGGTCTCACAGGGATGCTCAAAACACCGACTGTAAGAATAGTCTCTATTCTTGTACTTATGGAGGCATTGTGCCTTTTGTATTTAAATCCGATGCGATTTCTGTGTTTCATCGTCAATGTGAAGGTCCAAGGAATACATTGAACCTGCAGTGGAGTATCGGAGACTAATACTGGTCTCACAGGAAAGGATCAAAGCACAGACTCTAAGAAGCCACACTCTTCTTGCACTTAAGGCGGCATTGAGCCTTTTTTATTTAATTCTGATCTAATTTCAGTGTTTCATCGTCAATGTGTATGTCCAAGGAATACATTGAACCTGCAGTGGTGTATCGCAAACTAGTACTGGTCTCACAGGGAGTGCTCAAAACACCGACTGTAAGAAGAGTCTCTATTCTTGTACTTATGGAGGCATTGTGCTTTTTGTATTTAATTCCGATGCGATTTCTGTGTTTCATCGTCAATGTGAAGGTCCAAGGAATACATTGAACCTGCAGTGGTGTATCGGACACTAATACTAATCTCACAGGAAAGGATCAAAGCACAGACTCTAAGAAGTCTCACTCTTCTTGCACTTAAGGCGGCATTGAGCCTTTTTTATTTAATTCCGATCTAATTTCAGTGTTTCATCGTCAATGTGTATGTCCAAAGAATACATTGAACCTGCAGTGGTGTATCGCAAACTAATACTGGTCTCACAGGGAGTGCTCAAAACACCGACTGTAAGAAGAGTCTCTATTCTTGTACTTATGGCGGCATTGTGCCTTTTGTACTTAATTCCGGTGCGATTTCTGTGTTTCATCGTCAATGTGAAGGTCCAAGGAATACATCGAACCTGCAGTGGTGTATCGGAAACTAATACTGGTCTCACAGGAAAGGATCAAAGCACAGACTCTAAGAAGTCTCACTCTTCATTGCACTTAAGGCGGCATTTAGC
Source organism: Schistocerca americana (assembly GCF_021461395.2). Taxonomy (NCBI): domain Eukaryota; kingdom Metazoa; phylum Arthropoda; class Insecta; order Orthoptera; family Acrididae; genus Schistocerca; species Schistocerca americana. Next base: position 2,660,175 of record NC_060126.1, read on the forward strand.
CTTTTTTATTTAATTCCGATATAATTTCAGTGTTTCATCGTCAATGCGTATGTCCAAGGAATACATTGAACCTGCAGTGGTGTATCGCAAACTAATACTGGTCTCACAGGGAGTGCTCAAAACACCGACTGTAAGAAGAGTCTCTATTCTTGTACTTATGGCGGCATTGTGCCTTTTGTATTTAATTCCGATGCGATTTCTGTGTTTCATCGTCAATGTGAAGGTTCAAGGAATACATTGAAACTGCAGTGGTGTATCGGAAACTAATACTGGTCTCACAGGAAAGGATCAAAGCACAGACGCTAAGAAGTCTCACTCTTCTTGCACTTAAGGCGGCATTGAGCCTTTTTTATTTAATTCCGATCTAATTTCAGTGTTTCATCGTCAATGTGTATGTCCAAGGAATACATTGAACCTGCAGTGGTGTATCGCAAACTAATACTGGTCTCACAGGGATGCTCAAAACACCGACTGTAAGAATAGTCTCTATTCTTGTACTTATGGAGGCATTGTGCCTTTTGTATTTAAATCCGATGCGATTTCTGTGTTTCATCGTCAATGTGAAGGTCCAAGGAATACATTGAACCTGCAGTGGAGTATCGGAGACTAATACTGGTCTCACAGGAAAGGATCAAAGCACAGACTCTAAGAAGCCACACTCTTCTTGCACTTAAGGCGGCATTGAGCCTTTTTTATTTAATTCTGATCTAATTTCAGTGTTTCATCGTCAATGTGTATGTCCAAGGAATACATTGAACCTGCAGTGGTGTATCGCAAACTAGTACTGGTCTCACAGGGAGTGCTCAAAACACCGACTGTAAGAAGAGTCTCTATTCTTGTACTTATGGAGGCATTGTGCCATTTGTATTTAATTCCTATGCGATTTCTGTGTTTCATCGTCAATGTGAAGGTCCAAGGAATACATTGAACCTGCAGTGGTGTATCGGACACTAATACTAATCTCACAGGAAAGGATCAAAGCACAGACTCTAAGAAGTCTCACTCTTCTTGCACTTAACGCGGCATTGAGCCTTTTTTATTTAATTCCGATCTAATTTCAGTGTTTCATCGTCAATGTGTATGTCCAAAGAATACATTGAACCTGCAGTGGTGTATCGCAAACTAATACTGATCTCACAGGGAGTGCTCAAAACACCGACTGTAAGAAGAGTCTCTATTCTTGTACTTATGGCGGCATTGTGCCTTTTGTACTTAATTCCGGTGCGATTTCTGTGTTTCATCGTCAATGTGAAGGTCCAAGGAATACATCGAACCTGCAGTGGTGTATCGGAAACTAATACTGGTCTCACAGGAAAGGATCAAAGCACAGACTCTAAGAAGTCTCACTCTTCATTGCACTTAAGGCGGCATTTAGCCTTTTTTATTTAATTCCGATATAATTTCAGTGTTTCATCGTCAATGCGTATGTCCAAGGAATACATTGAACCTGCAGTGGTGTATCGCAAACTAATACTGGTCTCACAGGGAGTGCTCAAAACACCGACTGTAAGAAGAGTATCTATTCTTGTACTTATGGAGGCATTGTTCCTTTTGTATTTAATTCCGATGCGATTTCTGTGTTTCATCGTCAATGTGAAGGTCCAAGGAATACATTGAACCTGCAGTGGCGTATCGGAAACTAATACTGGTCTCACAGGAAAGGATCAAAGCACAGACTCTAAGAAGTCTCACTCTTCTTGCACTTAAGGCGGCATTGAGCCTTTTTTATTTAATTTCGATCTAATTTCAGTGTTTCATCGTCAATGTGTATGTCCAAGGAGTACATTGAACCTGCAGTGGTGTATCGCAAACTAATACTGGTCTCACAGGGAGTGCTCAAAACACCGACTGTAAGAAGAGTCTCTATTCTTGTACTTATGGAGGCAATGTGCCTTTTGTATTTAATTCCGATGCGATTTCTGTGTTTCATCGTCAATGTGAAGGTCCAAGGAATACATTGAACCTGCAGTGGTGTATCGGAGACTAATACTGGTCTCACAGGAAAGGATCAAAGCACAGACTCTCAGAAGTCTCACTCTTCTTGCACTTAAGGCGGCATTGAGCCTTTTTTATTTAATTCCGATCTAATTTCAGTGTTTCATCGTCAATGTGTATGTCCAAGGAATACATTGAACCTGCAGTGTTGTATCGAAAACTAATACTGGTCTCACAGGGAGTGCTCAAAACACCGACTGTAAGAAGAGTCTCTATTCTTGTACTTATGGAGGCATTGTGCCTTTTGTATTTAATTCCGATGCGATTTCTGTGTTTCATCGTCAATGTGAAGGTTCAAGGAATACATAGAACCTGCAGTGGTGTATCGGAAACTAATACTGGTCTTACAGGAAAGGATCAAAGCACAGACTATAAGAAGTCTCACTCTTCTTGCACTTAAGGCGGCATTGAGCCTTTTTTATTCAATTCCGATCTAATTTCAGTGTTTCATCGTCAATGTGTATGTCCAAGGATTACATTGAACCTGCAGTGGTGTATCGCAAACTAATACTGGTCTCACAGGGAGTGCTCAAATCACCGACTGTAAGAAGAGTCTGTATTCTTGTACTTAAGAGGCATTGTGCATTTTGTATTTAATTCCGATGCGATTTCTGTGTTTCATCGTCAATGTGAAGGTCCAAGGAATACATTGAACCTGCAGTGGTGTATCGGAAACTAATACTGGACTCACAGGAAAGGATCAAAGCACAGACTATAAGAAGTCTCACTCTTCTTGCACTTAAGTCGGCATTGTCCCTTTTGTATTTAATTCCGATGCGATTTCTGTGTTTCATCGTCAATGTGTATGTCCAAGGAATACATTGAACCAGCAGTGGTGTATCGGAAACTAATACTGGTCTCACAGGAAAGGATCAACGCACAGACTCTAAGAAGTCTCACTCTTCTTGCACTTAAGGCGGCATTGTGCCTGTTGTATTTATCTCCGATGTGATTTCTGTGTTTCATCGTCAATGTGAAGGTCCAAGGAATACATTGAACCTGCAGTGGTGTATCGGAAACTAATACTGGTCGTACAGGAAAGGATCAAAGCACAGACTATAAGAAGTGTCACTCTTCTTGCACATAAGGTGGCATTGTGCCATTTGTATTTATTTCCGATGCGATTTCTGTGTTTCATCGTCAACGTGAAGGTCCAAGGAATACATAGAACCTGCAGTGGTGTATCGGATACTAATACTGGTCTCACAGGAAAGGATCAAAGCACAGACTCTAAGAAGTCTCACTCTTCTTGCACTTAAGGCGGCATTGAGCCTTTTTTATTTAATTCCGATCTAATTTCAGTGTTTCATCGTCAATGTGTATCTCCAATTAATACATTGAACCTGCAGTGGTGTATCGCAAACTCTTACTGGTCTCACAGGGAGTGCTCAAAACACCGACTGTAAGAAGGGTCTCTATTCTAGTACCTATGGAGGCATTGTGCCTTTTGTATTTAATTCCGACGCGATTTCTGTGTTTCATCGTCAATGTGAAGGTCCAAGGATTACATTGAACCTGCAGTGGTGTATCGAAAACTAATACTAGTCTCACAGGAAAGGATCAAAGCACAGAGTATAAGAAGTCTCACACTTCTTGCACTTAAGTCGGCATTGTTCGTTTTGTAATTAATTCCGATGCGATTTCTGTGTTTCATCGTCAATGTGTATGTCCAAGGAATACATTGACCCAGCAGTGGTGTATCAAAAACTAGTACTGGTCTCACAGGAAACGATCAATTCACAGACTCTAAGAAGTCTCACTCTTCTTGCACTTAAGGCGGCATTGTGCCTGTTGTATTAATCTCCGATGTGATTTCTGTGTTGCATCGTCAATGTAAAGGTCCAAGAATACATTGAACCTGCAGTGGAGTATCGGAAATTAATATTGGTCCAACAGGAAAGGATCAACGCACAGACCCTAGGAAGTCTCACTGTTCTTGCACCTAAGGCGGCATTGGGCCTTTTGAATTTAATTCCGATGTGATTTCTGTGTTTCATCGTCAATGTGAAGATCCAAGGAATACATTGAACCTGCAGTGGTGTATCGGAAACTAATCCTGGTGTCACAGGAAAGGATCAAATCACAGACTCTAAGAAGTTTCACTCTTCTTGCACTTAAGAAGGCATTGAGCCTTTTTTATTTAATTCCGATCTAATTACAGTGTTTCATCGTCAATATGTATGTCCAAGGAATATATTGAACCTGCAGTGGTGTATCACAAACTAATACTGGTCTCACAGGGAGTGCTCAAAACACCGACTGTAAGAAGAGTCTCTATTCTTGTACTTATGGAGGAATTGTGACTTTTGTATTTAATTTCGACGCGATTTCTGTGTTTCATCGTCAATGTGAAGGTCCAAGGATTACATTGAAATTGCAGTGGTGTATCGGAAATTAATAATGGTCTCACAGGAAAGGATCAAAGCACAGACTATAAGAAGGCTCACTCTTCTTACACTTAAGTCGGCATTGTGCCTTTTGTATTTAATTCCGATGCGATTTCTGTGTTTCATCGTCAATCTGAAGGTCCAAGGAATGCATTGAACCTGCAGTGGTGTATCGCAAACTAATACTGGTCTCACAGGGAGTGCTCAAAACACCGACTGTAAGAAGAGTCTCTATTCTCGTACTTATGGAGGCCATGTACCTTTTGTATTTAATACTGACGCGATTTCTGTGTTTCATCGTCAATGTGAAGGTCCAAGGATTACATTGAAATTGCAGTGGTGTATCGGAAACTAATAATGGTCTCACAGGAAAGGATCAAAGCACAGACTATAAGAAGTCTCACTCTTCTTACACTTAAGGCGGCATTGAGCCTTTTTTATTTAATTCCGATCTAATTTCAGTGTTTCATCGTCAATGTGTATGTCCAAGGAATACATTGAACCTGCAGTGGTGTATCGGAAACTAATACTGGTCTCATAGGGAATGCTCAAAACAATAACTGTAAGAAGTGTGACTATTCTTGTACTTAAGGCTGCATTGTGCCTTTTGTATTTAATTCTGACGCGATTTCTGAATTTCATAGTCAATGTGAAGGTCAAAGGAATACATTGAACCTGCAGTGGTGTGTCGGAAACTAATACTGGTCTCACACGGAATGATCAAAGCACCGACTGTATGAAGAGTCTCTGTTCTTGCACTTAAGTCGGCATTGTGCCTTTTGTATCTAATTCCGATGCGATTTCTGTGTTTCATCGTCAATGTGAAGGTCCAAGGAATGCATTGAACCTGCAGTGGAGTATCGGAAACTAATACTGGTCATACAGGAAAGGATCAATGCACAGACTCTAAGACGTCTCACTCTTCTTGCACTTAAGGCGGCATTGTGCCTTTTGTATCTAATTCCGATGCGATTTCTGTGTTTCACCGTCAATGTGAAGGTCCAAGGAATGCATTGAACCTGCAGTGGAGTATCGGAAACTAATACTGGTCTCACAGGAAAGGATCAATGCACAGACTCTAAGATGTCTCACTCTTCTTGCACATAAGGCGCCATTGTGCCTTTTGTATTTAATTCCGATGCGATTTCTGTGTTTCATCGTCAATGTGAAGGTCCAGGGAATACATTGAACCTGCAGTGGTGTGTCGGAAACTAATACTGGTCTCACAGGGAATGCTCAAAGCACCGACTGTAAGATGAGTCCCTGTTCTTGTACTTAAGGTGGCATTGTGCCTTTTGTATTTAATTCCGATGCGATTTCTGTGTTTCATCGTCAATGTGAAGGTCCAAAGAATAAACTGAACCTGCAGTGGAGTATCGGAAACTAATACTGGTCTCACAAGAAACGATCAATGCACAGACTCTAAGAAGTCTCACTCTTCTTGCACTTATGGCGGTATTGTGCCTTTTCTATTTAATTCCGATGCGATTTCTGTGTTTCATCGTCAATGTGAAGGTCCTAGGAATACATTGAACCTGCAGTGGTGTATCGGAAACTAATACTGGTCTCACAGGAAAGGAACTAAGCACAGATCTAAGAAGTCTCACTCATCTTGCACTTAAGGCGGTAGTGCGCCTTTTGTATTAAATTCCGATGTAATTTCAGTGTTTCATCGTCAATGTGTATGTCCAAGGAATACATTGAAACAGTAGTGGTGTATCGGAAACTAATACTGGTCTCACAGGGAATGCTCAAAACACCGATTTTACTAAGAGTCTTTATTCTTGTACTTTAAGCGGCAATGTGTCTTATGTATTTAATTCCGATGCGATTTCTGTGTTTTATCGTCAATGTGAAGGTCCAAGGAATACATTGAACCTGCAGTGGTGTTTCGGAAACTAATACTGGTCCCACAGGAAAGGATCAAAGCACCGACTCCAAGAAGTCCCACTCTTCTTGCACTTAAGGCCGCATTGCGCCTTTTGTATTTAATTCCGATGTAATTTCAGTGTTTCTTCGTCAAACTGTATGTCCTAGGAATACATTGAACCTGCAGTGGTGTATCGGAAACCAATACTGGTCTCACAGGAAAGGATCAAAGCAGACACTCTAAGAAGTGTCACTCTCCTTGCACTTAAGGCAGCATTGTGCCTTTTGTATTTAATTCCGATGCAATTTCTGTGTTTCATCGTCAACGTGAAGGTCCAAGGAATACATAGATCCTGAAGAGCTGTAGCGGAATTTAATACTGGTCTCACAGGAAAGGATCAATTCACAGACTCTAAGAAGTCTCACTCTTCTTGCACTTAAGGCGGCATTGTGCCTGTTGCATTTATCTCCGATGTGATTTCTGTGTTTCATCGTCAATGTCAAGGTCCAAGGAATACATTGAACCTGCAGTGCAGTATCGGAAATTAATATTGGTCCCACAGGAAAGGATCAACGCACAGACTCTAAGAAGTCTCACTGTTCTTGCACCTAAGGCGGCATTGGGCCTTTTGTATTTAATTCCGATGTGATTTCTGTGTTTCATCGTCAATGTGAAGATCCAAGGAATACATTGAACCTGCAGTGGTGTATCGGAAACTAATCCTGGTCTCACAGGAAAGGATCAGATCACAGACTCTAAGAAGTCTCACTCTTCTTGCACTTAAGGCGGCATTGAGCCTTTTTTATTTAATTCCGATCTAATTTCAGTGTTTCATCGTCAATATGTATGTCCAAGGAATATATTGAACCTGCAGTGGCGTATCACAAACTAATACTGGTCTCACAGGGAGTGCTCAAAACACCGACTGTAAGAAGAGTCTCTATTCTTGTACTTATGGAGGATTTGTGCCTTTTGTATTTAATTGCGACGCGATTTCTGTGTTTCATCGTCAATGTGAAGGTCCAAGGATTACATTGAAATTGCAGTGGTGTATCGGAAGCTAATACTGGTCTCACAGGAAAGAATCAAAGCACAGATTATAAGAAGTCTCACTCTGCTTGCAGTTATGGCGGCATTGAGCCTTTTCTATTTCATTCCGATCTAATTTCAGTGTTTCATCGTTAATGTGTATGTCGAAGGAATACATTGAGCCTGCAGTGGTGTATCGGAAACTAATACTGGTCTCACAGGAAAGGATCAAAGCACAGACTATAAGAAGTCTCACTCTTCTTGCACTTAAGTCGGCATTGTGCCTTTTGTATTTAATTCCGATGCGATTTCTGTGTTTCATCGTCAATGTGAAGGTCCAAGGAATACATTGAACCTGCAGTGGTGTATCGGAAACTATTACTGGTCTCACAGGAAAGGAACAGAGCACAGACTCTAAGAAGTCTCACTCTTCTTGCACTTAAGGCGGCATTGTGCCTTTTGTATTTAATTCCGATGTAATTTCAGTGTTTCATCGTCAATGTGTATGTCCAAGGAATACATTGAACCTGCAGTGGTGTATCGGAAACTAATACTGGTCTCACAGGGAATGCTCAAAACACCGACTGCAGAAGAGTTCTACTCTTGTACTTAAGGCTGCATTGTGCCTTTTGTGTTTAATTCCGACGCGATTTCTGAGTTTCATCGTCAATGTGAAGGTCCAGGGAATACAGTGAACCTGCAGTGGTGTGTCGGAAACTAATACTGGTCTCACAGGGAATGCCCAAAGCACCGACTGTAAGATGAGACCCTGTTCTTGTACTTAAGGTTGCATTGTGCCTTTTGTATTTAATTCCGATGCGATTTCTGTGTTTCATCGTCAATGTGAAGGTCCAAAGAATAAACTGAACCTGCAGTGGAGTATCGGAAACTAATACTGGTCCCACAGGAAAGGATCAAATCACAGACTCCAAGAAGTCCCACTCTTCTTGCACTTAAGGCGGCATTGCGCCTTTTGTATTTAATTCCGATGTAATTTCAGTGTTTCTTCGTCAAAGTGTATGTCCTAGGAATACATTGAACCTGCAGTGGTGTATCGGAAACCAATACTGGTCTCACAGGAAAGGATCAAAGCAGACACTCTAAGAAGTGTCACTCTTCTTGCACGTAAGGCAGCATTGTGCCTTTTGTATTTAATTCCGATGCCATTTCTGTGTTTCATCGTCAACGTGAAGGTCGAAGGAATACATAGATCCTGAAGAGGTGTATCGGAAACTAATACTGGTCTCACATGAAAGGATCAAAGCACAGACTGTAAGAAGTCTCAGTCTTCTTGAACTTAAGGCGGCATTGAGCATTTGTATTTAATTCCGATGCAATTTCTGTGTTTCATCGTCAATGTGAAGGTCCAAGGAATACATTGAACCTGCAGAGGAGTTTCGGAAACTAATACTGGTCCCACAGGAAAGGATCATTGCACAGACTGTAAGAAGTCGCACTCTTCTTGCACTTAAGGCGGCATTGTGAATTTTGTATTTATTTCCGATGCGATTTCTGTGTTTCATCGTCAATGTGTATGTCCAAGGAATATATTGAACCAGCCGTGGTGTATCGGAAACTAATACTGGTCTCACAGGGAATGCTCAAAACACCGACTGTAAGAAGACTCTCTATTCTTGTACTTAAGGCGGCGTTGTGCCTTTTTATTTAATTCCGATGCGCTTTCTGTGTTTCATCGTCAATGTGAAGGTCCAAGGAATACATTGAACCTGCAGTGTAGTATTGGAAACTAATACTGGTCTCACAGCAAAGGATCAAAGGACAGACTCTAAGAAGTCTCACTCTTCTAGCACTTAAGGCAGCATTGTCCCTTTTGTATTAAATTCCGATGCGATTTCTGTATATCATGGTCAATTTGAAGGTCCAAGGAATACATTGAACCTGCAGTGGTGTATCGGAAACTAATACTGGTCTCACAGGAAAGGATCAAAGCACAGACTATAAGAAGGCTCACTCTTCTTCCGCTTAAGAATGCATTGTGCCTTTTGTATTTAATTCCAATGCAATTTCAGTGTTTCATCGTCAAAGTGTATGTCCAAGGAATACATTGAACCAGCAGTGGTGTATCGAAAACTAATGCTGGTCTCACAGGGAATGCTCAAAGCACCGACTGTGAGAATAGTCTCTATTCATGTACTTAAGGCGGCCTTGTGCCTTTTGTATTTAATTCCGACGCGATTTCTGCGTTTCATCGTCAATGTGAAGGTCCAAGGAATACATTGCACCCGCAGTGGTGTATCGGAAACTAATACTGGTCTCACAGTGATTGCTCAAAACACCGACTGTAAGAAGAGTCTCTAATCTTATACTTAAGTCAGCATTGTGCCTTTTGTATTTAATTCCGATGCGATTTCTGTGTTTCATCGTCAATGTGATGGTCCGAGGAGAACATTGAACCTGCAGTGTAGTATTGGAATCTAATACTGGTCTCACAGGAAAGGATAATAGCACAGACACTAAGAAGTCTCACTTTTATTGCACTTAAGGCGGCATTGTGCCTTTTGCATTTATTTCCGATCTAATTTCACTGTTTCATCGTCAATGTGTATGTCCAAGTAATACATTGAACCTGCAGTGGTGTATCGGAAACTAATACTGGTCTCACAGGGAATGCTCAAAACACCGACTGTAAGAAGAGTCTCTATTCTTATAGTTAAGGCGGCATTGTGCCTTTTGTATTTAATTCCGACGCGATTTCTGTGTTTCATCGTCAATGTGAAGGTCCAAGAAATACATTGAACCTGCAGTGGTGTATCGGAAACAAATACTGGTCTCACAGGGATTGCTCAAAACACCGACTGTAAGAAGAGTCTCTATTCTTGTACTTAAGGCGGCATTGTGCCTTTTGCATTTAATTCTACGCGATTTCTGTGTTTCCTCGGCAATGTGAAGGTCCAAGGAATACATTGAACCTAAAGTGGTGTATCGGAAACTAATACTGGTCTCACAGGAATGGATCAATGCACAGACTCTAAGAAGTCTCACTCTTCTTGCACTTAAGGCGGCATTGTGACTTTTGTATTTAAATCCGATGCGATTTCAGTGTTTCATCGTCAATGTGAAGGTCCAAGGAATACATTGAACCTGCAGTGGAGTATCGGAAACTAATACTGGTCTCACAGGAATGGATCAATGCACAGACTATAAGAAGTCTCACTCTTCTTGCCCTTAAGTCATCATTGTGCCTTTTGTTTTTAATTCCGATGCGATATCTGTGTTTCATCGTCAATGTGTATGTCCAAGGAATACACTGAACCTGCAGTGGTGTGTCGGAAACTAATACTGGTCTCACAGGAAAGGATCAAAGCACAGACTCTAAGAAGTCTCACTCTTCTAACACTTAAGGCGGCATTGTGGCTTTTGTATTTAATTCCGATGTAATATCAGTGTTTCCTTGTCAATGTGTATGACCAAGGAATACATTGAACCTGCAGTGGTGTATCGGAAACTAATACTGGTCTCACAGGAAAGGATCAAAGCACAGACTATAAGAAGTCTCACTCTTCTTGCCCTTAAGTCATCATTGTTCCTTTTGTTTTTAATTCCGATGCGATATCTGTGTTTCATCGTCAATGTGTATGTCCAAGGAATACATTGAACCTGCAGTGGTGTATCGGAAACTAATACTGGTCTCACAGGAAAGGATCAAAGCACAGACTCTAAGAAGTCTTACTCTTCTTGCACTTAAGGCGGCATTGTGCCTGTTGCATTTATCTCCGATGTGATTTCTGTGTTTCATCGTCAGTGTGAAGGTCCAAGGAATACATTGAACCTGCAGTGGTGTATCGGAAACTAATACTGGTCTCCCAGGAAAGGATCAAAGCACAGACTCTAAGAGGTGTCACTCTTCTTGCACTTAAGGCGGCATTGTGCCTTTCGTATTTAATTCCAATGCTATTTCTGTGTTTCATCGTCAACATGTATGTCCAAGGAATACATTGAACCTGCAGTGGTGTATCGGAAACTAATACTGGTCTCACAGGGAATGCTCAAAACACCGACTGTAAGAAGAGTCTCTATTCTTATAGTTAAGGCGGCATTGTGCCTTTTGTACTTAATTCCGACGCGATTTCTGTGTTTCATCGTCAATGTGAAGGTCCAAGAAATACATTGAACCTGCAGTGGTGTATCGGAAACTAATACTGGTCTCACAGGGATTGCTCAAAACACCGACTGTAAGAAGAGTCTCTATTCTTGTACTTAAGGCGGCATTGTGCCTTTTGCATTTAATTCTACGCGATTTCTGTGTTTCCTCGGCAATGTGAAGGTCCAAGGAATACATTGAACCTGAAGTGGTGTATCGGAAACTAATACTGGTCTCACAGGAATGGATCAATGCACAGACTCTAAGAAGTCTCACTCTTCTTGCACTTAAGGCGGCATTGTGACTTTTGTATTTAAATCCGATGCGATTTCTGTGTTTCATCGTCAATGTGAAGGTCCAAGGAATACATTGAACCTGCAGTGGAGTATCGGAAACTAATACTGGTCTCACAGGAATGGATCAATGCACAGACTATAAGAAGTCTCACTCTTCTTGCCCTTAAGTCATCATTGTGCCTTTTGTTTTTAATTCCGATGCGATATCTGTGTTTCATCGTCAATGTGTATGTCCAAGGAATACACTGAACCTGCAGTGGTGTATCGGAAACTAATACTGGTCTCACAGGAAAGGATCAAAGCACAGACTCTAAGAAGTCTCACTCTTCTAACACTTAAGGCGGCATTGTGGCTTTTGTATTTAATTCCGATGTAATATCAGTGTTTCCTTGTCAATGTGTATGTCCAAGGAATACATTGAACCTGCAGTGGTGTATCGGAAACGAACACTGGTCTCACAGGGAAGGATCAAAGCACCGACTGCAAGAAGAGTCTCAATTCTTGCACTTTAGGCGGCATTGTGCCTTTTGTATTTATTTCCGAAGTAAATTCAGTGTTTCATCGTCAATGTGTATGTAAAAGGAATACATTGAACCTGCAGTGATGTATCGGAAACTAATACTGGTCTCACAGGAAAGGATCAAAGCACCGACTGAGAGAAGAGTCTCTATTCTTGTACTTAAGGCGGCATTGTGCCTTTTTTATTTAATTCCGATGCGATTTCTGTGTTTCATCGTCAATGTGAAGGCCAAGGAATATATTGAACCTGCAGTGGTGTATCGGAAACTAATACTGGCCTCACAGGAGAGGATCAAAGCACAGACTCTAAAAAGTATCACTCTTCTTGCACTTAAGGCGGTATTGTGCCTTTTGTATTGAATTCCGATGTAATCTCAGTGTTTCATCGTCAATGTGTGTGTAAAAGGAATACATTGAACCTGCAGTGGTGTATCGGAAACTAATACTGGTCTCACAGGGAATGCTCAAAACACCGACTGTAAGAAGAGTCTCTATTCTTATACTTACGGCGGCATTGTGCCGTTTGTATTTAATTCCGACGCGATTTCTGTGTTTCATCGTCAATGTTTAGGACCAAGGAATACATTGAACCTGCAGTGGTGTAACGGAAACTAATACTGGTCTTACAGGGATTGCTCAAAACACCGACTGTAAGAAGAGTCTCTATTCTTGTACTTAAGGCGGCATTGTGCCTTTTGAATTTAATTCCGACGCGATTTCTGTGTTTCATCGTCAATGTGACGGTCCAAGGAATACATTGAACCTGCAGTGGTGTATCGGAAACTAAAACTGGTCGCACAGGAATGGATCAATGCACGGACTCTAAGAAGTCTCGCGCTTCTTGCACTTAAGGCGGCATTGTGCCTTTTGTATTTAATTCCGATGCGATTTCTGTGTTTCATCGTCAATGTGAAGGTCCAAGGAATACATTGAACCTGTGGTTGTGTATCGGAAACTAATACTGGTCTCACAGGAAAAAATTTGAGCACAGACTCTAAGACGTCTCACTCTTCTTGCACTTAAGGCGGCATTGTGAGTTTAGTATTTAATTCCGATCTAATTTCACTGTTTCATCGTCAATGTGTATGTCGAAGGAAAACAATGAACCTGCAGTGGTGTATCGTAAACTAATACTGTTCTCACAGGGACTACTCAAAACACCGACTGTAAGAATAGTCTCTATTCTTATACCTAAGGCAGTATTTGGCATTTTGTATTTAATTCCGACGCGATTTCTGTGTTTCATCGTCAATGTGAAGGTCCAAGGAATACATTAAACCTGCAGTTGTGTATCGGAAACTAATGCTGGTCTCACAGGAAAGGATCAAAGCAAAGACTCTAAGAAGTCTTACTATTCTTGCACTTAATGCGGCATTGTGCCTTTTGTATTTAATTCCAATGCGGTTTCTGTGTTTCAACGTTCATGTGAAGGTCCAAGGAATACATTTAATCTGCAGTGGTGTATCGGAAACTAATACTGGTCTCACAGGAAAGGATCAAAGCACCGGCTGTAAGAAGAGTCCCTATTCTTGTACTTAGGGCGGCATTGTGCCTTTTGTATTTAATTGCGATTAATTTCTGTGTTTCATCGTCAATGTGTATGTTCAAGGAATACATTGAACGTGCAGAGGTGTATCGGAAACCAAAACTGGTCTCACCGGAAAGGATCAAAGCACAGACTATAAGAAGTCTCACTCTTTTTGCACTTAAGTCGGCATTGTGCTTTTTTATTTAATTCCGATGTAATTTCAGTGTTTCCGTGTCAATGTGTATGTCCAAGGAATACATTGAACCTGCAGTGGTGTATCGGAAACTAATACTGGTCTCCCAGGAAAGGATCAAAGCACAGACTCTAAGAGGTGTCACTCTTCTTGCACTTAAGGCGGCATTGTGCCTTTCGTATTTAATTCCAATGCTATTTCTGTGTTTCATCGTCAACATGTATGTCCAAGGAATACATTGAACCTGCAGTGGTGTATCGGAAACTAATACTGGTCTCACAGGAAAGGGTCAAAGCACAGACTCTAAGAGGTGTCACTCTACTTGCAGTTAAGGCGGCATTGTGTCTTTCGTATTTAATTCCGATGCGTTTTCTGTGTTTCATCGTCAACGTGTATGTCCAAGGAATACATTGATCCTGCAGTGGTGTATCGGAAACTAATACTGGTCTCACAGTTAAGGGTCAAAGCACAGACTCTAAGAAGTCTCACTCCTCTTGCACTTAAGGCGGCATGGTGCCTTTTGTATTTAATTTCGATGTAAATTCAGTGTTTCATCGTCAATGTGTATGTGAAAGGAATACATTGCACCAGCAGTGGTGTATCGGAAACAAACACTGCTCTCACAGGAAAGGATCAAAGCACCGACTGAAAGAAGAGTCTCTATTCTTGTACTTAAGGCGGCATTGTGCCTTTTGTATTTATTTCCGATGCGATTTCTGTGTTTCAACGTCAATGTGAGGGTCCAAGAAATACATTGAACCTGCAGTGGTGTATCGGAAACAAATACTGGTCTCACAGGAAAAGATCAAAGCCCAGACTCTAAGAAGTCTCACTCTTCTTGCACTTAAAGCGGTATTGTGCCTTTTGTATTTCATTCCGATGTAATTTCAGTGTTTCATCGTCAATGTGTGTGTAAAAGGAATACATTGAACCTGCAGTGGTGTATCGGAAACTAAAGCTGGTCTCATAGGAAAGGATCAAAGCACCGACTGTAAGAAGAGTCTCTATTCTTGCACTTAAGGGGGCAATGTGCCAATTGTATTTAGTTCCGATGCGATTTCTTTGTTTCATCGTCAATGTGAAGTTCCAAGGAATTCATTAGACCTGCAGTGGTGCATCGGAAACATATACTGGTCTCACAGGAAAGGATCAAAGTACCGACTGAAAGAAGAGTCTCTATTCTTGTACTTAAAGCGGCATTGAGCCTTTTGTATTTAATTCCGATGCGATTTCTGTGTTTCATCGTCAATGTGAATGTCCAAAGAATACACTTAACCTGCAGTGGTGTGTCGGAAACTAATACAAGTGTCATAGGAAAGGATCAAAAACCGACTGTAAGAAGAGTCTCTATTCTTTTACTTAAGGCGGCATTGAGCATTTTGTATTTAATACCGATGCGATTTCTGTGTTTCATCGTCAATGTGAATGTCCAAGGAATACATTGAACCTGCAGTGGTGTATCGAAAACTAATACTGGTCTCACAGGAAAGGATCAAAGCAGAGACACTAAGAAGTCTTACGCTTCTTGCACTTAAGGCAACATTGTGCCTATTGTATTTATCTCCGATGTGATTTCTGTGTCTCATCGTCAATGTGAAGTTTCAAGGAATACATTAAACCTGCAGTGGTGTATCGGAAACTAATACTGGTCTCACAGTTAAGGATCAAAGCACAGATCCAAAGAAGTGTCACTGTTCTTGCACTGAAGGCGGCATTGTGCTTATTGTATTTAATTTCGATGTAATTTCAGTGTATCATCGTCAATGTGTATGTAAAAGGAATACATTGAATCTGCGGTGGTGTATCGGAAACTTAAACTGGTCTCATAGGAAAGGATCAAAGCACCGACTGTAAGAAGAGTCTCTATTATTTTACTTAAGGCGGCATTGTGCCTTTTGTATATAATTCCGATGCGATTTCTGTGTTTCATCGTCAACGTGAAGGTCCAAGGAATACATTGAACATGCAGTGGTGTGACGGAAACTAATACTGGTGTCATAGGAAAGGATCAAAGCACCGACTGTAAGAAGAGCCTCTATTCTTGTACTTAAGGCGGCATTGTGCCTTTTGTATTTAATTCCGATGCGGTTTCAGTGTTTCATCGTCAATGTGAAGGTCGAAGGAATGCATTGAACCTGCAGTGGTGTATCAGAAACTAATACTGGTCTCACAGGAAAGGATCAAAGCACCGACTGAAAGAAGGGTCTCTATTCTTGTACAAAAGGCGGCATTGTGACTTTTGTATTTAATTCCGATGTGATTTTTGTGATTCATCGTCAATGTGAAGGTCCAGGGAATACATTAAACCTGCAGTGGTGTATCGGAAACTAATACTGGTCTCACAGGAATGGATCAAAACACAGACTCTAAGAAGTCTCACTCTTCGTGCACTTAAGGCGGCAATGTGCCTTTTGAATTAAATTCTGATGTAATTTCAGTGTTTCATCGTCAATGTGTATTGTAAAAGGAATACATTGAATCTGCAGTGGTGTATCGGAAACTAATACTGGTCTCACAGGAAAGGATCAAAGCACAGAGTCTAAGAGGTCTCACTCTTCTTACACTTATGGCGGCATAATGCCTTTTGTACTTAATTCCGATGTAATTTCAGTGTTTAATCGTCAATGTGTATGTAAAAGGAATACATTGAATCTGCAGTGGTGTATCGGAAACTAATACTGGTCTCACAGGAAAGGATCAAAGCACAGACTCTAAGAAGTCCCACTCTTCTTGCACTTAAGGCGGCATTGTGCCTTTTGTATTTAATTCCGATGTAATTTCAGTGTCTCATCGTCAATGTGTATGTAAAAGGAATACATTGAATCTGCAGTGGTGTATCGGAAACTAAAACTGGTCTCATAGGAAAGGATCAAAGCACCGAGTGTAAGAAGAGGTTCTATTCTTGTACTTAAGGCGGCATTGTGCCATTTGTTTTTAATTCCGTTGCGATTTATGTGCTTCTTCGTCAGTGTGAAGGTCCAAGGAATACATTAGACCTACAGTGGTGTATCGGAAACTAATACTGGTCTTACAGGAAAGGATCAAAGCACCGACTGTAAGAAGAGTCTCTATTCTTGTACTAAAGGCGGCATTGTGCCTTTTGTATTTAATTCCGATGTGATTTTTGTGATTCATCGTCAATGTGAAGGTCCAGGGAATACATTAAATCTGCAGTGGTGTATCGGAAACTAATACTGGTCTCACAGGAAAGGATCAAAACACAGACTCTAAGATGTCTCACTCTTCTTGCACTTAAGGCGGCAATGTGCCTTTTGAATTAAATTCTGATGTAATTTCAGTGTTTCATCGTCAATGTGTATTGTAAAAGGAATACATTGAATCTGCAGTGGTGTATCGGAAATTAAAACTGGTCTCATAGGAAAGGTTCAAAGCACAGAGTGTAAGAAGAGTCTCTATTCTTTTACTTAAGGCGGCATTGTGCCTTTTGTATTTAATTCCGATGCGATTTCTGTGTTTCATCGTCAATGGGAAGGTCCAAGGAATACCTTGGACCTACAGTGGTGTATCGGAAACTAATACTGGTCTCACATAAAAGGATCAAAGCACCGACTGTAAGAAGAGTCTCTATTCTTGTACTAAAGGCGGCATTGTGCCTTTTGTATTTAATTCCGATGTAATTTCTGTGTTTCATCGCCAATGTGAAGGTCCAAGGAATACATTGAACCTGCAGTGGTGTATCGGAAACTAATACTGGTGTCACAGGAAAGGATCAAAGCACCGACTGTAAGAAGAGTCTCTATTCTTTTACTTAAGGCGGCATTGTGCCTTTTGTATTTAATTCCGATGCGATATCTGTGTTTCATCGTCAATGTGAAGGTCCAAGGAATACATTGAACCTGCAGTGGTGTATCGGAAACTAATACAGGTCTCACACGAAAGGATCAAAGCACAGACTCTAAGAAGTCCCACTCTTCCTGCACTTAAGGCGGCATTGTGCCTTTTGTATTTACTTCCGATGTAATTTCAGAGTTTCATCGTCAATGTGTATGTAAAAGGAATTCATTGAACCGGCAGTGGTTAATCGGAAACTAATACTGGTGTCATAGGAAAGGATGAAAGCACAGACTCTAAGAAGTCTCACTCTTCTTGCACTTAAGGCGGCATTGTGCCTTTTCTATTCAATTCCGATGTAATTTCAGTGTTTCATCGTCAATGTGTATGTAAAAGGAATACATTGAACCTGCAGTGTTGTATCGGAAAATAAAACTGGTCTCATAGGAACGGATCAGAGCACCGACTGTAAGAAGAGTCTCTATTCTTGTACTTAAGGCGGCATTGTGCCTTTTCTATTTAATTCCGATGCGATTTCTGTGTTTCATCGTCAATGTGAAGGTCCAAGGAATACATTGAACCGGAAACGGTGTATCGGAATCTAATACTGGTCTCACAGGAAAGGATCAAAGCACCAACTGTAAGAAGAGTCACTATTCTTGTACTTAAGGCGGCATTGTGCCTTTTGTATTTAATTCCGATGCGATTTCTGTGTTTCATCGTCAATGTGAAGGTCCAAGGAATACATTGAACCTGCAGTGGTGTATCGGAAGCTAGTACTGGTGTCACAGGAACGGATCAAAGCACCGACTGTAAGAAGAGTCTCTATTCTCGTACTTATTTCGGCATTGTGCCTTTTGTATTTAATTCCGATGCGATTTCTGTGTTTCATCGTCAATGTGATGGTCCCAGGAATACATTGAACCTGCAGTGGTGTATCGGAAACTAATACTGGTCTCACAGGAAAGGATCAAAGCACAGAGTCTAAGAAGTCTCACTCTTCTTACACTTATGGCGGCATAATGCCTTTTGTATTTAATTCCGATGTAATTTCAGTGTTTCATCGTCAATGTGTATGTAAAAGGAAAACATTGAACCTGCAGTAGTGTATCGGAAACTAATACTGGTCATACAGGAAGGGATCAAAGCACCGACTGTAAGAAGAGTCTATTCTTGTACTTAAGGCGGCATTGTGCCTTTTGTATTTAATTCCGATGCGATTTCTGTGTTTCATCGTCAACGTGAATGTCCAAGGAATACATTGAACCTGAAATGGTGTATCGGAAACTAATACTGGTCTCACAGGAATGGATCAAAGCACCGACTTTTAGAGGTGTCTCTATTCTTGTACTTAAGGCGACATTGTGCCTTTTGTATTTAATTCCGATGCGATTTCTGTGTTTCATCGTCAATGTGAAGGTCCAAGGAATACATTGACCCTGCAGTGGTGTATCGGAAACTAATACTGGTCTCACAGGAAAGGATCAATGCACCGACTGTAAGAAGAGTCTCTATTCTCGTACTTATGGCGGCATTGTGCCTTTTGCATTTAATTAAGATGCGATTTCTGTGTTTCATCGTCAATGTGAAGGTCCAAGGAATACATTGAATCTGCAGTGGTGTATCGGAAACTAATACTGGTCTCACAGGAAAGGATCAAAGCACCGACTGTAAGAAGAAACTTTATTCTTGTACTTAAGTCGACATTGTGCCTTTGGTTTTTAATTCCAATGCGATTTCTGTGTTTCATCGTCAATGTGGAGGTCCAAGGAATACATTGAAGCTGCAGTGGTGTATCGGAAACTAATACTGGTGTCATAGGAAAGGAACAGAGCACAGACTCTAAAAAGTCTTACTGTTCTTGCACTTAACTCGGCATTGTGCCTTTAGTATTTAATTCCGATGTAATTTCAGTGTTTAATCGTCAATGTGTATGTAAAAGGAATACATTGAACCTGCAGTGGTGAATTCGAAACTAATACTGGTGTCATAGGAAAGGATGAAAGCACAGACTCTAAAATGTCTCACTCTTCTTGCATTTAAGGTTGCATTGTGCCTTTTGTATTTAATTCCGATGTAATTTCAGTGTTTCATCGTCAATGTGAATGTCCAAGGAATACATTGAACCTGCAGTGTTGTATCGGAAACTAATACTGGTCTCACAGGAAAGAATCAAAGCACAGACTCTAAGAAGTCCCACTCTTCTTGCACTTAAGGCGGCATTGTGCCTTTTGTATTTAATTCCGATGTAATTTCAGTGTTTCATCGTCAATGTGTATGTAAAAGGAATACATTGAATCTGCAGTGGTGTATCGGAAACTAAAACTGGACTCATAGGAAAGGATCAAAGCACCGAGTGTAAGAAGAGGTTCTATTCTTGTACTTAATGCGGCATTGTGCCATTTGTTTTTAATTCCGTTGCGATTTATGTGCTTCTTCGTCAGTGTGAAGGTCCAAGGAATACATTAGACCTACAGTGGTGTATCGGAAACTAATACTTGACCTCACAGGAAAGGATCAAAGCACCGACTGTAAGAAGAGTCTCTATTCTTGTACTAAAGGCGGCATTGTGCCTTTTGTATTTAATTCCGATGCGATATCTGTGTTTCATCGTCAATGTGAAGGTCCAAGGAATACATTGAACCTGCAGTGGTGTATCGGAAACTAATACTGGTGTCACAGGAAAGGATCAAATTACCGACTGTAAGAAGAGTCTCTAATCTTTTACTTAAGGCGGCATTGTGCCTTTTGTATTTAATTCCGATGCGATTTCTGTGTTTCATCGTCAATGTGAAGGTCCAAGGATTACATTGAACCTGCAGTGGTTCATCGTAAACTAATACTGGTCTCACACGAAACGATCAAAGCACAGACTCAAAGAAATCTCACTCTTCTTGCACTTAAGGCGGCATTGTGCCTTTTGTATTTAATTCCGATGTAATTTCAGAGTTTCATCGTCCATGTGTATGTAAAAGGAATTCATTGAACCGGTAGTGGTGAATCGGAAACTAATACTGGTGTCATTGGAAAGGATGAAACCACAGACTCTAAGAAGACTCACTCTTCTTGCACTTAAGGCGGCATTGTACCTTTTGTATTTAATTCCGATGTAATTTCAGTGTTTCATCGTCAATGTGTATGTAAAAGGAATACATTGAACCTGCAGTGTGGTATCGGAAAATAAAACTGGTCTCACAGGAACGGATCAAAGGAGCGACTGTAAGAAGGGTCTCTATTCTTGTACTTAAGGCGGCATTGTGCCTGTTCTATTTAATTCCGATGCGATTTCTGTGTTTCATCGTCAATGTGAAGGTCCAAGGAATACATTGAACCGGAAATGGTGTATCGGAATCTAATACTGGTCTCACAGGAAAGGATCAAAGCACCGACTGTAAGAAGAGTCACTATTCTTGTACTTAAGGCGGCATTGTGCCTTTGTATTTAATTCCGATGCGATTTCTGTGTTTCATCGTCAATGTGAAGGTCCAAGGAATACATTGAACCTGCAGTGGTGTATCGGAAACTTATACTGGTCTCACAGGAAAGGATCAAAGCACAGAGTCTAAGAAGTCTCACTCTTCTTGCACTTATGGCGGCATAATGCCTTTTGTATTTAATTCCGATGTAATTTCAGTGTTTCATCGTCAATGTGTATGTAAAAGGAAAACATTGAACCTGCAGTAGTGTATCGGAAACTAATACTGGTCATACAGGAAGGGATCAAAGCACCGACTGTAAGAAGAGTCTATTCTTGTACTTAAGGCGGCATTGTGCCTTTTGTATTTAATTCCGATGCGATTTCTGTGTTTCATCGTCAATGTGAAGGTCCAAGGATTACATTGAACCTGCAGTGGTTCATCGTAAACTAATACTGGTCTCACACGAAACGATCAAAGCACAGACTCAAAGAAATCTCACTCTTCTTGCACTTAAGGCGGCATTGTGCCTTTTGTATTTAATTCCGATGTAATTTCAGAGTTTCATCGTCCATGTGTATGTAAAAGGAATTCATTGAACCGGTAGTGGTGAATCGGAAACTAATACTGGTGTCATTGGAAAGGATGAAACCACAGACTCTAAGAAGTCTCACTCTTCTTGCACTTAAGGCGGCATTGTACCTTTTGTATTTAATTCCGATGTAATTTCAGTGTTTCATCGTCAATGTGTATGTAAAAGGAATACATTGAACCTGCAGTGTGGTATCGGAAAATAAAACTGGTCTCACAGGAACGGATCAAAGGAGCGACTGTAAGAAGGGTCTCTATTCTTGTACTTAAGGCGGCATTGTGCCTTTTCTATTTAATTCCGATGCGATTTCTGTGTTTCATCGTCAATGTGAAGGTCCAAGGAATACATTGAACCGGAAATGGTGTATCGGAATCTAATACTGGTCTCACAGGAAAGGATCAAAGCACCGACTGTAAGAAGAGTCACTATTCTTGTACTTAAGGCGGCATTGTGCCTTTGTATTTAATTCCGATGCGATTTCTGTGTTTCATCGTCAATGTGAAGGTCCAAGGAATACATTGAACCTGCAGTGGTGTATCGGAAACTTATACTGGTCTCACAGGAAAGGATCAAAGCACAGAGTCTAAGAAGTCTCACTCTTCTTGCACTTAAGGCGGCATTGTACCTTTTGTATTTAATTCCGATGTAATTTCAGTGTTTCATCGTCAATGTGTATGTAAAAGGAAAACATTGAACCTGCAGTAGTGTATCGGAAACTAATACTGGTCATACAGAAAGGGATCAAAGCACCGACTGTAAGAAGAGTCTATTCTTGTACTTAAGGCGGCATTGTGCCTTTTGTATTTAATTCCGTTGCGATATCTGTGTTTCATCGTCAATGTGAATGTCCAAGGAATACATTGAACCTGAAATGGTGTATCGGAAACTAATACTGGTCTCACGGGAATGGATCAAAGCACCGACTGTTAGAAGAATCTCTATTCTTGTACTTAAGGCGACATAGTGCCTTTTGTATTTAATTCGGATGCGATTTCTGTGTTTCATCGTCAATGTGAAGGTCCAAGGAATTCATTGACCCTGCAGTGGTGTTTCGGAAACTAATACTGGTCTCACAGGAAAGGATCAAATCACCGAATGTAAGAAGAGTCTCTATTCTCGTACTTATGGCGGCATTGTGCCTTTTGTATTTAATTACGATGCAAATTCTGTGTTTCATCGTCAATGTGAAGGTCCAAGGAATACATTGAATCTGCAGTGGTGTATCGGAAACTAATACTGGTCTCACAGGAAAGGATCAAAGCACCGACTGTAAGAAGAAACTCTATTCTTGTACTTAAGTCGGCATTGTGCCTTTTGTTTTTAATTCCGATGCGATTTCTGTGTTTCATCGTCAATGTGAAGGTCCTAGGAATACATTGAAGCTGCAGTGGTGTATCGGAAACTAATACTGGTGTCATAGGAAAGGAACAGAGCACAGACTCTAAAAAGTCTTACTGTTATTGCACTTAAGGCGGCATTGTGCCTTTAGTATTTAATTCCGATGTAATGTCAGTGTTTAATCGTCAATGTGTATGTAAAAGGAATACATTGAACCAGCAGTAGTGAATTCGAAAGTAATACTGGTGTCATAGGAAAGGATGAAAGCACAGACTCTAAAAAGTCTCACTCTTCTTGCATTTAAGGCGCCATTGTGCCTTTTGTATTTAATTCCGATGTAATTTCAGTGTTTCATCGTCAATGTGAATGTCCAAGGAATACATTGATCCTGCAGTGTTGTATCGGAAACTAATACTGGTCTCACAGGAAAGGATCAAAGCACAGACTCTAAGAAGTCTCACTCTTCTTGCACTTAAGGCGGCAATGTGCCTTTTGAATTAAATTCTGATGTAATTTCAGTGTTTCATCGTCAATGTGTATGTAAAAGGAATACATTGAATCTGCAGTGGTGTATCGGAAATTAAAACTGGTCTCATAGGAAAGGTTCGAAGCACCGAGTGTAAGAAGAGTCTCTATTCTTTTACTTATGGCGGCATTGTGCCTTTTGTATTTAATTCCGATGCGATTTCTGTGTTTCATCGTCAATGTGAAGGTCCAAGGAATACATTGAACCTGCAGTGGTGTGTCGGAAACTAATACTGGTCTCACAGGAAAGGATCAAAGCACAGCCTCTAAGAAGTCTCACTCTTCTTGCACTTAAGGCGGTATTGTGCCTTTTGTATTCAATTCCGATGTAAATTCAGTGTTTCATCGTCAATGTGTATGTAAAAGGAATACATTGAACCTGCAGTGGTGTATCGGTAACTAATACTGGTCTCACAGGAAAGAATCACAGCACCGACTGAAAGAAGAGTCTCTATTCTTGTAGTTAAGGCGGCACTGTGCCTTTTGTATTTAATTCCGATGCGATTTCTGTGTTTCATCGTCAATGTGAAGGTCCAAGGAATACATTGAACCTGCAGTGGTGTGTCGAAAACTAATACTGGTCTCACAGGAAAGGATCAAAGCAGAGACACTAAGAAGTCTTACGCTTCTTGCACTTAAGGCATCATTGTGCCTGTTGTATTTATCTCCGATGTGATTTCTGTGTCTCATCGTCAATGTGAAGTTTCAAGGAATACATTAAATCTGCAGTGGTGTATCGGAAACTAATACTGGTCTCACAGTTAAGGATCAAACACAGACCCAAAGAAGTGTCACTGTTCTTGCACTGAAGGCGGCATTGTGCTTATTGTATTTAATTCCGATGTAATTTCAGTGTTTCATCGTCAATGTGTATGTAAAAGGAATACATTGAACCTGCGGTGGTGTATCGGAAACTTAAACTGGTCTCATAGGAAAGAATCAAAGCACCGACTGTAAGAAGAGTCTCTATTCTTTTACTTGAGGCGGCATTGTGCCTTTTGTATTTAATTCCGATGCGATTTCTGTGTTTCATCGTCAATGTGAAGGTCCAAGGAATACATTAGACCTACAGTGGTGTATCGGAAACTAATACTGGTCTCACTTAAAAGGATCAAAGCACCGACTGTAAGAAGAGTCTCTATTCTTGTACTAAAGGCGGCATTGTGCCTTTTGTATTTAATTCCGATGCGATTTCTGTGTTTCATCGTCAATGTGGAGGTCCAAGGAATACATTGAACCTGCAGTGGTGTATCGGAAACTAATACAGGTCTCACACGAAAGGATAAAAGCACAGACTCTAAGAAGTCTCACTCTTCCTGCACTTAAGGCGGCATTGTGCCTTTTGTATTTAATTCCGATGTAATTTCAGAGTTTCATCGTCAATGTGTATGTAAAAGGAATTCATTGAACCGGCAGTGGTGAATCGGAAACTAATACTGGTGTCATAGGAAAGGATGAAAGCACAGACTCTAAGAAGTCTCACTCTTCTTGCACATAGGCGGCATTGTGCCTTTTTTATTTAATTCCGATGTAATTTCAGTGTTTCATCGTCAATGTGTATGTAAAAGGAATACATTGAACCTGCAGTGTTGTATCGGAAAATAAAACTGGTCTCATAGGAACGGATCAGAGCACCGACTGTAAGAAGAGTCTCTATTCTTGTACTTAAGGCGGCATTGTGCCTTTTCTATTTAATTCCGATGCGATTTCTGTGTTTCATCGTCAATGTGAAGGTCCAAGGAATACATTGAACCGGAAATGGTGTATCGGAATCTAATACTGGTCTCACAGGAAAGGATCAAAGCACCAACTGTAAGAAGAGTCACTATTCTTGTACTTAAGGTAGCATTGTGCCTTTTGTATTTAGTTCCGATGCGATTTCTGTGTTTCATCGTCAATGTGAAGGTCCAAGGAATACATTGAACCTGCAGTGGTGTATCGGAAGCTAGTACTGGTGTCACAGGAACGGATCAAAGCACCGACTGTAAGAAGAGTCTCTATTCTCGTACTTATGGCGGCATTGTGCCTTTTGTATTTAATTCCGATGCGATTTCTGTGTTTCATCGTCAATGTGATGGTCGAAGGAATACATTGAACCTGCAGTGGTGTATCGGAAACTAATACTGGTCTCACAGGAAAGGATCAAAGCACAGAGTCTAAGAAGTCTCACTCTTCTTGCACTTATGGCGGCATAATGCCTTATGTATTTAATTCCGATGTAATTTCAGTGTTTCATCGTCAATGTGTATGTAAAAGGAAAACATTGAACCTGCAGTAGTGTATCGGAAACTAATACTGGTCTTACAGGAAGGGATCAAAGCACCGACTGTAAGAAGAGTCTATTCTTGTACTTAAGGCGGCATTGTGCCTTTTGTATTTAATTCCGATGCGATTTCTGTGTTTCATCGTCAACGTGAATGTCCAAGGAATACATTGAACCTGAAATGGTGTATCGGAAACTAATACTGGTCTCAGAGGAATGGATCAAAGCACCGACTTTTAGAGGTGTCTCTATTCTTGTACTTAAGGCGACATTGTGCCTTTTGTATTTAATTCCGATGCGATTTCTGTGTTTCATCGTCAATGTGAAGGTCCAAGGAATACATTGACCCTGCAGTGGTGTATCGGAAACTAATACTGGTCTCACAGGAAAGGATCAAAGCACCGACTGTAAGAAGAGTCTCTATTCTCGTACTTATGGCGGCATTGTGCCTTTTGTATTTAATTACGATGCGATTTCTGTGTTTCATCGTCAATGTGAAGGTCCAAGGAATACATTGAATCTGCAGTGGTGTATCGGAAACTAATACTGGTCTCACAGGAAAGGATCAAAGCACCGACTGTAAGAAGAAACTCTATTCTTGTACTTAAGCCGGCATTGTGCTTTTGGTTTTTAATTCCAATGCGATTTCTGTGTTTCATCGTCAATGTGAAGGTCCAAGGAATACATTGAAGCTGCAGTGGTGTATCGGAAACTAATACTGGTGTCATAGGAAAGGAACAGAGCACAGACTCTAAAAAGTCTTACTGTTCTTGCACTTATCTCGGCATTGTGCCTTTAGTATTTAATTCCGATGTAATTTCAGTGTTTAATCGTCAATGTGTATGTAAAAGGAATACATTGAACCTGCAGTGGTGTTTTCGAAACTAATACTGGTGTCATAGGAAAGGATGAAATCACAGACTCTAAAATGTCTCACTCTTCTTGCATTTAAGGTTGCATTGTGCCTTTTGTATTTAATTCCGATGTAATTTCAGTGTTTCATCGTCAATGTGAATGTCCAAGGAATACATTGAACCTGCAGTGTTGTATTGGAAAGTAATACTGGTCTCACAGGAAAGGATCAAAGCACAGACTCTAAGAAGTCCGACTCTTCTTGCACTTAAGGCGGCATTGTGCCTTTTGTATTTAATTCCGATGTAATTTCAGTGTTTCATCGTCAATGTGTATGTAAAAGGAATACATTGAATCTGCAATGGTGTATCGGAAACTAATACTGGTCTCACAGGAAAGGATCAAAGCACCGACTGTAAGAAGAGTCTCTATTCTTGTACTAAAGGCGGCATTGTGCCTTTTGTATTTAATTCCGATGCGATATCTGTGTTTCATCGTCAATGTGAAGGTCCAAAAATACATTGAACCTGCAGAGGTGTATCGGAAACTAATACTGGTCTCACAGGAAATGATCAAAGCACCGACTGTAAGAAGAGTCTCTAATCTTTTCCTTAAGGCGGCATTGTGCCTTTTGTATTTAATTCCGATGCGATTTCTGTGTTTCATCGTCAATGTGAAGGTCCAAGGATTACATTGAACCTGCAGTGGTTCATCGTAAACTAATACTGGTCTCACACGAAACGATCAAAGCACAGACTCTAAGAAATCTCATTCTTCTTGCACTTAAGTCGGCATTGTGCCTTTTGTATTTAATTCCGATGTAATTTCTGAGTTTCATCGTCAATGTGTATGTAAAAGGAATTCATTGAACCGGTAGTGGTGAATCGGAAACTAATACTGGTGTCATAGGAAAGGATGAAATGACAGACTCTAAGAAGTCTCACTCTTCTTGCACTTAAGGCGGCATTGTACCTTTTGTATTTAATTCCGATGTAATTTCAGTGTTTCATCGTCAATGTGTATGTAAAAGGAATACATTGAACCTGCAGTGCGGTATCGGAAAATAAAACTGGTCTCACAGGAATGGATCAAAGGAGCGACTGTAAGAAGAGTCTCTATTCTTGTACTTAAGGCGGCATTGTGCCTTTTCTATTTAATTCCGATGCGATTTCTGTGTTTCATCGTCAATGTGAAGGTCCAAGGAATACATTGAACCTGCAGTGGTGTATCGGAAACTAATACTGGTCTCACAGGAAAGGATCAAAGCACAGAGTCTAAGAAGTCTCACTCTTCTTGCACTTATGGCGGCATAATGCCTTTTGTATTTAATTCCGATGTAATTTCAGTGTTTCAGCGTCAATGTGTATGTAAAAGGAAAACATTGAACCTGCAGTAGTGTATCGGAAACTAATACTGGTCATACAGGAAGGGATCAAAGCACCGACTGTAAGAAGAGTCTATTCTTGTACTGAAGGCGGCATTGTGCCTTTTGTATTTAATTCCGTTGCGATATCTGTGTTTCATCGTCAATGTGAATGTCCAAGGAATACATTGAACCTGAAATGGTGTATCGGAAACTAATACTGGTATCACGGGAATGGATCAAAGCACCGAATGTAAGAAGAGTCTCTATTCTTTTACTTAAGGCGGCATTGTGCCTTTTGTATTTAATTCCGATGTGTTTTCTGTGTTTCATCGTCAATGTGAAGGTCCAAGGAATACATTAGACTTACAGTGGTGTATCGGAAACTAATACTGGTCTCACATAAAAGGATCAAAGCACCGACTGTAAGAAGAGTCTCTATTCTTGTACTAAAGGCGGCATTGTGCCTTTTGTATTTAATTCCGATGCGATTTCTGTGTTTCATCGTCAATGTGAAGGTCCAAGGAATACATTGAACCTGCAGTGGTGTGTCGGAAACTAATACTGGTGTCATAGGAAAGGATCAAAGAACCGACTGTAAGAAGAGCCTCTATTCTTGTACTTAAGGCGGCATTGTGCCTTTTGTATTTAATTCCGATGCGGTTTCAGTGTTTCATCGTCAATGTGAAGGTCGAAGGAATACATTGAACCTGCAGTGGTGTATCAGAAACTAATACTGGTCTCACAGGAAAGGATCAAAGCACCGACTGAAAGAAGAGTCTCTATTCTTGTACTAAAGGCGGCATTGTGACTTTTGTATTTAATTCCGATTTGATTTTTGTGATTCGTCGTCAATGTGAAGGTCCAGGGAATACATTAAACCTGCAGTGGTGTATCGGAAACTAATACTGGTCTCACAGGAAAGGATCAAAGCACAGACTCTAAGAAGTCTCACTCTTCTTGCACTTAAGGCAGCAATGTGCCTTTTGAATTAAATTCTGATGTAATTTCAGTGTTTCATCGTCTATGTGTATGTAAAAGGAATACATTGAATCTGCAGTGGTGTATCGGAAATTAAAACTGGTCTCATAGGAAAGGTTTAAAGCACCGAGTGTAAGAAGAGTCTCTATTCTTTTACTTAAGGCGGCATTATGCCTTTTGTATTTAATTCCGATGCGATTTCTGTGTTTCATCGTCAATGTGAAGGTCCAAGGAATACATTAGACCTACAGTGGTGTATCGGAAACTAATACTGGTCTCACATAAAAGGATCAAAGCACCGACTGTTAGAAGAGTCTCTATTCTTGTACTAAAGGCGGCATTGTTCCTTTTGTACTTAATTCCGATGCGATTTCTGTGTTTCATCGTCAATGTGAAGGTCCAAGGAATACATTGAACCTGCAGTGGTGTATCGGAAACTAATACAGGTCTCACACGAAAGGATCAAAGCACAGACTCTAAGAAGTCTCACTCTTCCTGCACTTAAGGCGGCATTGTGCCTTTTGTATTTAATTCCGATGTAATTTCAGAGTTTCATCGTCAATGTGTATGTAAAAGGAATTCATTGAACCGGCAGTGGTGAATCGGAAACTAATACTGGTGTCATAAGAAAGGATGAAAGCACAGACTCTAAGAAGTCTCACTCTTCTTGCACTTAAGGCGGCATTGTGCCTTTTGTATTTAATTCCGATGTAATTTCAGTGTTTCATCGTCAATGTGTATGTAAAAGGAAAACATTGAACCTGCAGTAGTGTATCGGAAACTAATACTGGTCTTACAGGAAGGGATCAAAGCACCGACTGTAAGAAGAGTCTATTCTTGTACTTAAGGCGGCATTGTGCCTTTTTTATTTAATTCCGATGCGATTTCTGTGTTTCATCGTCAACGTGAATGTCCAAGGAATACATTGAACCTGAAATGGTGTATCGGAAACTAATACTGGTCTCACAGGAATGGATCAAAGCACCGACTTTTAGAGGTGTCTCTATTCTTGTACTTAAGGCGACATTGTGCCTTTTGTATTTAATTCCGATGCGATTTCTGTGTTTCATCGTCAATGTGAAGGTCCAAGGAATACATTGACCCTGCAGTGGTGTATCGGAAACTAATACTGGTCTCACAGGAAAGGATCAAAGCACCGACTGTAAGAAGGGTCTCTATTCTCGTACTTATGGCGGCATTGTGCCTTTTGTATTTAATTACGATGCGATTTCTGTGTTTCATCGTCAATGTGAAGGTCCAAGGAATACATTGAATCTGCAGTGGTGAATTCGAAACTAATACTGGTGTCATAGGAAAGGATGAAAGCACAGACTCTAAAAAGTCTCACTCTTCTTGCATTTAAGGTTGCATTGTGCCTTTTGTATTTAATTCCGATGTAATTTCAGTGTTTCATCGTCAATGTGAATGTCCGAGGAATACATTGAACCTGCAGTGTTGTATCGGAAACTAATACTGGTCTCACAGGAAAGGATCAAAGCACAGACTCTAAGAAGTCCCACTCTTCTTGCACTTAAGGCGGCATTGTGCCTTTTGTATTTAATTCCGATGTAATTTCAGTGTCTCATCGTCAATGTGTATGTAAAAGGAATACATTGAATCTGCAGTGGTGTATCGGAAACTAATACTGGTCTCATAGGAAAGGATCAAAGCACCGAGTGTAAGAAGACGTTCTATTCTTGTACTTAAGGCGGCATTGTGCCATTTGTTTTTAATTCCGTTGCGATTGATGTGCTTCATCGTCAGTGTGAAGGTCCAAGGAATACATTAGACCTACAGTGGTGTATCGGAAACTAATACTGGTCTCACAGGAAAGGATCAAAGCAACGACTGTAAGAAGAGTCTCTATTCTTGTACTAAAGGCGGCATTGTGCCTTTTGTATTTAATTCCGATGCGATTTCTGTGTTTCATCGTCAATGTGAAGGTTCAAAAATTACATTGAACCTGCAGTGGTTCATCGTAAACTAATACTGGTCTCACACGAAAGGATCAAAGCACAGACTCTAAGAAGTCTCACTCTTCTTGCACTTAAGGCGGCATTGTGCCTTTTGTATTTAATTCCGATGTAATTTCAGAGTTTCATCGTCAATGTGTATGTAAAAGGAAAACATTGAACCGGTAGTGGTGAATCGGAAACTAATACTGGTCTCACGGGAATGGATCAAAGCACCGACTGTAAGAAGAGTCACTATTCTTGTACTGAAGGCGGCATTGTGCCTTTGTATTTAATTCAGATGCGATTTCTGTGTTTCATCGTCAATGTGAAGGTCCAAGGAATACATTGAACCTGCAGTGGTGTATCGGAAGCTAGTACTGGTCTCACAGGAACGGATCAAAGCACCGACTGTAAGAAGAGTCTCTATTCTCGTACTTATGTCGGAATTGTGCCTTTTGTATTTAATTCCGATGCGATTTCTGTGTATCATCGTCAATGTGATGGTCCAAGGAATACATTGAACCTGCAGTGGTGTATCGGAAACTAATACTGGTCTCACAGGATAGGATCAAAGCACAGAGTCTAAGAAGTCTCACTCTTCTTGCACTTATGGCGGCATAATGCCTTTTGTATTTAATTCCGATGTAATTTCAGTGTTTCATCGTCAATGTGTATGTAAAAGGAAAACATTGAACCTGCAGTAGTGTATCGGAAACTAATACTGGTCTCACGGGAATGGATCAAAGCACCGACTGTTAGAAGAGTCTCTATTCTTGTACTTAAGGCGACATTGTGCCTTTTGTATTTAATTCGGATGCGATTTCTGTGTTTCATCGTCAATGTGAAGGTCCAAGGAATTCATTGACCCTGCAGTGGTGTATCGGAAACTAATACTGGTCTCACAGGAAAGGATCAAAGCACCGAATGTAAGAAGAGTCTCTATTCTCGTACTTATGGCGGCATTGTGCCTTTTGTATTTAATTACGATGCGATTTCTGTGTTTCATCGTCAATGTGAAGGTCCAAGGAATACATTGAATCTGCAGTGGTGTATCGAAACTAATACTGGTCTCACAGGAAAGGATCAAAGCACCGACTGTAAGAAGAAACTCTATTCTTGTACTTAAGTCGGCATTGTGCCTTTTGTATTTAATTCCGATGCGATTTCTGTGTATCATCGTCAATGTGATGGTCCAAGGAATACATTGAACCTGCAGTGGTGTATCGGAAACTAATACTGGTCTCACAGGATAGGATCAAAGCACAGAGTCTAAGAAGTCTCACTCTTCTTGCACTTACGGCGGCATAATGCCTTTTGTATTTAATTCCGATGTAATTTCAGTGTTTCATCGTCAATGTGAATGTCCAAGGAATACATTGAACCTGCAGTGTTGTATCGGAAACTAATACTGGTCTCACAGGAAAGGATCAAAGCACAGACTCTAAGAAGTCCCACTCTTCTTGCACTTAAGGCGGCATTGTGCCTTTTGTATTTAATTCCGATGTAATTTCAGTGTTTCATCGTCAATGTGTATGTAAAATTAATAAATTGAACGTGCAGTGGTGTATCGGAAACTAATACTGGTCTCATAGGAAAGGATCAAATCACCGACTCTAAGAAGAGTCTCTATTCTTGTACTTAACGCAGCATTGTGCATTTTGTATTTAATTCCGATGCGATTTCTGTGTTTCACCGTCAATGAGAAGGTTCGAGGAATACATTGAACCTGCAGTGGTGTATCGGAAAGTAATACTGGTCTCACAATAAGGGATCAAAGCACAGACTCTAAGAAGTCTCACTCTTCTTGCACTTAAGGCGGCGTTGTGCCTTTTGTATTTAATTCCG
The DNA here is from genome assembly GCF_021461395.2 of Schistocerca americana. Taxonomy (NCBI): domain Eukaryota; kingdom Metazoa; phylum Arthropoda; class Insecta; order Orthoptera; family Acrididae; genus Schistocerca; species Schistocerca americana. The sequence goes on from NC_060126.1 coordinate 2,693,016, forward strand.
ATGTAATTTCAGTTTTTCAACGTCAATGTGTATGTAACAGGAATACATTGAACCTGTAGTGGTGTATCGGAGACTAATACTGCTCTCATAGGGAAGGATCAAAGCACAGACTCTAAGAAGTCTCACTCTTCTTGCATTTAAGGCGGCATTGTGCCTTTGTATTTAATTCCGATGTAATTGCAGTGTTTCATCGTCAATGTGTTGTTAAACGGAATACATTGAACCTGCAGTGGTGTATCGGAAACTAAGAATGGTCTCATAGGAAAGGATCAAAGGACAGACTCTAAGAAGTTTCACTCTTCTTGCACTTAAGGCGGCATTGTGCCTTTTGTTTTTAATTCCTATGTATTATCAGTGTTTCATCATTAATGTGAATGTCCAAGGAATACAGTGAACCTGGAGTGGTGTATGGGAAACTAATACTAGTCTCACGGGAAAGGATCAAACACCGACTGTAAGAAGAGTCTCTATTCTTGTACTTAAGGCGGCATTGTGCCTTTTGTGTATAACTCCGATGCGATTTCTGTGTTTCATCGTCAATGTGTATGTAAACGGAATACATTGAACCTGCAGTGGTGTATCGGAGACTAATACTGGTCTCATAGGAAAGGTTCAAAGCACAGACTCGAAGAAGTCAAACTCTTCTTGCACTTAAGGCGCCACTGTGCCTTTTGTATATATTTCCGATGTAATTTCGGTGTTTCATCGTCAATGTGTATGTAATCGAATTACATTGAACATGCAGTGGGTTATCGGAAACTAATACTGGTCTCATAGGAAAGGATAAAAGCACAGACTCTAAGAAGTCTCACTCTTCTTGCATTTAAGGCGGCATTGTGCCTTTTGAATTTAATTCCGATGTAATTTCAGTGTTTCATCGTCAATGTGAATGTCCAAGGAATACATTGAACTGCAGTGGTGTATCGGAAACTAATACTGGTCTCACAGGAATGGATCAAAGCACCGACTGTAAGAAGAGTCTCTATACTTGTACTAAAGGCGTCAATATGCCATTTGTTTTTAATTACGATGCGATTTCTGTGTTCCATCGTCAATGAGAGGGTCCAAGGAATACATTGAACCTGCAGTGGTGTATCGGAAACTAATACTGGTCTCACAGGGAATACTCAAATCACAGACTGTAAGAAGAGCCCCTATTCCTTACTTAAGGCGGCAATGTGCCTTTTGTATTTACTTTTGATGCGATTTCTGTGTTTCATCGTCAATGTGAAGGTCCAAGGAATACATTTAAACTGCAGTGGTGTATCGGAAACTAATACAGGTCTCACAGGAAAGGATCAAACCACAGACTCTAAGAAGTCTCACTCTTCATGCACCTAAGGGGGCATTGTGTTTTTTGTAATTAATTGTGATGTAATTTCAGTGTTTCATCGTCAATGGGAATGTCCAAGGAATACATTGAACCTGATGTGGTGTATCGGAAACTAATATTGGTCTCACAGGGAATGCTCAAAGCACCGACTTTAAGAAGAGTCTCTATTCTTGTACTTAAGGCCGCATTGTGCCTTTTGTATTTAATTCCGATGCGATTTCTGTGTTTCTTCGTCAATGTGATGGTCCAAGGAATACATTGAACCGGCAGTGGTGTATCGGAAACTAATACTGGTCTCACTGGAATGGATCAAAGCACAGACTCTAAGAAGTCTCACTTTTCTTGCACTTAAGGCGGCATTGTGCCTTTTGTATTTAATTCCGATGTAATTTCAGGGTTTCAACGTCAATGTGTTTGTAAACGGAATACATTGTACCTGCAGTGGTGGATCGGAAACTAATTCTGGTCTCGAAGGACAGGATCAAAGCACAGACTCTAAGAAGTCTCACTCAACTTGCACTTAAGGCGGCATTGTGCCTTTTGTATTTAATTTTGATGTAATTTCAGTGTTTCATCGTCAATGGGAATGTCCAAGGAACACATTGAACCTGCAGTGGAGTATCGGAAACTAATACTGCTCTCACAGGAAAGGATCAAAGCACCGACTGTAAGAAGAGTCTCTATTCTTGTACTTATTGAGGCATTGTGCCTTTTGTATATAATTCCGATGCGATTTCTGTGTTTCATCGTCAATGTGAAGGGCCAAGGAATACTTTGAACCTGTAGCGGTGTATCGGAAACTAATACTGGTCTCACAGGAAAGGATCAAAGCACAGACTCTAAGAAGTCTCACACTTCTTCCACTTAAGGCGACATTGTGCCTTTTGTATTTAATTCCGATGTAATTTCAGTGTTTCATCGTCAATGAGTATGTAAACGGGATACATTGAACCTGCAGTGGGTTATCGGAAACTAATTCTGGTCTCATAGGAAAGGATCAAAGCACAGACTCTAAGAAGTCTCACTCTTCTTGCACTTAAGGACGCATTGTGCCTACTGTATTCAATTCCTATGTAATTTTAGTGTTTCATCGTCAATGTGAATGTCCAAGGAATACATTGAACCTGCAGTGGTGTATCGGAAACTAAAACTGGTATCATGGGAAAGGATCAAAGCACAGACTCTAAGAAGTCTCACTCTTCTTGCACTTAAGGCAGCATTGTGCCTTTTGTATTTAATTCCGAAGTAATATCATTGTTTCATCGTCAATGTGAAGGTCCAAGGAATACATTGAACGTGCAGTGGTGTATCGGAAACTAATACTGGTCTCACAGGAAAGGATCAAAGCACAGACTCTAAGAAGTCTCACTCTTCTTGCACTTAACGCGGCATTGTGCCTTTGTATTTAATTCCGATGTAATTGCAGTGTTTCATCGTCAATGTGTTGTTAAACGGAATACATTGAACCTGCAGTGGTGTATCGGAAACTAAGAATGGTCTCATAGGAAAGGATCAAAGGACAGACTCAAAGAAGTTTCACTCTTCTTGCACTTAAGGCGGCATTGTGCCTTTTGTATTTAATTCCTATGTATTATCAGTGTTTCATCATTAATGTGAATGTCCAAGGAATACAGTGAACCTGCAGTGGCGTGTGGGAAACTAATACTAGTCTCACGGGAAAGGATCAAACACCGACTGTAAGAAGAGTCTCTATTCTTGTACTTAAGGCGGCATTGTGCCTTTTGTGTATAATTCCGATGCGATTTCTGTGTTTCATCGTCAATGTGAGGGTCCAAGGAATACATTGAACGTGCAATGGTGTATCGGAAACTAATACTGGTCTCACAGGAAAGGATCAAAGCACAGACTCTAGGAAGTCTCACTCTTCTTGCACTTAACGCAGCATTGTGCCTTTGTATTTAATGCCGATGGAAATTCAGTGTTTCATCGTCAATGTGTATGTAAACGGAATACATTGAACATGCAGTGGTGTATCGGAAACTAATAATGGTCTCATAGGAAAGGATCAAAGCACAGACTCTAAGAAGTCTCAGTCTTCTTACACTTAAGGCGGCATTGCGCCTTTTGTATTTAATTCCTATGTAATTTCAGTGTTTCATCGTCAATGTGAATGTCCAAGGAATACATTGAACCTGCAGTGGTGTATCGGAAACTAATACTGGTCTCACAGGAAAGGATCAAACACCGACTGTAAGAAGAGTCTCTATTCTTGTACTTAAGGCGGCATTGTGCCTTTTTTATTTACGTCCGATGCGATTTCGGTGTTTCGTCGTCAATGTTAAGGGCCAAGGAATACATTGAACCAGCAGTGGTGTATCGGAATGTAATACAGGTCTCACAGGAAGAGATCAAAGCACCGACTGTAAGAAGAGTCTCTATTCCTGTAATTAAGGCGGCGTTATGCCTTTTGTATTTAATTCCGATGCGATTTCGGTGTTTCATCGTCAATGTGTATGTCCAAGGAATACATTGAACCTCCAGTGGTGTATCGGAAACTAATACTGGTCTCACAGGAAAGGATCAAACCACAGACTCTAAGAAGTCTCACTCTTCTTGAACTTAAGGCGGCATTGTGCCTTTTGTATTTAATTCCAATGTAATTTCAGTGTTTCCTCGTCAATGTGTATGTCCAAGGAATACATTGAACATGCAGAGGTGTATCGGAAACTAATACTGGTCACACATTAAAGGATCAAAGCACAGACTCTAAGAAGTCTCACTCTTCTTGCACTTAAGGCGGCAATGTGCCATTTGTATTTAATTCCGATGGAATTTCAGTGTTTCATCGTCAATGTGTATGTCCAAGGATACATTGAACCTGCAGTGGTGTGTCGGAAACTAACACTGGTCTCACAGGAAAAGATCAAACCACCGACTGTATGAAGAGTCTCTAATCTTGTAATTAAGGCTGCGTTATGAGTTTTGTGTTTAATTTCGATGCGATTTCTGTGTTTCATCGTCAATGTGTAGGTGCAAGGAATACATTGAATCTGCAGTGGTGTATCGGAAACTAATACTGGTCTCACAGGGAATGCTCAAAGCACCGACTGTAAGAAGAGTCTCTATTCTTGTACTTAAGGCGTCACTGTGCCATTTGTATTTAATTCCGATGCGATATCTGTGTTTCATCATCAATGTGAAGGTCCAAGGAATACATTGAACCTGCAGTGGTATATCGGAAACTAATACTGGTTTCGCAGGAATGGATTAAAGCACAGACTCAAAATAGTCTAACTCTTCTTGTACTTAAGGCGGCATTGTGGGTTTTGTATTTAATTCCGAAGTAATTTCAGTGTTTCATCGTCAATGTGAAGGACCAAGGAATACATTGAACCCGCAGTGGTGTATCGGAAACTAAAACTGGTCTCACAGGAAAGGATCAAAGCACAGACTCTAAGAAGTCTCACTCTTCTTGCACTTAAGGCGGCAATGTGCCATTTGTATTTAATTCCGATGGAATTTCTGTGTTTCATCGTCAATGTGTATGTCCAAGGATACATTGAACCTGCAGTGGTGTGTCGGAAACTAACACTGGTCTCACAGGAAAAGATCAAACCACCGACTGTATGAAGAGTCTCTAATCTTGTAATTAAGGCTGCGTTATGAGTTTTGTGTTTAATTTCGATGCGATTTCTGTGTTTCATCGTCAATGTGTAGGTGCAAGGAATACATTGAATCTGCAGTGGTGTATCGGAAACTAATACTGGACCCACAGGAAAGGATCAAAGCACCGACTGTGAGAAGAGTCTCTATTCTTGTAGTTAAGGCGGCATTGTGGATTTTGTATTTAAGTCCGATGCGATTTCTGCGTTTCATCGTCAATGTGAAGGCCCAAGGAATACATTGAACCTGCAGTGGTGTATCGGAAACTAAAACTGGTCTCATAGGAAAGGATCAAAGCACAGACTCCATGAAGTCTCAATCTTCTTGCACTTAAGGCGGCATTGTGCCTTTTGTATTTAATTCCGACGTAATTTCAGTGTTTCATCGTCAATGTGTATGTAAAAGGAATACATTCAACCTACAGTGGTGTATCGAAAAGTAATACTGGTGTCATAGGAATGGATCAAAGCACAGACACTAAGAAGTCTCACTCTTCTGGCACTTAAGGCGGCATTGTGCCTTTTGTATTTAATTCCGAAGTTATATTAGTGTTTCATCGTCAATGTGAAGGTCCAAGGAATACATTGAACGTGCAGTGGTTGTGTCGGAAACTAATACTGGTCTCACAGGAAAGGATCAAAGCACAGACTCTAAGAAGTCTCACTCTTCTTGCACTTAACGCGGCATTGTGCCTTTGTATTCAATTCCGATGTAATTTCAGTGTTTCATCGTCAATGTGTATGTAAACGGAATACATTGAACCTGCAGTGGTGTATCGGTACCTAATACTGGTCTCATAGGAAAGCACAGACTCTAAGAAGTCTCACTCTCCTTGCACTTAAGGCGGCATTGTGCCTTTTGTATTTAATTCCTATGTAATTTCAGTGTTTCATCGTAATTGTGAATGTCCAAGGAATACATTTAACCAGCAGTGGTGTATCGGAAAATAATACTGGTCTCACAGGAAAGGATCAAAGCACCGACTGTAAGAAGAGTCTCTATTCTCGTACTTAAGGCGGCATTGTGCCTTTTGTTTTTAATTCCGATGCGATTTCTGTGTTTCATCGTTAATGTGTATGTAAAAGGAATACATTGAACCTGCAGTGGTGTAGTGGAAACTAATACTGGTCTCATAGGAAAGGATCAAAGCAAAGACTGTAAGAAGTCTCACTCTTCTTGCATTTAAGGCGGCATTGTGCCTTTTCTATTCAATTCCGATGTAATTTCAGTGTCTCATCGTCAATATGTATGTAAAAGGAATACATTGAACCTGCAGTGGTGTATCGGAAACTAATACTGGTCTCATAGGAAAGGATCAAGGCATAGACACTAAGGAGTCTCACTCTTCTAGCACTTAAGGCGGCATTGTGCCTTTTGTATTTAATTCCGATGCAATATCAGTGTTTCATCGTCAATGTGAATGTCCAAGGAATACATTGAACCTGCAGTGGTGTATCCGAAACTAATACCGGTCTCACGGGAAAGGATCAAAGCACCGACTGTAAGAAGAGTCTCTACTTTTAAACTAAGGCGGCATTGTGGCTTTGGATTTAATTCCGATACGATTTTTGTGTTTCATCGTCAATGTGAAGGTCCAAAGAATACATTGAACGTGCAGTGGTGTATCGGAAACTAATACTGGTCTCATAGGAAAGGATCAAAGCACAGACTCTAAGAAGTGTCACTCTTCTAGCACTTAAGGTGGCATTGTGACTTTTGTATTTAATTCCGTAGTAATATCACTGTTTCATCGTCAATGTGAAGGTCCAAGGAATACATTAAACGTGCAGTGGTGTATCGGAAACTAATACTGGTCTCACAGGAAAGGATCAAAGCACAGACTCTAAGAAGTCTCACTCTTCTTGCACTTAAGGCGGCATTGTGCCTTTGTATTTAATTCCGATGTAATTTCAATGTTTCATCGTCAATGTGTATGTAAACGAAATACATTGAACCTGCAGTGGTGTATCGGAAACTAATACTGGTCTCATAGGAAAGGATCAAAGCACAGACTCTTAGAAGTCTCACCATTCTTGCACTTAAGGCGGCATTGTGCCCTTTGTATTTAATTCCGATGTAATTTCAGTGTTTCTTCGTCAATGTGTATGTAAACGGAATACATTGAACCTTCAGTGGGTTATCGGAAACTAATAGTGGTCTCATAGGAAAGGATCAAAGCAAAGACTCTAAGAAGTCTCACTCTTCTTGCACTTAAGGCGGCATTGTGCCTTTTGTATTTAATTCCGACGTAATTTCAGTGTTTCATCGTCAATGTGAATGTCCAAGGAATACATTGAACCTGCAATGGTGTATAGGAAACTAATACTGGGCTCATAGGAAAGGATCAAAGCACAGACTCTAAGTAGTCTCACTCTTCTTGCACTTAAGGCAGCATAGTGCCTTTTGCATTTAATTTCGATGTAATTTCAGTGTTTCATCGTCCATGTGAATGTCCACGGAATACGTTGAACCTGCAGTGGTGTATCGGAAACTAATACTGGTCTCATTGGAAAGGATCAAAGCACAGACTCTAAGAAGTCTCACTCTTCCTGCACTTAAGGCGGCATTGTGCCTTTTGTATTTAATTCCGAAGTAATATCAGTGTTTCATCGTCAATGTGAAGGTCCAAGGAATACATTGAACGTGCAGTGCTGTATCGGAAACTAATACTGGTCTCACAGGAAAGGATCAATGCACAGACTCTAAGAAGTCTCACTCTTCTGGCAGCTAAGGCGGCATTGTGCCTTTGTATTTAATTCCGATGTAATTTCAGTGTTTCATCATCAATGTGTATGTAAACGGAATACATTGAACCTGCAGTGGTGTATCGGAAACTAATACTGGACTCATAGGAAAGGATCAAAGCAAAGACTCAAAGAAGTCTCACTCTTCTTGCACTTAAGGTGGCATTGTTCCTTTTGTATTTAATTCCGATGTAATATCAGTGTTTCATCGTCAATATGAATGTCCAAGGAATACATTGAACCTGCAGTGGTGTATCGGAAACTAATACTGGTCCCACAGGAAAGGATCAAAGCATCGACTGTAAGAGGAGTCCCTATTCTTGTACTTAAGGCGGCATTGTGCCTTTTGTATTTAATTCCGATGCGATATCTGTGTTTCATCATCAATGTGAAGGTCCAAGGAATACATTGAACCTGCAGTGGTATATCGGAGACTAATACTGGTTTCGCAGGAATGGATTAAAGCACAGACTCAAAATAGTCTAACTCTTCTTGTACTTAAGGCGGCATTGTGGCTTATGTATTTAATTCCGAAGTAATTTCAGTGTTTCATCGTGAATGTGAAGGACCAAGGAATACATTGAACCCGCAGTGGTGTATCGGAAACTAAAACTGGTCTCACAGGAAAGGATCAAAGCACAGACTCTAAGAAGTCTCACTCTTCTTGCACTTGAGGCGGCATTGTGCCTTTTGTATTTCATTCCGATGTAATTTCAGTGTTTCATCGTCAATGTGTTTGTAAAAGGAATACATTGAACCTGCAGTGGTGTATCGGAAACTAATACTGGTCTCATAGGAAAGGATCTAAGCACAGACTCTACGAAGTCACACTCTTCTTGCATTTAAGGTGGCATAATGCCTTTTGTATTTAATTCCGATGTAATTTCAGTGTTTCATCGTCAATGTGAATGTCCAAGAAATACATTGAACCTGTAGTGGTGTATCGGAAACTAATACTGGTCTCATAGGAAAGGATCAAAGCACAGACTCTAAGAAGTCTCACTCTTCTTGCACTTAAGACGGCGTTGTGCCTTTTGTATTTAATTCCCAAGTAATTTCAGTGTTACATCGTCAATGTGAGTGTCCAAGGAATACATTGAACCTGCAGTGGTGTATCGGAAACTAATACTGGACCCACAGGAAAGGATCAAAGCACCGACTGTGAGAAGAGTCTCTATTCTTGTAGTTAAGGCGGCATTGTGGATTTTGTATTTAAGTCCGATGCGATTTCTGTGTTTCATCGTCAATGTGAAGGTCCAAGGAATACATTGAACCTGAAGTGGTGTATCGGAAACTAAAACTGGTCTCATAGGAAAGGATCAAAGCACAGACTCCATGAAGTCTCAATCTTCTTGCACTTAAGGCGGCATTGTGCCTTTTGTATTTAATTCCGACGTAATTTCAGTGTTTCATCGTCAATGTGTATGTAAAAGGAATACATTCAACCTACAGTGGTGTATCGAAAAGTAATACTGGTGTCATAGGAATGGATCAAAGCACAGACTCTAAGAAGTCTCACTCTTCTGGCACTTAAGGCGGCATTGTGCCTTTTGTATTTAATTCCGAAGTTATATCAGTGTTTCATCGTCAATGTGAAGGTCCAAGGAATACATTGAACGTGCAGTGGTTGTGTCGGAAACTAATACTGGTCTCACAGGAAAGGATCAAAGCACAGACTCTAAGAAGTCTCACTCTTCTTGCACTTAACGCGGCATTGTGCCTTTGTATTCAATTCCGATGTAATTTCAGTGTTTCATCGTCAATGTGTATGTAAACGGAATACATTGAACCTGCAGTGGTGTATCGGAACCTAATACTGGTCTCATAGGAAAGCACAGACTCTAACAAGTCTCACTCTCCTTGCACTTAAGGCGGCATTGTGCCTTTTGTATTTAATTCCGACGTAATTTCAGTGTTTCATCGTAATTGTGAATGTCCAAGTAATACATTTAACCAGCAGTGGTGTATCGGAAACTAATACTGGTCTCACAGGAAAGGATCAAAGCACCGACTGTAAGAAGAGTCTCTATTCTTGTACTTAAGGCGGCATTGTGCCTTTTGTTTTTAATTCCGATGCGATTTCTGTGTTTCATCGTTAATGTGTATGTAAAAGGAATACATTGAACCTGCAGTGGTGTAGTGGAATCTAATACTGGTCTCATAGGAAAGGATCAAAGCAAAGACTGTAAGAAGTCTCACTCTTTTTGCATTTAAGGCGGCATTGTGCCTTTTGTATTCAATTCCGATGTAATTTCAGTGTCTCATCGTCAATATGTATGTAAAAGGAATACATTGAACCTGCAGTGGTGTATCGGAAACTAATACTGGTCTCATAGGAAAGGATCAAGGCATAGACACTAAGGAGTCTCACTCTTCTAGCACTTAAGGCGGCATTGTGCCTTTTGTATTTAATTCCGATGCAATATCAGTGTTTCATCGTCAATGTGAATGTCCAAGGAATACATTGAACCTGCAGTGGTGTATCCGAAACTAATACCGGTCTCACGGGAAAGGATCAAAGCACCGACTGTAAGAAGAGTCTCTACTTTTAAACTAAGGCGGCATTGTGGCTTTGGATTTAATTCCGATACGATTTTTGTGTTTCATCGTCAATGTGAAGGTCCAAAGAATACATTGAACGTGCAGTGGTGTATCGGAAACTAATACTGGTCTCATAGGAAAGGATCAAAGCACAGACTCTAAGAAGTGTCACTCTTCTAGCACTTAAGGTGGCATTGTGACTTTTGTATTTAATTCCGCAGTAATATCAGTGTTTCATCGTCAATGTGAAGGTCCAAGGAATACATTGAACGTGCAGTGGTGTATCGGAAACTAATACTGGTCTCTCAGGAAAGGATCAAAGCACAGACTCTAAGAAGTCTCACTCTTCTTGCACTTAAGGCGGCATTGTGCCTTTGTATTTAATTCCGATGTAATTACAGTGTTTCATCGTCAATGTGTATGTAAACGAAATACATTGAACCTGCAGTGGTGTATCGGAAACTAATACTGGTCTCATAGGAAAGGATCAAAGCACAGACTCTTAGAAGTCTCACCATTCTTGCACTTAAGGCGGCATTGTGCCCTTTGTATTTAATTCCGATGTAATTTCAGTGTTTCTTCGTCAATGTGTATGTAAACGGAATACATTGAACCTTCAGTGGGTTATCGGAAACTAATAGTGGTCTCATAGGAAAGGATCAAAGCAAAGACTCTAAGAAGTCTCACTCTTCTTGCACTTAAGGTGGCATTGTGCCTTTTGTATTTAATTCCGACGTAATTTCAGTGTTTCATCGTCAATGTGAATGTCCAAGGAATACATTGAACCTGCAATGGTGTATAGGAAACTAATACTGGGCTCATAGGAAAGGATCAAAGCACAGACTCTAAGTAGTCTCACTCTTCTTGCACTTAAGGCAGCATAGTGCCTTTTGCATTTAATTTCGATGTAATTTCAGTGTTTCATCGTCCATGTGAATGTCCACGGAATACGTTGAACCTGCAGTGGTGTATCGGAAACTAATACTGGTCTCATAGGAAAGGATCAAAGCACAGACTCTAAGAAGTCTCACTCTTCTTGCACTTAAGGCGGGATTGTGCCTTTTGTATTTAATTCCGATGTAATTTCAGTGTTTCATCGTCGATGTGTATGTAAAAGGAGTACATCTAACCTGCAGTGGTGTATCGAAAACTAATACTGGTCTCGTAGGAAAGGATCAAAGCACAGACTCTAAGAAGTCTCACTCTTATTGCACTTAAGGCGGCATTTTGCCTTTTGTATTTAATTCCGATGTAATTTCAGTGTTTCATCGTCAATGTGAATGTCCAACGAATACATTGAACCTGCAGTGGTGTATCTGAAACTACTACTGGTCTCACGGGAATGGATCAAAGCACCGACTGTAAGAAGAGTCTCTATTCTTATACTTTAGGCGGCATTGTGGCTTTTGTATCTAATTCCGATGCGATTTCTGTGTTTCAACGTCTATGTGAAGGTCCAAAGAATACATTGAACCTGCAGTGGTGTATCGGAAACTAATACTGGTCTCATAGGAAAGGATCAAAGCACAGACTCTAAGAAGTCTCACTCTTCCTGCACTTAAGGCGGCATTGTGCCTTTTGTATTTAATTCCGAAGTAATATCAGTGTTTCATCGTCAATGTGAAGGTCCAAGGAATACATTGAACGTGCAGTGCTGTATCGGAAACTAATACTGGTCTCACAGGAAAGGATCAATGCACAGACTCTAAGAAGTCTCACTCTTCTGGCAGCTAAGGCGGCATTGTGCCTTTGTATTTAATTCCGATGTAATTTCAGTGTTTCATCATCAATATGTATGTAAACGGAATACATTGAACCTGCAGTGGTGTATCGGAAACTAATACTGGTCTCATAGGAAAGGATCAAAGCAAAGACTCTAAGAAGTCTCACTCTTCTTGCACTTAAGGTGGCATTGTTCCTTTTGTATTTAATTCCGATGTAATATCAGTGTTTCATCGTCAATATGAATGTCCAAGGAATACATTGAACCTGCAGTGGTGTATCGGAAACTAATACTGGTCCCACAGGAAAGGATCAAAGCACCGACTGTAAGAGGAGTCCCTATTCTTGTACTTAAGGCGGCATTGTGACTTTTGTATTTAATTCCGATGCGATTTCTGTGTTTCATCGCCAATGTGAAGGTCCAAGGAATACATTGACCCTGCAGTGGTGTATCGGAAACTAATACTGGTCTCATAGGAAAGGATCACAGCACAGACACGAAAAAGTCTCACTCTTCTTATACTTAAGGCGGCATTGTGGCTTTTGAATTTAATTCCGATGCGATTTCTGTGTTTCATCGTCAATGTGAAGGTCCAAGGAATACATTGAACCTGCAATGGTGTATCGGAAACTAATACTGGTCTCATAGGAAAGGATCAAATCACAGACTCTATGAAGTCTCAATCTCCTTGCACTTAAGGCAGCATTGTGCCTTTTGTATTTAATTCCGACGTAATTTCAGTGTTTTATCGTCAATGTGAAGGTCCAAGGAATATATTGAACGTGCAGTGGTGTATCGGAAACTAATACTGGTCTCATAGGAAAGGATCAAAGCACAGACTATAAGAAGTCTCACTCTTCTTGCACTTAAGGCGGCATTGTGCCTTTCTATTTCATTCCGATGTAATTTCAGTGTTTCATCGTCATTGGGAATGTCCAAGGAATACATTGAACTTGCAGTGATGTATCGGAAACTAACACTGGGCTCACAGGAAAGGATCAAAGCTCAGACTCTAAGAAGAGTCTCTATTCTTGTACTTAAGGCGGCATTGTGCCATTTGAATTTAATTCCGATGTAATTTCTGTGTTTCATCGTCAATGTGTATGTAAAAGGAATACATTGAACCTGCTGTGGTGTATCGGAAACTAATACTGGTCTCATTGGAAAGGATCAAAGCACAGACTCTAAGAAGTCTCACTCTTCTTGCACTTAAGGCGGCATTGTGCCTTTTGTATTTAATTCCGAAGTAATTTCCGTGTTTCATCGTCATTGGGAATGTCCAAGGAATACATTGAACGTGCAGTGGTGTATCGGAAACTAATACTGGTCTCACAGGAAAGGATCAAAGCTCAGACTCTAAGAAGAGTCTCTATTCTAGTACTTAAGGCGGCATTGTGGCTTTTGTATTTAATTCCGATGTAACTTCAGTGTTTCATCGTCAATGTGTATGTAAAAGAAATACATTGAACCTGCTGTCTTATATCGGAAACTAATACTGGTCTCACAGGAAAGGATCAAAGCACAGACGCTAAGAAGTGTCACTCTTCTTGCACTTAAGGCGGCATTGTGGCTTTGTATTTATTTCCGATGTAATTTCAGTGTTTCATCGTCAATGTGAATGTCCAAGGAATACATTGAACGTGCAGTGGTGTATCGTAAACTAATACTGGTCTTATAGGAAAGGATCAAAGCAGAGACTCTAAGAAGTCTCACTCTTCTTGCATTTAAGGCGGAATTGTGCCTTTTGTATTTTATTCTGATGTAATTTTAGTGTTTCATTGTCAATGTGTATGTAAAAGGAATACATTGAACCTGCAGTGGTGTATCGGAAACTAATACTGGTCTCATAGGAAATATCAAAGCACAGACAGTAAGAAGTCTCACTCTTCCAGCATTTAAGGCGGCATTGTGCCTTTTGTATTTAATTCCAATGTAATTTCAGTGTTTCATCGTCAATGTGAAGGTCCAAGGAATACATTGAACGTGCAGTGGTGTATCGGAAACTAATACTGGTCTCACAGGAAAGGATCAAAGCACAGACGCTAAGAAGTCTAACTCTTCTTGCACTTAAGGCGGTATTGTGCCATTGTATTTAATTCCGATGTAATTTCAGTGTTTCATCGTCAATGTGTATGTAAACGGAATACATTGAAAATGCAGTGGTGTATCGGAAACTAATGCTGGTCTCATAGGGAAGGATCGAAGCACAGACTCTTAGAAGTCTCACTCATCTTTCCCTTAAGGCGGCATTGTGCCTTTTGTATTTAATTCCGAAGTAATTTCCGTGTTTCATCGTCATTGGGAATGTCCAAGGAATACATTGAACGTGCAGTGGTGTATCGGAAACTAATACTGGTCCCACAGGAAAGGATCAAAGCTCAGACTGTAAGAAGTCTCACTCTTCTTGCATTTAAGGCGGAATTGTGCCTTTTGTATTTAATTCCGATGTAACTTCAGTGTTTCATCGTCAATGTGTATGTAAAAGGAATACATTGAACCTGCTGTCTTATATCGGAAACTAATTCTGGTCTCATAGGAAAGGATCAAAGCACAGACTCTAAGAAGCCCCACTCTTCTTGCACTTAAGGCGGCATTGTGCCTTTTGTATTTAATTCCGAAGTAATATCAGTGTTTCATCGTCAATGTGAAGGTCCAAGGAATACATTGAACGTGCAGTGGTGTATCGGATACTAATACTGGTCTCACAGGAAAGGATCAAAGCACAGACGCTAAGAAGTCTCACTCTTCTTGCACTTTAGGCGGCATTGTGCCATTGTATTTAATTCCGATGTAATTTCAGTGTTTCATCGTCAATGTGTATATAAACGGAATACATTGAAATTGCAGTGGTGTATCGGAAACTAATACTGGTCTCATAGGGAAGGATTAAAGCACAGACTCTAAGAAGTCTCATTCATCTTTCCCTTAAGGCGGCATTGTGCATTTTGTATTTAATTCCAATGTAATTTCAGTGTTTCATCGTCAATGTGAATGTCCAAGGAATACATTGAACCTGAAGTGGTGTATCGGAAACTAATACTGGTCTCACAGGAAAGGATCAAAACACCGACTGTAAGAAGAGACTCTATTCTAGTACTTAAGGAATCATTGTGCCTTTTGTATTTAATTGCGATGCGATTTCTGCGTTTCATCGTCTATGTGAAGGTCCAAGGAATACATTGACCCTGCAGTGGTGTATCGGAAACTAATACTTGTCTCATAGGAAAGGATCGAAGCACAGACTCTAAGAAGTCTTACTCTTCTTGCACTTAAGGCGGCATTGGGCCTTTTGTATTTAATTCCGGTGTAATTTCAGTGTTTCATCGTCAATGTGAATGTAAGAGGAATACATTGAACCTGCAGTGGTGTATCGTAAACTAATACTGGTCTTATAGGAAAGGATCAAAGCAGAGACTCTAAGAAGTCTCACTCTTCTTGCATTTAAGGCGGAATTGTGCCTTTTGTATTTAATTCCGATGTAATTTCAGTGTTTCATCGTCAATGTGTATGTAAAAGGAATACATTGAACCTGCAGTGGTGTACCGGAAACTAATACTGGTCTCATAGGAAAGGATCAAAGCACAGACTGTAAGAAGTCTCACTCTTCTTGCATTTAAGGCGGCATTGTGCCTTTTGTATTTAATTCCAATGTAATTTCAGTGTTTCATCGTCAATGTGTATGTAAAAGGAATACATTGAACCAGCAGTGGTGTATCGGAAACTAATACTGGTCTCATTGGAAAGGATCAAAGCACAGACTCTACGAGGACTCAATCTTCTTGCATTTAAGGCGGCATTATGCCTTTTGTTTTTAATTGCGATGTAATTTCAGCGTTTCATCGTCAATGTGAATGTCCAAGGAATACATTGAACCTGCAGTGGTGTATCGGAAACTAATACTGGTCCCACAGGAAAGGATCAAAGCACCGACGGTAAGTAGAGTCTCAATTCTTGTACTTAAGGTGGCGTTGTGCCTTTTGTATATAATTCCAATGCGATTTATGTGTTTCTTCGTCAGTGTGAAGGTCCAAGGAATACATTGAACCTGCAGTGGTGTATCGGAAACTAATACTGGTCTCACAGGATAGGATCAAAGCACTGACTCTAAGAAGTCCCACTCTTCTTGCACTTACGGCGGCATTGTGCATATTGTTTTTTATTCCGATGTAATTTCAGTGTTTCATCGTCAATGTGTATGTAAAAGGAATACATTGAACCTGCAGTGGTGTATCGGAAACTAATACTTTTCTCATAGGAAAGGATCAAAGTACAGACTCTAAGAAGTCTCACTCTCCTTGCATTTAAGGCGGCATTGTGCCTTTTGTATTTAATTCCGATGTAATTTCAGTGTTTCATTGGCAATGTGTACGTAAAACGAATACATTGAACCTGCAGTGGTGTATCGGAAACTAATACTGGTCTCACAGGAAAGGATCAAATCACAGACTCTAAGGAGTCTCACTCTTCTTGCACTTAAGGCGGCATTGTGCCTTTTGTATATAACTCCGAAGTAATTTCAGTGTTACATCGCGATTGGGAATGTCCAAGGAATACATTGAACGTGCAGTGGTGTATCGGAAACTAATACTGGTCT
This sequence comes from Schistocerca americana, assembly GCF_021461395.2. NCBI lineage: Eukaryota > Metazoa > Arthropoda > Insecta > Orthoptera > Acrididae > Schistocerca > Schistocerca americana. The sequence goes on from NC_060126.1 coordinate 2,709,575, forward strand.
CACAGGAAAGGATCAAAGCTCAGACTGTAAGAAGAGTCTCTATTCTTGTACTTAAGGCGGCATTGTGCCTTTTGTATTTAATTCCGATGTAATTTCAGTGTTTCATCGTCAATGTGTATGTAAAAGGAATACATTGAACCTGCTGTGTTGTATCGGAAACTAATACTGGTCTCATATTAAAGGATCAAAGCACAGATTCTAAGAAGTCTCACTCTTCTTGCACTTATGGCGGCATTGTGCCTTTTGTATTTAATTCCGAAGTAATATCAGTGTTTCATCGTCAATGTGAAGGTCGAAGGAATACATTGAACGTGCAGTGGTCTATCGACAACTAATACTGGTCTCACAGGAAAGGATCAAAGCACAGACGCTAAGAAGCCTCACTCGTCATGAACTTAAGGCGGCATTGTGCCTTTGTATTTAATTCCGATGTAATTTCAGTGTTTCATCGTCAATGTGTATGTAAACGGAATACATTGAACTTGCAGAGGTGTATCGGAAACTAAAACTGGTCTCATAGGAAAGGATCAAATCACAGACTCTAAGAAGTCTCACTCATCTTGCTCTTAAGGCGGCATCGTGCCTTTTGTATTTAATTCCGATGTAAATTCAGTGTTTCATCGTCAATGCGAATGTCCAAGGAATACATTGAACCTGCAGTGGTTTATCGGAAACTAATACTGGTCTCATAGGAAAGGATCAAAGAACAGACTCTATGAAGTCTCAATCTCCTTGCACTTAAGGCGGCATTGTGCCTTTTGTATTTAATTCCGATGTAATTTCAGTGTTTCATCGTCAATGTGTATGTAAAAGGAATACATTAAACCTGCAGTGGTGTATCGGAAACTAATGCTGGCCTCATAGGAAAGGATTAAAGCACAAACTCTAAGAAGTCTTACTCTTCTTGCACTTAAGGCGGCATTGTGCCTTTTGTATTTAATTCCGATGTAATTTCAGTGTATCATCGTCAATGTGAATGTCCAACGAATACATTGAACGTGCAGTGGTGTATCGGAAACTAATACTGGTCTCACAGGAAAGGATCAAAGTACAGACTGTAAGAAGAGTCTCTATTCTTGTACTTAAGTCGGCATTGTGCTTTTTGTATTTAATTCCGATGTAATTTCAGTGTTTCATCGTCAATGTGTATGTAAAAGGAATACATTGAACCTGCAGTGGTGTATCGGAAACTAATACTGGTCTCATCGGAAAGGATCAAAGCACTGACTCTAAGAAGTCTCAATCTTCTTCCACTTAAGGCGGCATTGTGCCTTTTTTTATTTAATTCCGAAGTAATATCAGTGTTTCATCGTCAACGTGGAGGTCCAAGGAATATATTGAACGTTCAGTGGTGTATCGGAAACTAATACTAGTTCACAGGAAAGGATCAAAGCACAGACTCTGAGAAGTCTCACTCTTCTTGCACGTAAGGCTGCATTGTGCCTTTTTATTTTATTCCGATGTAATTTCAGTGTTTCATCGTCAATGTGTATGTAAACGGAATACATTGAACCCGCAGTGGTGTAGCGGAAACTAATACAGGACTCATAGGAAAGGATCAAAGCACAGACTCTAAGGTGTCTCACTCTTCTTGCATTTGAGGCGGCATTGTGCCTTTTGTATTTAATTCCGATGTAATTACAGTATTTCATCGTGAATGTGAATGTCCAAGGTATACATTGAACTTGCAGTGGTGTATCGGAAACTAATACTGGTCTCACAGGAAAGGATCAAAGCACCGACTGTAAGAAGAGTCTCTATTCTTGTACTTAAGGCGGCATTGTGCCTTTTGTATTTAATTCCGATGCGATTTCTTTGTTTCATCGTCAATGTGAATGTCCAAGGAATACATTGAACCTGCAGTGGTGTATCAGAAACGAATACTGGTCTCACAGGAAAGGATCAAAGCACCGACTGTAAGAAGAGTCCCAATTCTTGTACTTAAGGTGCCGTTGTGCCTTTTGTATATAATTCCAATGCGATTTCTGTGTTTCATCGTCAATGTGAAGGTCCAAGGAATACATTGAACCTGCAGTGGTGTATCGGAAACAAATACTGGTCTCACAGGATAGGATCAAAACACTGACTCTAAGAAGTCCCACTCTTCTTGCACTTAAGGCGGCTATGTGCATATTGTATTTAATTCCGATGTAATTTCAGTGTTTCATCGTTACGTGTATGTAAAAGAAATACATTGCACCTGCAGTGGTGTATCGGAAACTAATACTGGTCTCATAGGAAAGGATCAAAGTACAGACTCTAAGAAGTCTCACTCTCCTTGCAATTAAGTCGGCATCGTGCCTTTTGTATTTAATTCCGATGTAATTTCAGTGTTTCATTGGCAATGTGTACGTAAAACGAATACAATGAACCTGCAGTGGTGTATCGGAAACTAATACTGGTCTCATAGGAAAGGATCAAAGCACAGACTATAAAAAGTCTCACTCTGCTTGCACTTAAGGCAGCATTGTGCCTTTTGTATTTAATTCCGATGTAATTTCAGTGTTTCATCGTCAATGTGAATGTCCAAGGAATACATTGCACCTGCAGTGGTGTATCGGAAACTAATACTGGTTTCACAGGAAAGGATCAAAGCACCGACTGTAAGAAGAGTCTGTAGTCTTGTACTTAAGGAGGCATTGTGTCTTTTGTATTTAATTCCGATGCGATTTCTGTGTTTCATCGCCAATGTGAAGGTCCAAGGAATACATAGACCCTGCAGTCCTGTATCGGAAACTAATACTGGTCTCATAGGAAAGGATCAAAGCTCAGACTGTAAGAAGAGTCTCTATTCTTGTACTTAAGGCGGCATTGTGCCTTTTGTATTTAATTCCGAAGTAATTTCAGTGTTTCATCGTCATTGGGAACGTCCAAGGAATACATTGAACGTGCAGTGGTGTATCGGAAACTAATACTGGTGTCACAGGAAAGGATCAAAGCTCAGACTCTAAGAAGAGTCTCTATTCTTGTACTTAAGGCGGCATTGTGCCTTTTGTATTTAATTCCGATGTAATTTCAGTGTTTCATCGTCAATGTGTATGTAAAAGGAATACATTGAACCTGCTGTGTTGTATCGGAAACTAATACTGGTCTCATATTAAAGGATCAAAGCACAGATTCTAAGAAGTCTCACTCTTCTTGCACTTATGGCGGCATTGTGCCTTTTGTATTTAATTCCGAAGTAATATCAGTGTTTCATCGTCAATGTGAAGGTCGAAGGAATACATTGAACGTGCAGTGGTCTATCGACAACTAATACTGGTCTCACAGGAAAGGATCAAAGCACAGACGCTAAGAAGCCTCACTCGTCATGAACTTAAGGCGGCATTGTGCCTTTGTATTTAATTCCGATGTAATTTCAGTGTTTCATCGTCAATGTGTATGTAAACGGAATACATTGAACTTGCAGAGGTGTATCGGAAACTAAAACTGGTCTCATAGGAAAGGATCAAATCACAGACTCTAAGAAGTCTCACTCATCTTGCTCTTAAGGCGGCATCGTGCCTTTTGTATTTAATTCCGATGTAAATTCAGTGTTTCATCGTCAATGCGAATGTCCAAGGAATACATTGAACCTGCAGTGGTTTATCGGAAACTAATACTGGTCTCATAGGAAAGGATCAAAGAACAGACTCTATGAAGTCTCAATCTCCTTGCACTTAAGGCGGCATTGTGCCTTTTGTATTTAATTCCGATGTAATTTCAGTGTTTCATCGTCAATGTGTATGTAAAAGGAATACATTAAACCTGCAGTGGTGTATCGGAAACTAATGCTGGCCTCATAGGAAAGGATTAAAGCACAAACTCTAAGAAGTCTTACTCTTCTTGCACTTAAGGCGGCATTGTGCCTTTTGTATTTAATTCCGATGTAATTTCAGTGTATCATCGTCAATGTGAATGTCCAACGAATACATTGAACGTGCAGTGGTGTATCGGAAACTAATACTGGTCTCACAGGAAAGGATCAAAGTACAGACTGTAAGAAGAGTCTCTATTCTTGTACTTAAGTCGGCATTGTGCTTTTTGTATTTAATTCCGATGTAATTTCAGTGTTTCATCGTCAATGTGTATGTAAAAGGAATACATTGAACCTGCAGTGGTGTATCGGAAACTAATACTGGTCTCATCGGAAAGGATCAAAGCACTGACTCTAAGAAGTCTCAATCTTCTTCCACTTAAGGCGGCATTGTGCCTTTTTTTATTTAATTCCGAAGTAATATCAGTGTTTCATCGTCAACGTGGAGGTCCAAGGAATATATTGAACGTTCAGTGGTGTATCGGAAACTAATACTAGTTCACAGGAAAGGATCAAAGCACAGACTCTGAGAAGTCTCACTCTTCTTGCACGTAAGGCAGCATTGTGCCTTTTTATTTTATTCCGATGTAATTTCAGTGTTTCATCGTCAATGTGTATGTAAACGGAATACATTGAACCCGCAGTGGTGTAGCGGAAACTAATACAGGACTCATAGGAAAGGATCAAAGCACAGACTCTAAGGTGTCTCACTCTTCTTGCATTTGAGGCGGCATTGTGCCTTTTGTATTTAATTCCGATGTAATTACAGTATTTCATCGTGAATGTGAATGTCCAAGGTATACATTGAACTTGCAGTGGTGTATCGGAAACTAATACTGGTCTCACAGGAAAGGATCAAAGCACCGACTGTAAGAAGAGTCTCTATTCTTGTACTTAAGGCGGCATTGTGCCTTTTGTATTTAATTCCGATGCGATTTCTTTGTTTCATCGTCAATGTGAATGTCCAAGGAATACATTGAACCTGCAGTGGTGTATCAGAAACGAATACTGGTCTCACAGGAAAGGATCAAAGCACCGACTGTAAGAAGAGTCCCAATTCTTGTACTTAAGGTGCCGTTGTGCCTTTTGTATATAATTCCAATGCGATTTCTGTGTTTCATCGTCAATGTGAAGGTCCAAGGAATACATTGAACCTGCAGTGGTGTATCGGAAACAAATACTGGTCTCACAGGATAGGATCAAAACACTGACTCTAAGAAGTCCCACTCTTCTTGCACTTAAGGCGGCTATGTGCATATTGTATTTAATTCCGATGTAATTTCAGTGTTTCATCGTTACGTGTATGTAAAAGAAATACATTGCACCTGCAGTGGTGTATCGGAAACTAATACTGGTCTCATAGGAAAGGATCAAAGTACAGACTCTAAGAAGTCTCACTCTCCTTGCAATTAAGTCGGCATCGTGCCTTTTGTATTTAATTCCGATGTAATTTCAGTGTTTCATTGGCAATGTGTACGTAAAACGAATACAATGAACCTGCAGTGGTGTATCGGAAACTAATACTGGTCTCATAGGAAAGGATCAAAGCACAGACTATAAAAAGTCTCACTCTGCTTGCACTTAAGGCAGCATTGTGCCTTTTGTATTTAATTCCGATGTAATTTCAGTGTTTCATCGTCAATGTGAATGTCCAAGGAATACATTGCACCTGCAGTGGTGTATCGGAAACTAATACTGGTTTCACAGGAAAGGATCAAAGCACCGACTGTAAGAAGAGTCTGTAGTCTTGTACTTAAGGAGGCATTGTGTCTTTTGTATTTAATTCCGATGCGATTTCTGTGTTTCATCGCCAATGTGAAGGTCCAAGGAATACATAGACCCTGCAGTCCTGTATCGGAAACTAATACTGGTCTCATAGGAAAGGATCAAAGCTCAGACTGTAAGAAGAGTCTCTATTCTTGTACTTAAGGCGGCATTGTGCCTTTTGTATTTAATTCCGAAGTAATTTCAGTGTTTCATCGTCATTGGGAACGTCCAAGGAATACATTGAACGTGCAGTGGTGTATCGGAAACTAATACTGGTGTCACAGGAAAGGATCAAAGCTCAGACTCTAAGAAGAGTCTCTATTCTTGTACTTAAGGCGGCATTGTGCCTTTTGTATTTAATTCCGATGTAATTTCTGTGTTTCGTCGTCAATGTGTATGTAAAAGGAATACATTGAACCTGCTGTGGTGTATCGGAAACTAATACTGGTCTCATAGGAAAGGATCAAAGCACAGACTCTAAGAAGTCTCACTCTTCTTGCACTTAAGGCGGCATTGTGCCTTTTGAATTTAATTCCGAAATAATTTCCGTGTTTCAGCGTCATTGGGAATGTCCAAGAAATAAACTGAACGTACAGTGGTGTATCGGAAACTAATACTGGTCTCACAGGAAAGGATCAAAGCTCAGACTGTAAGAAGAGTCTCTATTCTTGTACTTAAGGCGGCATTGTGCCTTTTGTATTTAATTCCGATGTAACTTCAGTGTTTCATCGTCAATGTGTATGTAAAAGGAATACATTGAACCTGCTGTGTTGTATCGGAAACCTATACTGGTCTCATAGGAAAGGATCAAAGCACAGACTCTAAGAAGTCCCACTCTTCTTGCACTTAAGGTGAAATTGTGCCTTTTTTATTTAATTCCGAAGTAATATCAGTGTTTCATCGTCAATGTGAAGGTCCAAGGAATAAATTTAACGTGCAGTGGTATGTCGGAAACTAATACTGGTCTCACAGGAAAGGATCAAAGCACAGACGCTAAGAAGTCTCACTCTTCTTGCACTTAAGTCGGCATTGTGCCTTTGTATTTAATTCCGATGTAATTTCAGTGTTTCATCGTCAATGTGAATGTAAACGGAATACATTGAACCAGCAGTGGTGTATCGGAAACTAATACTGGTCTCATAGGGAAGGATCAAAGCACAGACTCTATGAAGTCTCACTCATCTTTCCCTTAAGGCGGCATTGTGCATTTTGTATTTAATTCCGATGCAATTTCAGTGTTTCATCGTCAATGTGAATGTCCAAGGAATACATTGAACCTGATGTGGTGTTTCGGAAACTAATACTGGTCTCACAGGAAAGGATCAGAACACCGACTGTAAGAAGAGTCCCTATTCTAGTACTTAAGGCGGCATTGTGCCTTTTGTATTTAATTCCGATGTAATTTCTGTGTTTCTTCGTCAATGTGAAGGTCCAAGGAATACACTGAACGTACAGTGGTGTATCGGAAACTAATACTGGTCTCACAGGAAAGGATCAAAGCTCAGACTGTAAGAAGAGTCTCTATTCCTGTACTTAAGGCGGCATTTTGCCTTTTGTATTTAATTCCGATGTAATTTCTGTGTTTCTTCGTCAATGTGAAGGTCCAAGGAATACATTGCACCTGCAGTGGTGTATCAGAAACTAATACTGTTCTCACAGGATAGGATCAAAGCACTGACTCTAAGAAGTCTCAATCTTCTTGCACTTAAGGCGGCATTGTGCATATTGTATTTAATTCCGATGTAATTTCAGTGTTTCATCGTCAATGTGTATGTAAAAGGAATACATTGAACCTGCAGTGGTGTATCGGAAACTAATACTGGTCTTATAGGAAAGGATCAAAGCACAGACTCTAGGAAATCTCACTCTTCTTGCATTTCAGGCGGCATTGTGCCTTTTGTATTTAATTCCAATGTAATTTCAGTGTTTCATCGTCAATTTGTATGTAAAAGGAATACATTGAACCTGCAGTGGTGTATCGGAAACTAATACTGGTGTCATAGGAAAGGATCAAAGCACAGACTCAAAGAAGTCTCACTCTGCTTGCACTTAAGGCGGCATTGTGCCTTTGGTATTAAATTCCGATGTAATTTCTGTGTTTCATCGTCAATGTGAATGTCCAAGGAATACATTGAACCTGCAGTGGTGTATCGGAAACTAATACTGGTCTCACAGGAAAGGATCAAAGCACCTACAGTAAGTAGAGTCTCAATTCTTGTACTTAAGGTGGCGTTGTGCCTTTTGTATATAATTCCAATGCGATTTCTTTGTTTCTTCGTCAATGTGAAGGTCCAAGGAATACATTGAACCTGCAGTGGTGTATCGGAAACTAATACTGGTCTCACAGGATAGGATCAAAGCACTGAATCTAAGAAGTCCCAATCTTCTTGCACTTAAGGCGGCATTGTGCATATTGTATTTAATTCCGATGTAATTTCTGTGTTTCATCGTCAATGTGTATGTAAAAGGAATACATTGCACCTGCAGTGGTGTATCGGAAACTAATACTGGTCTCATAGAAAAAAATCAAAGTACAGACTCTAAGAAGTCTCACTCTTCTTGCATTTAAGGCGGCATTGTGCCTTTTGTATTTAATTCCGATGTAACTTCAGTGTTTCATTGGCAATGTGTACGTAAAACGAATTCAATGAACCTGCAGTGGTGTATCGGAAACTAATACTGGTCTCATAGGAAAGGATCAAAGCACAGACTCTAAGGTGTCTCACTCTTCTTGCATTTAAGGCGGCATTGTGCCTTTTGTATTTAATTCCGATGTAATTTCAGGGTTTCATCGTCAATGTGAACGTCCAAGGAATACATTGAACTTGCAGTGGTGTATCGGAAACTAATACTGGTCTCACAGGAAAGGATCAAAGCACCGACTGTAAGAATTGTCTCTATTCTTGTACTTAAGGCGGCATTGTGCCTTTTGTATTTAATTCCGATGCGATTTCTGTGTTTCATCGTGTATGTGAATGTCCAAGGAATGCATTGAACCTGCAGTGGTGTATCAGAAACTAATACTGGTCTCACAGGAAAGGATCAAAGCACAGACTCTGAGAAGTCTCACTCTTCTTGCACTTAAGGCAGCATTGTGCCTTTTTATTTTATTCCGATGTAATTTCAGTGTTTCATCGTCAATGTGTATGTTAACGGAATACATTGAAGCTGCAGTGGTGTATCGGAAACTAATACTGGTCTCATAGGAAAGGATCAAAGCACACACTATAAGAAGTCTCACTCTGCTTGCATTTAAGGCGGCATTGTGCCTTTTGTATTTAATTCCGATGTAATTTCAGTGTTTCATCGTCAATGTGAATATCCAAGGAATACATTGCACCTGCAATAGTGTATCGGAAACTAATACTGGTCTCACAGGATGGGCTCAAAGCACCGACTGTAAGAAGAGTCTCTATTCTTGTACTTAAGGCGGCATTGTGTCTGTTGTATTTAATTCCGATGCGATTTCTGTGTTTCATCGTCAATGTGAAGGTCCAAGGAATACATTGACCCTGCAGTGGTGTATCGGAAAGTAATACTGGTCTCATAGGAAAGGATCAAAGCACAGACTCTAAGAAGTCTCTCTCTACTTGCACTTAAGGCGGCATTGTGCCTTTTGTATTTAATTCCGAAGTAACTTCAGTGTTTCATCGTCATTGGGAACGTCCAAGGAATACATTGAACGTGCAATGTTGTATCGGAAACTAATACTGGTCTCACAGGAAAAGATCAAAGATCAGACTGTAAGAAGAGTCTCTATTCTTGTACTTAAGGCGGCATTGTGCATTTTGTATTAAATTCCGATGTAATTTCTGTGTTTCATCGTCAATGTGTATGTAAAAGGAATACATTGAACCTGCTGTGGTGTATCGGAAACTAATACAGGTCTCATAGGAAAGGATCAAAGCACAGACTCTAAGAAGTCTCACTCTTCTTGCACTTAAGGCGGTTTTGTGCCTTTTGTATTTAATTCCGAAGTTATTTCCGTGTTTCATCGTCAATGTGAAGGTCCAAGGAATACATTTAACGTGCAGTGGTGTGTCGGAAACTAATACTGGTCTCATAGGAAAGGATCAAAGCACAGACTGTAAGAAGTCTCTCTCTACTTGCACTTAAGGCGGCATTGTGCCTTTTGTATTTAATTCCGATGTAACTTCAGTGTTTCATCGTCAATGTGAATGTCCTAGGAATACATTGAACCTGAAGTGGTGTATCGGAAACTAATACTGGTCTCACAGGAAAGGATCAAAACACAGACTGTAAGAAGAGTCCCTATTCTAGTACTTAAGGCGGCATTGTGCCTTTTGTATTTAATTGCGATGCGATTTCTATGTTTCATCGTCAATGTGAAGGTCCAAGGAATACATTGACCCTGCAGTGGTGTGTCGGAAACTAATACTGGTCTCATAGGAAACGATCAAAGCACAGACTGTAAGAAGTCTCACTCTTCTTGCATTTAAGGCGGCATTGTGTCTTTTGTATTTAATTCCAATGTAATTTCAGTGTTTCATCGTCAATGTGTATGTAAAAGGAATATATTGAACCTGCAGTGGTGTATCGGAAACTAATACTGGTCTCATAGGAAAGGATCAAAGCACAGACTCTAAGAAGTCTCACTCTTCTTGCATTTAAGGCGGCGTTGTGCCTTTTGTATTTAATTCCAATGTAATTTCAGTGTTTCATCGTCAATTCGTATGTAAAAGGAATACATTGAACCTGCAGTGGTGTATCGGAAACTAATACTGGTGTCATAGGAAAGGATCAAAGCACAGACTCAAAGAAGTCTCACTCTTCTAGCACTTAAGGCGGCATTGTGCCTTTTGAATTTATTTCCAATGTAATTTCAGTGTTTCATCGTCAATATGAATGTCCAAGGAATACATAGAACCAGCAGTGGTGTATCGGAAACGAACACTGGTCTCACAGGGAAGGATCAAAGCACCGACTGCAAGAAGAGTCTCAATTCTTGTACTTAAGGCGGCGTTGTGCCTTCTGTATTTAATTACGATGCGATTTCTGTGTTTCATCGTCAATGTGAATGTCCAAGGAATACATTGAACCTGCAGTGGTGTATCGGAAACTAATACTGGTCTCACAGGATAGGATCAAAGCACTGACTCTAAGAAGTCCCAATCTGCCTGCACATAAGGCGGCATTGTGCATATTGTATTTAATTCCGATGTAATTTCAGTGTTTCATCGTCAATGTGTATGTAAAAGGAATACATTGAACCTGCAGTGGTGTATCGGAAACTAATATTGGTCTCATAGGAAAAAATCAAAGTACAGACTCTAAGAAGTCTCACTCTTCTTGCATTTAAGGCGGCATTGTGCCTTTTGTATTTAATTCCGATGTAATTTCAGTGTTCCATTGGCAATGTGTACGTAAAACGAATACATTGAACCTGCAGTGGCGTATCGGAAACTAATACTGGTCTCATAGGAAAGGATCAAAGCACAGACTCTAAGAAGTCTCACTCATCTTGCTCTTAAGGCGGCATTGTGCCTTTTGTATTTAGTTCCGATGTAATTTCAGTGTTTCATCGTCAACGTGAATGTCCAAGGAATACATTGACCCTGCAGTGGTGTATCGGAAACTAATACTGGTCTCATAGGAAAGGATCAAAGCACAGACTCTAAGAAGTCTCACTCATCTTGCTCTTAAGGCGGCATTGTGCCTTTTGTATTTAGTTCCGATGTAATTTTGGTGTCTCATCGTCAATGTGAATGTCTAAGGAATACATTGACCCTGCAGTGGTGTATCGGAAACTAATACTGGTCTCATAGGAAAGGATCGAAGCACAGACTTTAAGAAGTCTCACTCCTCTCGCACTTAAGGCGGCATTGAGCCTTTTGTATTTAATTCCAATGTAATTTCATTGTTTCATCGTCAATTTGTATGTAAAAGGAACACATTGAACCTGCAGTGGTGTATCGGAAACTACTACTGATGTCATAGGAAAGGATCAAAGCACAGACTCTAAGAAGTCTCACTCTTCTTGCATTTAAGGCGGCATTGTGCCTTTTGTATTTAATTCCGATGTAATTTCAGTGTTTCATCGTCAATTTGTATGTAAAACGAATACATTGAACCTGCAGTGGTGTATCGGAAACTAATACTGGTCTCACAGGAAAGGATCAGAGCACCGACTGTAAGAAGAGTCTCTATTCTTGTATTTAAGGCGGCGTTGTGGCTTTTGTATTTAATCCCTAATGCGTTTTCTGTGTTTCATTTTCAATGTGAAGGTCCAAGCAATACATTGAACCTGCAGTGGTGTATCGGAAAATAAAACTGGTCTCACAGAAAAGGATCATAGCACAGACTCAATGAAGTCTCAATCTTCTTGCACTTAAGGCGGCATTGTGCCTTTTGTATTTAATTCCTATGTAATTTCTGTGTTCCATCGTCAAAGTGTATACAAAAGGATTACATTGAACCTGCAGTGGTGTATCGGAAAGTAACACTGGTCTCACAGGAAAGGATCAAAGCACAGACTCTAAGAAGTCTCACTCTTCTTGCACTTAAGGCGGCATTGTGCCTTTTGAATTTAATTCCGATGTAATTTCAGTGATTCATCGTCAATATTAATGTCCAAGGAATACATAGAACCAGCAGTGGTGTATCGGAAACGAATACTGGTCTCACAGGAAAGGATCAAAGCACCGACTCTAAGAAGAGTCTGCATTCTTGTACTTAAGGCGGCGCTGTGCCTTCTGTATTTAATTCCGATGCGATTTCTGTGTTTCATCGTCAATGTGAAGGTCCAAGGAATCCATTGAACCTGCAGTGGTGTATCGGAAACTAATTCTGGTCTCATAGGAAAGGATCATAGCACAGACTCTCAGAAATCTCATTCTTCTTGCACTTAAGGCGGCATTATGCCATTTGTATTTAATTCCGATGTAATTTCAGTGTTTCATCGTCAAAGTGTATGTAAAAGGAATACATTGAACCTGCAGTGGAGTATCGGAAACTAACACTCGTCTCACTGGAAAGGATCAAAGCACAGACTCTAAGAAGTTTCACTCTTCTTGCACTTATGGCGGCATTGTGACTTTTGAATTTAGTTCCGATGTAATTTCAGTGTTTCATCGTCAATATGAATGTCCAAGGAATACATAGAACCAGCAGTGGTGTATCGGAAACGAATACTGTTCTCACAGGAAAGGATCAAAACACTGACTGTAAGAAGAGTCTCAATTCTTGTACTTAAGACGGCGTTGTGCCTATTGTATTTAATTCCGATGCGATTTCTGTGTTTCATCGTCAATGTGAAGGTCCAAGGAATACATTGAACCTGCAGTGGTGTATCGGAAACTAATACTGGTCTCATAGGAAAGGATCAAAGCACAGACTCTAAGGTGTCTCACTCTTCTTGCTTTTAAGGCGGCATTGTGCCTTTTGTATCTAATTCCGATGTAATTTCAGGGTTTCATCGTCAATGTGAACGTCCAAGGAATACATTGAACTTGCAGTGGTGTATCGCAAACTAATACCGGTCTCACAGGGAAGGATCAAAGCACCGACTATAAGAAGAGTCTCTATTCTTGTACTTAAGGCAGCATTGTGCCTTTTGTATTTAATTCCGATGCGATTTCTGTGTTTCATCGTCAATGTGAATGTCCAAGGAATACATTGAACCTGCAGCGGCGTATCGGAAACTAATACTGGTCTCATAGAAAAGGATCAAAGCACAGACTCTAAGAAGTCTCACTCCTTTTGCACTTAAGGTGGCATTGTGCCTTTTGTACTTAATTCTGATGTAATTTCAGTGTTTCATCGTCAATGTGTATGTAAAAGGAATACATTGAACCTGCAGTGGTGTATCGAAAACTAATACTGGTCTCATAGGAAAGGATCAAAGCACAGACTGTAAGAAGTCTCACTCTTCTTGCATTTAAGGCGGTATTGTGCCTTTTGTATTTAATTCCAATGTAATTTCAGTGTTTCATCGTCAATGTGTATGTAAAAGGAATACATTGAACCTGCAGTGGTGTGTCGGAAACTAATACTGGTCTCATAGGAAAGGATCAAAGCACAGACCCTAAGAAGTCTCACTCTTCTTGCATTTAAGGCTGCATTGTGCCTTTTGTATTTAATTCCAATGTAATTTCAGTGTTTCATCGTCAATTTGTATGTAAAAGGAATACATTGAACCTGCAGTGGTGTATGGGAAACTAGTACTGGTGTCATAGGAGAGGATCAAAGCACACACTCTAAAAAGTCGCACTCTTCTTGCATTTAACGCGGTATTGTGCCTTTTGTATTTAATTCCGATGTAATTTCAGTGTTTCATCGTCAAAGTGTATGTAAAAAGAATACATTGAATCTGCAGTGGAGTATCGGAAACTAACACTGGTCTCACAGGAAAGGATCAAAGCACAGACTCTAAGAAGTCTCACTCATCTTGCTCTTAAGGTGGCATTGTGCCTTTTGTATTTAATTCCGATGTAATTTCAGTGTTTCATCGTCAAAGTGAATGTCCAAGGAATACATTGAACCTGCAGTGGTGTATCGGAAGCTAATACTGGTCTCACAGGAAAGGATCAAAGCACCGACTGTAAGAAGAGTCTCAATTCTTGTACTTAAGATGGCGTTGTGCCTTTTGTATATAATTCCGACGCGATTTCTGTGTTTCATCGTCAATGTGAAGGTCCAAGGAATACATTGAACCTGCAGTGGTGTATCGGAAACTAATACTGGTCTCACAGGATAGGATCAAAGCACTGACTCTAAGAAGTCCCACTCTTCTTGCACTTAAGGCGGCATTGTGCATATTGTATTTAATTCCGATGTAATTTCAGTGTTTCATCGTCAATGTGTATGTAAAAGGAATACATTGAACCTGCAGTGGTGTATCGGAAACGAATACTGTTCTCACAGGAAAGGATCAAAACACCGACTGTAAGAAGAGTCTCAATTCTTGTACTTAAGACGGCGTTGTGCCTTCTGTATTTAATTCCGATGCGATTTCTGTGTTTCATCGTCAATGTGAAGGTCCAAGGAATACATTGAACCTGCAGTGGTGTATCGGAAACTAATACTGGTCTCATAGGAAAGGATCAAAGCAATGACTCTAAGAAGTCTCACTCTTCTTGTACTTAAGGCGGCATTGTGCCTTTTGTATTTAATTCCGATGTAATTTCAGTGTTTCATCGTCAAAGTGTATGTAAAACGAATACATTGCACCTGCAGTGGAGTATCGGAAACTAACACTGGTCTCACTGGAAAGGATCAAAGCACAGACTCTAAGAAGTCTAACTCTTCTTGCACTTATGGCGGCATTGTGCCTTTTGAATTTAATTCCGATGTAATTTCAGTGTTTCATCGTCAATATGAATGTCCAAGGAACACATAGAACCAGCAGTGGTGAATCGGAAACTAATACTGGTCTCACAGGAAAGGATCAAAGCACCGACTGTAAGAAGAGTCTCTATTTTTGTAGTTAAGGCGGCATTGTGCCTTTTGTATTTAATTCCGATGCGATTTCTGTGTTTCATCGTCAATGTGAATGTCCAAGGAATACATTGAACCTGCAGTGGTGTATCGGAAACTAATACTGGTCTCACAAGAAAGGATCTAGTCACAGACTCTAAGAAGTCTCACCCTTCTTGCACGTAAGGCGACATTGTGCCTTTTGTACTTAATTCCGATGTAATTTCAGTGTTTCATCGTCAATGTGTATGTAAAAGGAATACATTGAACCTGCAGTGGTGTATCGGAAACTAATACTGGTCTCATAGGAAAGGATCAAAGCACAGACTCTAAGAAGTCTCACACCTTTTGCACTTAAGGTTGCATTGTGCCTTTTGTACTTAATTCTGATGTAATTTCAGTGTTTCATCGTCAATGTGTATGTAAAAGGAATACATTGAACCTGCAATGGTGTATCGGAAATTAATACTGGTCTCATAGGAAAGGACCAAAGCACAGACTCTAAGAAGTCGCACTCTTCTTGCATTTAAGGCGGTATTGTGCCTTTTGTATTTAATTCCGATGTAATTTCAGTGTTTCATCGTCAAAGTGTATGTAAAACGAATACATTGAACCTGCAGTGGAGTATCGAAAACTTACACTGGTCTCACAGGAAAGGATCAAAGCACAGACTCTAAGAAGTCTCACTCATATTGCTCTTAAGGCGGCATTGTGCCTTTTGTATTTAATTCCGATGTAATTTCAGTGTTTCATCGTCAATGTAAATGTCCAAGGAATACATTGAACCTGCAGTGGTGTATCGGAAACTAATACTAATCTTATAGGAAAGGATCAAAGCAGAGACTCTAAGAAGTCTCACTCTTCTTGCATTTAAGGCGGTATTGTGCCTTTTGTATATAATTCCGATGTAATTTCAGTGTTTCATCGTCAAAGTGTATGTAAAACGAATACATTGAACCTGCAGTGGAGTATCGGAAACTAACACTGGTCTCACAGGAAAGGATCAAAGCACAGACTCTAAGAAGTCTCACTCATATTGCTCTTAAGGCGGCATTGTGCCTTTTGTATTTAATTCCGATGTAATTTCAGTGTTTCATCGTCAATGTGAATGTCCAAGGAATACATTGAACCTGCAG
This sequence comes from Schistocerca americana, assembly GCF_021461395.2. Lineage (NCBI taxonomy): Eukaryota > Metazoa > Arthropoda > Insecta > Orthoptera > Acrididae > Schistocerca > Schistocerca americana. The sequence continues at coordinate 2,725,709 of NC_060126.1, forward strand.
TGGTGTATCGGAAGCTAATACTGGTCTCACAGGAAAGGATCAAAGCATCGACTGTAAGAAGAGTCTCAATTCTTGTACTTAAGGTGGCCTTGTGCCTTTTGTATATAATTCCGATGCAATTTCTGTGTTTCATCGTCAATGTGAAGGTCCAAGGAATACATTGAACCTGCAGTGGTGTATCGGAAACTAATACTGGTCTCATAGGAAAGGATCAAAGCACAGACTCTAAGGTGTCTCACTCTTCTTGCATTTAAGGCGGCATTGTGCCTTTTGTATTTATTTCGATGTAATTTCAGTGTTTCATCGTCAAAGTGTATGAAAAACGAATACATTGAACCTGCAGTGGAGTATCGGAAACGAATACTGTTCTCACAGGAAAGGATCAAAACACCGACTGTAAGAAGAGTCTCAATTCTTGTACTTAAGACGGCGTTGTGCCTTCTGTATTTAATTCCGATGCGATTTCTGTGTTTCATCGTCAATGTGAAGGTCCAAGGAATACATTGAACCTGCAGTGGTGTATCGGAAACAAATACTGGTCTCATAGGAAAGGATCAAAGCACAGACTCTAAGGTGTCTCTCTCTTCTTGCACTTAAGGCGGCATTGTGCCTTTTTTATTTAATTCCGAAGTAATTTCAGTGTTTCATCGTCATTGGGAATGTCCAAGGAATACATTGAACGTGCAGTGGTGTATCGGAAACTAATACTGGTCTTATAGGAAAGGATCAAAGCAGAGACTCTAAGAAGTCTCACTCTTCTTGCATTTAAGGCGGAATTATGCCATTTGTATTTAAATCTGATGTAATTTCAGTGTTTCATCGCCAATGTGTATGTAAAAGGAATACATTGAACCTGCAGTGGTCTATCGAAAACTAATACTGGTCTTATAGGAAAGGATCAAAGCACAAACTGTAAGAAGTCTCACTCTTCTTGCATTTAAGGCGGTATTGTGCCTTTTGTATTTAATTCCAATGTAATTTCAGTGTTTCATCGTCAATGTGTATGTAAAAGGAATACATTGAACCTGCAGTGGTGTGTCGGAAACTAATACTGGTCTCATAGGAAAGGATCAAAGCACAGACCCTAAGAAGTCTCACTCTTCTTGCATTTAACGCGGTATTGTGCCTTTTGTATTTAATTCCGATGTAATTTCAGTGTTTCATCGTCATAGTGTATGTAAAAAGAATACATTGAATCTGCAGTGGAGTATCGGAATCTAACACTGGTCTCACAGGAAAGGATCAAAGCACAGACTCTAAGAAGTCTCACTCATCTTGCTCTTAAGGTGGCATTGTGCCTTTTGTATTTAATTCCGATGTAATTTCAGCGTTTCATCGTCAAAGTGAATGTCCAAGGAATACATTGAACCTGCAGTGGTGTATCGGAAGCTAATACTGGTCTCACAGGAAAGGATCAAAGCACCGACTGTAAGAAGAGACTCAATTCTTGTACTTAAGATGGCGTTGTGCCTTTTGTATATAATTCCAAAGCGATTTCTGTGTTTCATCGTCAATGTGAAGGTCCAAGGAATACATTGAACCTGCAGTGGTGTATCGGAAACTAATACTGGTCTCACAGGATAGGATCAAAGCACTGACTCTAAGAAGTCCCACTCTTCTTGCACTTAAGGCGGCATTGTGCATATTGTATTTAATTCCGATGTAATTTCAGTGTTTCATCGTCAATGTGTATGTAAAAGGAATACATTGAACCTGCAGTGGTGTATCGGAAACGAATACTGTTCTCACAGGAAAGGATCAAAACACCGACAGTAAGAAGAGTCTCAATTCTTGTACTTAAGACGGCGTTGTGCCTTCTGTATTTAATTCCGATGCGATTTCTGTGTCTCATCGTCAATGTGAAGGTCCAAGGAATACATTGAACCTGCAGTGGTGTATCGGAAACTAATACTGGTCTCATAGGAATGGATCAAAGCAGTGACTCTAAGAAGTCTCACTCTTCTTGTACTTAAGGCGGCATTGTGCCTTTTGTATTTAATTCCGATGTCATTTCAGTGTTTCATCGTCAAAGTGTATGTAAAACGAATACATTGCACCTGCAGTGGAGTATCGGAAACTAACACTGGTCTCACTGGAAAGGATCAAAGCACAGACTCTAAGAAGTCTAACTCTTCTTGCACTTATGGCGGCATTGGGCCTTTTGAATTTAATTCCGATGTAATTTCAGTGTTTCATCGTCAATATGAATGTCCAAGGAACACATAGAACCAGCAGTGGTGAATCGGAAACTAATACTGGTCTCACAGGAAAGGATCAAAGCACCGACTGTAAGAAGAGTCTCTATTCTTGTAGTTAAGGCGGCATTGTGCCTTTTGTATTTAATTCCGATGCGATTTCTGTGTTTCATCGTCAATGTGAATGTCCAAGGAATACATTGAACCTGCAGTGGTGTATTGGAAACTAATACTGGTCTCACAAGAAAGGATCTAGTCACAGACTATAAGAAGTCTCACCCTTCTTGCACGTAAGGCGACATTGTGCCTTTTGTACTTAATTCCGATGTAATTTCAGTGTTTCATCGTCAATGTGTATGTAAAAGGAATACATTGAACCTGCAGTGGTGTATCGGAAACTAATACTGGTCTCATAGGAAAGGATCAAAGCACAGACTCTAAGAAGTCTCACACCTTTTGCACTTAAGGTTGCATTGTGCCTTTTGTACTTAATTCTGATGTAATTTCAGTGTTTCATCGTCAATGTGTATGTAAAAGGATAACATTGAACCTGCAATGGTGTATCGGAAATTAATACTGGTCTCATAGGAAAGGACCAAAGCACAGACTCTAAGAAGTCTCACTCTTCTTGCATTTAAGGCGGTATTGTGCCTTTTGTATTTAATTCCGATGTAATTTCAGTGTTTCATCGTCAAAGTGTATGTAAAACGAATACATTGAACCTGCAGTAGAGTATCGAAAACTTACACTGGTCTCACAGGAAAGGATCAAAGCACAGACTCTAAGAAGTCTCACTCATATTGCTCTTAAGGCGGCATTGTGCCTTTTGTATTTAATTCCGATGTAATTTCAGTGTTTCATCGTCAATGTAAATGTCCAAGGAATAAATTGAACCTGCAGTGGTGTATCGGAAACTAATACTGGTCTTATAGGAAAGGATCAAAGCAGAGACTCTAAGAAGTCTCACTCTTCTTGCATTTAAGGCGGTATTGTGCCTTTTGTATTTAATTCCGATGTAATTTCAGTGTTTCATCGTCAAAGTGTATGTAAAACGAATACATTGAACCTGCAGTGGAGTATCGGAAACTAACACTGGTCTCACAGGAAAGGATCAAAGCACAGACTCTAAGAAGTCTCACTCATATTGCTCTTAATACGGCATTGTGCCTTTTGTATTTAATTCCGATGTAATTTCAGTGTTTCATTGTCAATGTGAATGTCCAAGGAATACATTGAACCTGCAGTGGTGTATCGGAAGCTAATACTGGTCTCACAGGAAAGGATCAAAGCATCGACTGTAAGAAGAGTCTCAATTCTTGTACTTAAGGTGGCCTTGTGCCTTTTGTATATAATTCCGATGCAATTTCTGTGTTTCATCGTCAATGTGAAGGTCCAAGGAATACATTGTACCTGCAGTGGTGTATCGGAAACTAATACTGGTCTCATAGGAAAGGATCAAAGCACAGACTCTAAGGTGTCTCACTCTTCTTGCATTTAAGGCGGCATTGTGCCTTTTGTATTTATTTCGATGTAATTTCAGTGTTTCATCGTCAAAGTGTATGTAAAACGAATACATTGAACCTGCAGTGGAGTATCGGAAACTAACACTGGTCTCACTGGAAAGGATCAAAGCACAGACTCTAAGAAGTCTCACTCTTCTTGCACTTATTGCGGCATTGTGCCTTTTGAATTTAATTCCGATGTAATTTCAGTGTTTCATCGTCAATATGAATGTCCAAGGAATACATAGAACCAGCAGTGGTGTAACGGAAACGAATACTGTTCTCACAGGAAAGGATCAAAACACCGACTGTAAGAAGAGTCTCAATTCTTGTACTTAAGACGGCGTTGTGCCTTCTGTATTTAATTCCGATGCGATTTCTGCGTTTCATCGTCAATGTGAAGGTCCAAGGAATACATTGAACCTGCAGTGGTGTATCGGAAACAAATACTGGTCTCATAGGAAAGGATCAAAGCACAGACTCTAAGGTGTCTCTCTCTTCTTGCATTTAAGGCGGCATTGTGCCTTTTGTATTTAATTCCAATGTAATTTCAGGGTTTCATCGTCAATGTGAACCTCCAAGGAATACATTGAAATTGCAGTGGTGTATCGGAAACTAATACTGGTCTCACAGGAAAGGATCAAAGCACCGACTATAATAAGAGTCTCTATTCTTGTACTTAAGGCAGCATTGTGCCTTTTGTATTTAATTCCGATGCGATTTCTGTGTTTCATCGTCAATGTGAATGTCCAAGGAATACATTGAACCTGCAGTGGTGTATCGGAAACTAATACTGGTCTCACAGGAAAGGATCTAATCACAGACCCTACGAAGTCTCACCCTTCTTGCACACAAGGCGGCATTGTGCCTTTTGTACTTAATTCCGATGTAATTTCAGTGTTTCATCGTCAATGTGTATGTAAAAGGAATACATTGAACCTGCAGTGGTGTATCGGAAACTAATACTGGTCTCATAGGAAAGGATCAAAGCACAGACTCTAAGAAGTCTCACTCCTTTTGCACTTAAGGTGGCATTGTGCCTTTTGTACTTAATTCTGATGTAATTTCAGTGTTTCATTGTCAATGTGTATGTAAAAGGAATACATTGAACCTGCAGTGGTGTATCGGAAATTAATAGTGGTCTCATAGGAAAGGATCAAAGCACAGACTCTAAGAAGTCACACTCTTCTTGCACTTAAGGCGGCATTGTGCCTTTTGTATTTAATTCCGAAGTAATTTCAGTGTTTCATCGTCATTGGGAATGTCCAAGGAATACATTGAACGTGCAGTGGTGTATCGGAAACTAAAACTGGTCTTATAGGAAAGGATCAAAGCAGAGACTCTAAGAAGTTTCACTCTTCTTGCACGTAAGGCGGCATTGTGCCTTTTGTACTTAATTCCGATGTAATTTCAGTGTTTCATCGTCAATGTGAAGGTCCAAGGAATACATTGAACCTGCAGTGGTGTATCGGAAACTAATACTGGTCTCACAAGAAAGGATCTAATCACAGACTCTAAGAAGTCTCACCCTTCTTGCACGTAAGGCGGCATTGTGCCTTTTGTACTTAATTCCGATGTAATTTCAGTGTTTCATCGTCAATGTGTATGTAAAAGGAATACATTGAACCTGCAGTGGTGTATCGGACACTAATACTGGTCTTATAGGAAAGGATCAAAGCACAGACTCTAAGAGGTCTCACTCCTCTTGCACTTAAGGTGGCAATGTGCCTTTTGTACTTAATTCTGATGTAATTTCAGTGTTTCATCGTCAATGTGTATGTAAAAGGAATACATTGAACCTGCAATGGTGTATCGGAAATTAACACTGGTCTCATAGGAAAGGATCAAAGCACAGACTCTAAGAGGTCTCACTCTTCTTGCACTTAAGGCGGCATTGTGCTTTTTGTATTTAATTCCGAAGTAATTTCAGTGTTTCATCGTCATTGGAAATGTCCAAGGAATACATTGAACCTGCAGTGGTGTATCGGAAACTAATACTGGTGTCATAGGAGAGGATCAAAGCACACACTCTAAAAAGTCTCACTCTTCTTGCATTTAAGGTGGTATTGTGCCTTTTGTATTTAATTCCGATGTAATTTCAGTGTTCCATCGTCAAAGTGTATGTAAAACGAATACATTGGACCTGCAGTGGAGTATCGGAAACTAACACTGGTCTCACAGGAAAGGATCAAAGCACAGACTCTACGAAGTCTCACTCATATTGCTCTTAAGGCGGCATTGTGCCTTTTGTATTTAATTCCGATGTAATTTCAGTGTTTCATCGTCAATGTGAATGTCCAAGGAATACATTGAACCTGCAGTGGTGTATCGGAAGGTAATACTGGTCTCACAGGAAAGGATCAAAGCATCGACTGTAAGAAGAGTCTCAATTCTTGTACTTAAGGTGGCGTTGTGCCTTTTGTATATAATTCCGAGGCGATTTCTGTGTTTCATCGTCAATGTGAAGGTCCAAGGAATACATTGAACCTGCAGTGGTGTATCGGAATCTAATACCGGTCTCACAGGAAAGGATCAAAACACCGACTGTAAGAAGAGTCTCAATTCTTGTACTTAAGACAGCGTTGTGCCTTCTGTATATAATTCCGATGCGATTTCTGTGTTTCATCGTCAATGTGAAGGTCCAAGGAATACATTGAACCTGCAGTGGTGTATAGGAAACTAATACTGGTCTCATAGGAAAGGATCAAAGCACAGACTCTAAGGTGTCTCACTCTTCTTGCATTTAAGGCGGCATTGTGCCTTTTGTATTTAATTCCGATGTAATTTCAGTGTTTCATCGTCTTAGTGTATGTAAAACGAATACATTGAACCTGCAGTGGAGTATCGGAAACTAACACTGGTCTCACTGGAAAGGATCAAAGCACAGACTCTAAGAAGTCTCACTCTTCTTGCACTTATGGCGGCATTATGCCTTTTGAATTTTATTCCGATGTAATTTCAGTGTTTCATCGTCAATATGAATGTCCAAGGAATACATAGAACCAGCAGTGGTGTATCGGAAACGAATACTGTTCTCACAGGAAAGGATCAAAACACCGACTGTAAGAAGAGTCTCAATTCTTGTACTTAAGACGGCGTTGTGCCTTCTGTATTTAATTCCGATGCGATTTCTGTGTTTCATCGTCAATGTGAAGATCCAAGGAATACATTGAACCTGCAGTGGTGTATCGGAAACTAATACTGGTCTCATGGGAAAGGATCAAAGCACAGACTCTAAGGTGTCTCACTCTTCTTGCATTTAAGGCGGCATTGTGCCTTTTGTATTTAATTCCGATGCGATTTCCGTGTTTCATCGTCAATGTGAATGTCCAAGGAATACATTGAACCTGCAGTGGTGTATCGGAAACTAATACTGGTCTCACAAGAAAGGATCTAATCACAGACTCTAAGAAGTCTCACCCTTCTTGCACGTAAGGCGGCATTGTGCCTTTTGTACTTAATTCCGATGTGATTTCAGTGTTTCATCGTCAATGTGTATGTAAAAGGAATACATTGAACCTGCAGTGGTGTATCGGAAACTAATACTGGTCTCATAGGAAAGGATCAAAGCACAGACTCTCAGAAGATTCACTCCTTTTGCACTTAAGGTGGCATTGTGCCTTTTGTACTTAATTCTGATGTAATTTCAGTAATTCATCGTCAATGTGTATGTAAAAGGAATACATTGAACCTGCAATGGTGTATCGGAAATTAATACTGGTCTCATAGGAAAGGATCAAAGCACAGACTCTAAGAAGTCTCACTCTTCTTGCACTTAAGGCGGCATTGTGCCTTTTGTATTTAATTCCGAAGTAATTTCAGTGTTTCATCGTCATTGGAAATGTCCAAGGAATACATTGAACGTGCAGTGGTGTATCGGAAACTAATACTGGTCTTATAGGAAAGGATCAAAGCAGAGACTCTAAGAAGTCTCACTCTTCTTGCATTTAAGGCGGAATTGTGGCTTTTGTATTTAAATCTGATGCAATTTCAGTGTTTCATCGCCAATGTGTATGTAAAAGGAATACATTGAACCTGCAGTGGTCTATCGAAAACTAATACTGGTCTCATAGGAAAGGATCAAAGCGCAGACTGTAAGAAGTCTCACTCTTCTTGCATTTAAGGCGGTATTGTGCCTTTCGTATTTAATTCCAATGTAAGTTCAGTGTTTCATTGTCAATGTGTATGTAAAAGGAATACATTGAACCTGCAGTGGTGTGTCGGAATCTAATACTGGTCTCATAGGAAAGGATCAAAGCACAGACCCTAAGAAGTCTCACTCTTCTTGCATTTAAGGCGGCATTGTGCCTTTTGTATTTAATTCCAATGTAATTTCAGTGTTTCATCGTCAATTTGTATGTAAAAGGAATACATTGAACCTGCAGTGGTGTATCGGAAACTAATACTGGTCTCACAGGAAAGGATCAAAGCACCGACTGTAAGAAGAGTCTCTATTCTTGTACTTAAGGCGGCATTGTGCCTTTTGTATTTAATTCCGATGCGATTTCTGTGTTTCATCGTCAATGTGAAGGTAGAAGGAATACATTGAACTTGCAGTGGTGTATCGGAAACTAATACTGGTCTCACAGGATAGGATCAAAGCACTGACTCTAAGAAGTCCCACTCTTCTTGCACTTAAGGCGGCATTGTGCATATTGTATTTAATTCCGATGTAATTTCAGTGTTTCATCGTCAATGTGTGTGTAAAAGGAATACATTGAACATGCAGTGGTGTGTCGGAAACTAATACTGGTCTCATTGGAAAGGATCAAAGCACAGACCCTAAGGTGTCTCACTCTTCTTGCATTTAAGGCGGCATTGTGCCTTTTGTATTTAATTCCGATGTAATTTCAGTGTTTCATCGTCAATGTGAATGTCCAAGGAATACATAAAACCAGCAGTGATGTATCTGAAACTAATACTGGTCTCACAGGAAAGGATCAAATCACCGACTGTAAGTAGAGTCTTAATTCTTGTACTTAAAGCGGCGTTGTTCCTTTTGTATTTAATTCCGATGCGATTTCTGTGTTTCATCGTCAATGTGAAGGTCCAAGGAATACATTGAACTTGCAGTGGTGTATCGGAAACTAATACTGGTCTCACAGGGAATGCTCAAAGCACCGACTGTAAGAAGAGTCTCTATTCTTGTACTTAAGGCGGCATTGTGCCTTTTGTATTTAATTCCGATGCGATTTCTGTGTTTCATCGCCAATGTGAATGTCCAAGGGATTCATTGAACCTGCAGTGGTGTATCGGAAAATAATACTGGTCTCACAGGAAACGATCAAATCACGGACTCTAAGAAGTCTCACCCATCTTGCACGTAAGGCGGCATTGTGCCTTCTGTACTTAATTCCGATGTAATTTCAGTGTTTCATCGTCAATGTGTATGTAAAAGGAATACATTGAACCTGCAGTGGTTTATCGGAAATTAATACTGGTCTCATAGGAAAGGATCGAAGCACAGACTCGAAGAAGTCTCACTCCATTTGCACTTAAGGTGGCATTGTGCCTTTTGTATTTAATTCCGATGTAATTTCAGTATTTCATCGTCAATGTGAATGTAAAACGAATTCATTGAACCTGCAGTGGAGTATCGGAAACTAACACCGGTCTCGCAGGAAAGGATAAAAGCACAGACTCTAAGAATCCTCACTCTTTTTGCACTTAAGGCGGAAATATGCCTTTTGTATTTAATTCCGATGTAATGTCAGTGATTCATCGTCAATGTGAATGTCAAAGGAATACATAGAACCAGCAGTGGTGTATGGGAAACTAATACTGCTCTCACAGGAATGGGTCAAAGCACCAACTGTAAGAAGAGTCCCAATTCTTGTACCTAAGGCGGAGCTGTGCCTTTTGTATTTAATTCCGATGCGATTTCTATGTTTTATCGTCAATGTAAAGGTCCAAGGAATACATTGAACCTGCAGTGGTGTATCGGAAACTAATACTGATCTCACAGGAAAGGATTAAAGCACTGACTCTATGAAGTCTCACTCTTCTTGCACTTAAGGCGGCTTTATGCCTTTTGTATTAAATTCCGATGTAATTTCAGTGTTTCATCGTCAATGTGTATGTAAAATGAATACATTGAACCTGCAGTGGTGTATCGGAAACTAATACTGGTCTCATACGAAAGGATCAAAGCGCAGACTCTACGAAGTCTCACTCTTCTTGCATTTATGGCGGCATTGTGCCTTTTGTATTTAATTCCGATGTAATTTCAGTGTCTCATCGTCAATGTGAATGTCCAAGGAATACACTGAACCTGCAGTGGTGTATCGGAAACTAATACATGTCTCACAGGAAAGGATTAAAGCACCGACTGTAAGAAGAGTCTCTATTCTTGTAGTTAAGGCGGCATTGTGCCTTTTGTATTTAATTCCGATGCGATTTCTGTGTTTCATCTCCAATGTGTAGGTCCAAGGAATACATTGAAACTGCAGTGGAGTATCGGAAACTAACACTGGTCTCACAGGAAAGGGTCAAAGCACAGACTCTAAAAAGCCTCACTCTTCTTGCACTTAAGGCGGCATTGTGCCTTTTGTATTTAATTCCGAGATAATCTCAGTGTTTGATCGTCAATGCGAATGTCCAAGAAATACATAGAACCAGCAGTGGTGTATCGGAAACTAAAACTGGTCTCACAGGGAATGCTCAAAGCACCGACTGTAAGAAGAGTCTTTATTCTTGTACTTATGGCGGCATTGTGCCTTTTGTATTTAATTCCGATGCGATTTCTGTGTTTCATCGTCAATGTGAAGGTCCAAGGAATACATGAAACCAGCAGTGATGTATCTGAAACTAATACTGGTCTCACAGGAAAGGATCAAAGCACCGAATGTAAGTAGAGTCTTAATTCTTGTACTTAAAGCGGCGTTGTTCCTTTTGTATTTAATTCCGATGCGATTTCTGTGTTTCATCGTCAATGTGAAGGTCCAAGGAATACATTGAATCTTCAGTGGTGTTTCGGAAACTAATACTGGACTCATAGGAAAGGATCAAAACTGAGACTCTAAGAAGTCTCACTCCTTTTGCACTTAAGGTGGCATTGTGCCTTTTGTATTTAATTCCGATGTATTTTTAGTGTTTCAGCGTCAATGTGAATGTCCAAGGAATACACTGAACCTGCAGTGGTGTATCGGAAACTATAACTGGTCTCACAGGAAAGGATCAAAGCACAGACTCTAAGAAGTCTCACTCCTTTTGTACTTAAGGCGGCATTGTGCCTTTTGTATTTATTCCGATGTAAATTCGGAGTGTCATCGTTAATGTATATGTAAATGGAATACATTGAACCTGCAGTGGTGTATCGGAAACTGATACTGGTCTCATAGGAAAGAATCAAAGCACAGACTCTAAGATGTCTCACTCTTCTTGCATTTAAGGCGGCATTGTGCCTTTTGTATTTAATTCCGATATAATTTCAGTGTTTCATCGTCAATGTTTATGTAAAAGAATACATTGAACCTGCAGTGGTGAATCGGAAACTAATAATGGTCTCATAGGAAAGAATCAAAGCACAGACTCTAAGAAGTCTCACTCTTCTTGCATTTAAGGCGGCATTGTGCCTTTTGTATTTAATTCCGATGTAATCTCAGAGTTCATCGTCAATGTGAATGTCCAAGGAATACATTGAACCTGCAGTGGCGTATCGGAAACTAATACTGGTCTCACAGGAAAGGATCAAAGCACCGACTGTAAGAAATGTCTCAATTCATCTACTTAAGGCGGCGTTGAGCATTTTGTATTTAATTCCGATGCGATTTTTGTGATTCATCGTCCATGTGAAGGTCCAAGGAATAATAAAACCAGCAGTGGTGTATCTGAAACTAATACTGGTCTCACAGGAAAGGATCAAAGCACCGACTGTAAGTAGAGTCTTAATTCTTGTACTTAAAGCGGCGTTGTGCCTTTTGTATTTAATTCCGATTCGATTTCTGTGGTTAATCGTCAATGTGAAGGTCCAAGGAATACATTGAACCTGCAGTGGTGTATCGGAAACTAATACTGGTCTCATAGGAAAGGATCAAAGCACAGACTCTATGAAGTCTCACTCCTTTTGCACCTAAGGTGGAATTGTGCCTTTTGTATTTAAATCCGATGTCATTTCAGTGTTTCATCGTCAATGTGAATGTCCAAGGAATACATAGAACCAGCAGTGGTGTATCGGAAACTAATACTGTTCTCACAGGAAAGGATCAAAGCACCGACTGTAAGAAGAGTCTTAATTCTTCTACTTAAGGCGGCGTTGAGCCTTTTGTATTTAATTCCGATGCGATGTTTGTGTTTCATCGTCAATGTGAAGGTCCAAGGAATACATAAAACCAGCAGTGGTGTATCTGAAACTGATACTGGTCTCACAGGAAAGGATCAAAGCATAGACTCTAAGTAGAGTCTTAATTCTTGTACTTAAAGCGGCATTGTGCCTTTTGTATTTAATTCCGATGCGATTTCTGTGTTTCATCGTCAATGTGAAGGTCCAAGGAATACATTGAACCTGCAGTGGTGTATCGGAAACTAATACTGGTCTCATAGGAAAGGATCAAAGCACAGACCCTAAGAAGCCTCACTCTTCTTGCATTTAAGGCTGCATTGTGCCTTTTGTATTTAATTCCGATGTAATTTCAGTGTTTCATCGTCAATGTGAATGTCCAAGGAAAACATAGAACCAGCAGTGGTGTATCGGAAACTAATACTGGTCTCACAGGAAAGGATCAAAGCACCGACTGTAAGAAGAGTCTCAATTCTTCTACTTAAGGCGGCGTTGTGCCTTTTGTATTTAATTCCGATGCGATTTCTGTGTTTCATCGTCAATGTGATGGTCCAAGGAGTACATTGAACCTGCAGTGGTGTATCGGAAACTAATACTGTTCTCACAGGAAAGGATCAAAGCACCGACTGTAAGAAGAGTCTATAATCTTGTACTCAAGGCGGCATTGTGCCGTCTGTATTTAATTCCGATGCGATTTCAGTGATTTGCCGTCAATGTGAAGGTCCAAGGAATACATTGAACCTGCAGTGGTGTATCGGAAACTAATACTGGCTCATAGGAAAGGATCAAAGCACAGACTCTAAGAAGTCTCACTCTTCTTGCACTTAAGGCGGCATTGTGCCTTTTGTATGTAATTCCGAAGTAATTTCAGTGTTTCATCGTCATTGGGAATGTCCAAGGAATACATTGAACGTGCAGTGGTGTATGGGAAACTAATACTGGTCTCACAGGAAAGGATCAAAGCGCCGACTGTAAGATGAGTCTATATTCTTGTGCTTGAGGCGGCATTGTGCCGTTTGTATTTAATTCCGATGCGATTTCTGTGATTTGCCGTCAATGTGAAGGTCCAAGGAATACATTGAACCTGCAGTGGTGTATCGGAAAATAATACTGGTGTCATAGGAAAGGATCAAAGCACAGACTCTAAAAAGTCTCACTCTTCTTGCACTTAAGGCGGCATTGTGCCATTTGTATTTAATTCCGATGTAATTTCAGTGTTTCATCGTCAATGTGTTTGTAAAAGGAATACATTGAACCTGCAGTGGTGTATCGGAAATTAATACTGGTCTGAAAGGAAAGGATCAAGGCACAGACTCTAAAAAGTCTCACTCTTCTTGCACTTAAGGCGGCATTGTGCCATTTGTATTTAATTCCGAAGTAATTTCAGTGTTTCATTGTCATTGGGAATGTCCAAGGAATACATTGAACGTGCAGTGGTGTATCGGAAACTAATACTGGTCTCACAGGAAAGGATCAAAACACCGACTGTAAGAAGAGTCTCTATACTAGTACTTAAGGCGGCATTGTGCCTTTTGCATTTAATTGCGATGCGATTTCTGTGTTTCATCGTCAATGTGAATTTCCAAGGAATACATTGACCCTGCAGTGGTGTATCGGAAACTAATACTGGTCTTATAGGAAAGGATCAAGGAAGAGACTCTAAGAAGTGTCACTCTTCTTGCATTTAAGGCGGAATTGTGCCTTTTGTATTTAATTCTGATGTAATTTCAGTGTTTCATCGTCAATGTGTATGTAAAAGGAATACATTGAACCTGCAGTGGTGTATCGGAAACTAATACGGGTCTCATAGGTTAGGATCAAAGCACAGACTGTAAGAAGTCTCACTCTTCTTGCATTTAAGGCGGCATTGTGCCTTTTGTATTTAATCCCGATGTAAATTCAGTGTTTCATCGTCAATGTGTATGTAAAAGGAATACATTGAACCTGCAGTGGTGTGTGGGAAACTAATACTGTTCTCATAGGAAAGGATCAAAGCACATTCTCTAAGAAGTCTCACTCTTCTTGCATTTAAGGCGGCATTGTGCCTTTTGTATTTAATTCCAATGTAATTTCAGTGTTTCATCGTCAATGTGTATGTAAAAGGAATCCATTGAACCTGCAGTGCTGTATCGGAAACTCAAAATGGTGTCATGGGAGAGGATCAAAGCACAGACTCTAAGAAGTCTCACTCTTCTTGCACATAAGGCGGCATTGTGCCTTTTGTATTTAATTCCGATGTAATTTCAGTGTTTCATCGTCAATGTGTATCTAAAAGGGATACATTGAACCTGCAATGGTGTATCGGAAACTAATACTGGACTCACAGGAAAGGATCAGAGCACCAACTGTAAGAAGAGTCTCTATTCTTGTACTTAAGGCGGTGTTGTGCCTTATGTATTTAATCCCGATGCGTTTTCTGTGTTTCATCGTCAATGTGAAGCTCCAAGCAATACATTGAACCTGCAGTGGTGTATCGGAAACTAAAACTGGTCACACAGGAAAGGATCAAAGCACAGACTCAATGAAGTCTCAATCTTCTTGCACTTAAGGCGGCATTGTGCCTTTTGTATTTAATTCCGATGTAATTTCACTGTTTCATCGTCAATGTGTATGTAAAAGGAATACATTGAACCTGCAGTGGAGTATAGGAATCTAACACTGGGCTCACAGGAAAGGATCAAAGCACAGACTCTAAGAAGTCTCACTCTTCTTGCATATAAGGCGGCATTGTGCCTTTTGTATTTAATTCCGATGTAATTTCAGTGTTTCATTGGCAATGTGTACGTAAAACGAATACATTCAAGCTCCAAGGAATACATTGAACCTGCAGTGGTGTATCGGAAACTAATACTAGTCTCACAGGAAAGGATCAAAATACCGACTCTAAGAAGTCTCACTCTTCTTGCATTTAAGGCGGCATTGTGCCTATTGTATTTAATTCCGATGTAATTTCAGTGTTTCATCGTCAATGTGTATGTAAAAGGAATACATTGAACCTGCAGTGGTATATCGGAAACTAATACTGGTCTCATAGGAAAGGATCAAATTACAGACTCTAAGAAGTCTCACTCTTCTTGCATTTAAGGCGGCATTGTGCCTTTTGTATTTAATTCCGATGTAATTTCAGTGTTTCATTGGCAATGTGTACGTAAAACGAATACATTCAACCTGCAGTGGTGTATCGGAAACTAATACTGGTCTCATAGGAAAAGATCAAAGCACAGACTCTAAGGTGTCTCACTCTTCTTGCATTTAAGGCGGCATTGTGCCTTTTGTATTTAATTCCGATGTAATTTCAGTGTTTGATCGTCAATGTGGCAGTCCAAGGAAAACATTGAACCTGCAGTGGTGCATCGGAAACTAATACTAGTCTCACAGGAAAGAATCAAAGCACCGACTGTAAGAAGACTCTCTATTCTTGTACTTAAGGCGGCATTGTGCCTTTTGTATTTAATTCCGATGCCTTTTTCTGTGTTTCATCCTCATTGTGAACGTCCAAGGAATACATTAACTTGCAGTGGTGTATCGGAAACTAATACTGGTCTCACAGGGAATGTTCAAAGCACCGACTGTAAGAAGAGTCTCTATTCTTGTACTTAAGGCGGCATTGTGCCTTTTGTATTTAATTCCGATGCGATTTCTGTGTTTCATCGTCAATGTGAATGTCCAAGGAATACATTGAACCTGCAGTGGTGTGTCGAAAACTAATACTGGTCTCACAGGAAAGGATCAAATCACAAACTCTAAGAAGTCTCACTCTTCTTGCACGTAAGGCGGCATTGTGCCTTTTGTACATAATTCCGATGTAATTTCAGTGTTTCATCGTCAATGTGTATGTAAAAGGAATACATTGAACCTCCAGTGGTGTATCGGAAACTAATACTGGTCTCATAGGAAAGGATCAAAGCACAGACTCTAAGAAGTTTTACTCCTTTTGCACTTAAGGTGGCATTGTGCCTTTTGTACTTAATTCCGATGTAATTTCAGTGTTTCATCGTCAATGTGTAGGTAGAAGGAATACATTGAATCTGAAGTGGTGTATTGGAAATTAATACTGGTCTCATCGGAGAGGATCAAAGCACAGACTCGAAGAAGTCTCACTCCTTTTGCACTTGAGGTGGCATTGTACCTTTTGTATTTAATTCCAATGTAATTTCAGTGTTTCATCGTCAATGTGTATGTAAAAGGAATACATTGAACCTGCAGTGGAGTATAGGAATCTAACACTGGTCTCACAGGAAAGGATCAAAGCACAGACTCTAAGAAGTCTCACTCTTCTTGCACTTAAGGCGGCATTACGCCTTTTGTATTTAATTCCGATGTAATTTCAGTGTTTCATCGTCAATGTGTATGTAAAAGGAATACATTGAACCTGCAGTGGTGTATCTGAACCTAATACTGGTCTCCTAGGAAAGGATCAAAGCACAGACTCTACGAACTCTCACTCTTCTTGCATTTAAGGCGGCATTGTGCCTTTTGTATTTAATTCCGATGTAATTTCAGTGTTTCATCGTCATTGTGAATGTCCAAGGAATACAAAGAACTAGCAGTGGTGTATCGGATACTAATACTAGTCTCACAGGAAAGGATCAAAGCATCGACTGTAAGAAGAGTCTCTATTCTTGTACTTAAGTCGTCATTGTGCCTTTTGTATTTAACTCCGATGCGATTTCTGTGTTTCATCGTCAATGTGAAGGTCCAAGGAATACATTGACCCTGCAGTGGAGTATCGGAAAGTAACACTGGTCTCACAGGAAAGGATCAAAGCACAGACTCTAAGAGGTGTTACTCTTATTGCACGTAAGGCGGCATTGTGCCTTTTGTATTTATTTCAGATGTAATTTCAGTGTTTCATCGTCAATGTGAATGTCCGATGAATACATAGTACCAGCAGTGGTGTATCGGAAACTAATACTGGTCTCACAGGAAAGGATCAAAGCTCCGACTGTAAGAAGAGTGTCAATTCTTGTACTAAAGGCGGCGTTGTCCCTTTTGTATATAATTCAGATGCGATTTCTGTGTTTCATCGTCAATGTTAAAGTCCAAGGAATACATTGAACCTGCAGTGGTGTATCGGAAACTAATACTGGTCTCACTGGAAAGGATCAAAGCACTGACTCTAAGAAGTCCCACTCTTCTTGCACTTAAGGCGGCATTGTGCCTATTGTATTTAATTCCGATGTAATTTCAGTGTTTCATCGTCAATGTGTATGTAAAAGTAATACATTGAACCTGCAGTGGTATATCGGAAACTAATACTGGTTTCATAGGAAAGGATCAAAGTACAGACTCTAAGAAGTCTCACTCTTCTTGCATTTATGGCGGCATTGTGCCTTTTGTATTTAATTCCGATGTAATTTCAGTGTTTCATTGGCAATGTGTATGTAAAACGAATACATTCAACCTGCAGTGGTGTATCGGAAACTAATACTGCCCTCATAGGAAAGGATCAAAGCACAGACTCTAAGGTGACTCACTCTTCTTGCATTTAAGGCGGCATTGTGCCTTTTGTATTTAATTCCGATGTAATTTCAGTGTTTCATCGTCAATGTGACAGTCCAAGGAATACATTGAACCTGCAGTGGTGTATCGGATACTAATACTGGTCTCACAGGAAAGGATCAGAGCACCGACCGTAAGAAGACTCTCTATTCTTGTACTTAAGGCGGCATTGTGCCTTTTGTATTTAATTCCGATGCCTTTTTCCGTGTTTCATCCTCAATGTGAAGGTCCAAGGAATACATTGAACTAGCAGTGGTGTATCGGAAACTAATACTGGTCTCACAGGGAATGCTCAAAGCACCGACTGTAAGAAGAGTTTCTATTCTTGTACTTAAGGCGGCATTGTGCCTTTTGTATTTAATTCCGATGCGATTTCTGTGTTTCATCGTCAATGTGAATGTCCAAGGAAAACATTGAACCTGCAGTGGTGTGTCGGAAACTAATACTGGTCTCACAGGAAAGGCTCAAATCACAGACTCTAAGAAGTCTCATTCTTCTTGCACGTAAGGCGGCATTGTGCCTTTAGTACTTAAATCCGATGTAATTTCAGTGTTTCATCGTCAATGTGTATGTAAAAGGAATACATTGAACCTGCAGTGGTGTATCGGAAACTAATACTGGTCTCATAGAAAAGGATCAAAGCACACACTCTAAGAAGTCTCACTCCTTTTGCACTTAAGGTGGCATTGTGCCTTTTGTACTTAATTCCGATGTAATTTCAGTGTTTCATCGTCAATGTGTAGGTAAAAGGAATACATTGAACCTGCAGTGGTGTATCGGAAATTAATACTGGTCTCATAGGAGAGGATCAAAGCACAGACTCGAAGAAGTCTCACTCCTTTTGCACTTAAGGTGGCATTGTACCTATTGTATTTAATTCCAATGTAATTTCAGTGTTTCATCGTCAATGTGAATGTCCAAGGAATACATTGAACCTGCTGTGGTGTATCGGAAACTAATACTGGTCTCACAGGAAAGGATCAAAGCACCGACTGTAAGAAGAGTCTCTATTCTTGTACTTAAGGCGGCATTGTGCCTTTTGTATTTAATTCCGATGCGATATCTGTGTTTCATCGTCAAAGTGAAGCTCCATGGAATACATTGAGCCTGCAGTAGTGTATCGGAAACTAATACTGTCTCACAGGTAATGCTCGAAGCACCGACTGTAAGAAGAGTCTCTATTCTTGTTTTTAAGGCGGCATTGTGCCTTTTGTATTTAATACCGATGCGATATCTGTGTTTCATCGTCAAAGTGAAGCTCCAAGGAATACATTGAGCCTGCAGTGGTGTATCGGAAACTAATACTGGTCTCACAGGGAATGCTCAAAGCACCGACTGTAAGAAGAGCCTCTATTCTTGTTTTTAAGGCGGCATTGTGCCTTTTGTATTTAATACCGATGCGATATCTGTGTTTCATCGTCAATGTGAAGGTCCATGAAATACATTGAACCTGCAGTGGTGTATCGGAAACTAATACTGGTCTCACAGGAAAGGATCAAAGCACTGACACTAAGAGGTCCCACTCTTCTTGCACTTAAGGCGGCATTGTGCCTATTGTATTTAATTCCGATGTAATTTCAGTGTTTCATCGTCAAAGTGTATGTAAAAGGAATACATTGAACCTGCAGTGGTATATCGGAAACTAATACTGGTATCATAGGAAAGGATCAAAGTACAGACTCTAAGAAGTCTCACTCTTCTTGCATTTAAGGCGGCATTGTGCCTTTTGTATTTAATTCCGATGTAATTTCAGTGTTTCATTGGCAATGTGTACGTAAAACGAATACATTCAACCGGCAGTGGTGTATCGGAAACTAATACTGGTCTCATAGGAAAAGATCAAAGCACAGACTCTAATGTGTCTCACTCTTCTTGCATTTAAGGCGGCATTGTGCCTTTTGTATTTAATTCCGATGTAATTTCAGTGTTTCATCGTCAATGTGACAGTCCAAGGAATACATTGAACCTGCAGTTGTGTATCGGAAACTAATACTAGTCTCACAGGAATGGATCAAAGCACCGACTGTAAGAAGACTATCTATTCTTGTACTTATGGCGGCATTGTGCCTTTTGTATTTAATTCCGATGCCTTTTTCTGTGTTTCATCCTCAATGTGAAGGTCCAAGGAATACATTGAACTTGCAGTGGTGTATCGGAAACTAATACTGGTCTCACCGGGAATGCTCAAAGCACCGACTGTAAGAAGAGTCTCTATTCTTGTACTTAAGGCGGCATTGTGCCTTTTGTATTTTATTCCGATGCGATTTCTGTGTTTCATCGTCAATGTGAATGTCCAAGGAATACTTTGAACCTGCAGTGGTGTGTCGGAAACTAATACTGGTCTCGCAGGAAAGGATCAAATCACAGACTCTGAGAAGTCTCACTCTTCTTGCACGTAAGTCGGCATTGTGCCTTTTGTACTTAATTCCGATGTAATTTCAGTGTTTCATCGTCAATGTGTAGGTAAAAGGAATACATTGAACCTGCAGTGGTGTATCGGAAATTAATACTGGTCTCATAGGAGGGGATCAAAGCACAGACTCGAAGAAGTCTCATTCCTTTTGCACTTAAGGTGGCATTGTACCTTTCGTATTTAATTCCAATGTAATTTCAGTGTTTCATCGTCAATGTGTATGTAAAAGGAAACATTGAACCTGCAGTGGAGTATAGGAATCTAACACTGGTCTCACAGGAAAGGATCAAATCACAGACTCTAAGAAGTCTCACTCTTCTTGCACTTAAGGCGGCATTGTGCCTTTTGTATTTAATTCCGATGTAATTTCAGTGTTTCATCGTCAATGTGTATGTAAAAGGAATACATTGAACCTGCAGTGGTGTATCTGAACCTAATACTGGTCTCATATTAAAGGATCAAATCACAGACTCTACGAAGTCTCACTCTTCTTGCATTTAAGGCGGCATTGTGCATTTTGTATTTAATTCCGATGTAATTTCAGTGTTTCATCGTCATTGTGAATGTCCAAGGAATATAAAGAACTAGCAGTGGTGTATCGGAAACTACTACTAGTCTCACAGGAAAGGATCAAAGCACCGACTGTAAGAAGAGTCTCTATTCTTGTACTTAAGTCGTCATTGAGCCATTTGTATTTAATTCCGATGTGATTTCTGTGTTTCATCGTCAATGTGAAGGTCCAAGGAATACATTGAACCTGCAGTGGTGTATCGGAAACTAATACTGGACTCACAGGATATGCTCAAAGCACCGACAGTAAGACGAGTCGTTATTCTTGAACTTAAGGCCGCATTGTGCCTTTTGTATTTAATTCCGATGCGATTTCTGTGTTTCATCGTCAATGTGAAGGTCCAAGGAATACATTGACCCTGCAGTGGTGTATCGGAAAGTAACAATGGTCTCAAGGGAAAGGATCATAGCACAGACTCTAAGAGGTCTTACTCTTCTTGCACGTAAGGCGGCATTGTGCCTTTTGTATTTATTTCCGATGTAATTTCAGTGTTTCATCGTCAATGTGAATGTCCAATGAATACATAGTACCAGCAGTGGTGTATCGGAAACTAATACTGGTCTCACAGGAAAGGTTCAAAGCACTGACTCTAAGAAGTCCCACTCTTCTTGCACTTAAGGCGGCATTGTGCCTATTGTATTTAATTCCGCTGTAATTTCAGTGTTTCATCGTCAATGTGTATGTAAAAGGAATACATTGAATCTGCAGTGGTATATCGGAAACTAATACTGGTTTCATAGGAAAGGATTAAAGTACAGACTCTAAGAAGTCTCACTCTTCTTGCATTTAAGGCGGCATTGTGCCTTTTGTATTTAATTCCGATGTAATTTCAGTGTTTCATTGGCAATGTGTACGTAAAACGAATACATTCAACCTGCAGTGGTGTATCGGAAACTATAACTGGTCTCATAGGAAAGGATCAAAGCACAGACCCTAAGGTGACTCACTCTTCTTGCATTTAAGGCGGCATTGTGCCTTTTGTATTTAATTCCGATGTAATTTCAGTGTTTCATCGTCAATGTGACAGTCCAAGGAATACATTGAACCTGCAGTGGTGTATCGGAAACTAATACTGGTCTCACAGGAAAGGATCAAAGCACCGACAGTAAGAAGATCCTCTATTCTTGTACTTAAGGCGGCATTGTGGCTTTTGTATTTAATTCCGATGCCTTTTTCTGTGTTTCATCCTCAATGTGAAGGTCCAAGGAAAACATTGAACCTGCAGTGGTGTGTCGGAAACTAATACTGGTCTCACACTAAAGGATCAAATCACAGACTCTAAGAAGTCTCACTCTTCTTGCACGTTTGGTGGCATTGTGCCTTTTGTACTTAATTCCGATGTAATTTCAGTGTTTCATCGTCAATGTGTATGTAAAAGGAATACATTGAACCTGCAGTGGTGTATCGGAAACTAATACTGGTCTCATAGGAAAGGATCAAAGCACAGACTCGAAGAAGTCTCACTCCTTTTGCACTTAAGGTGGCATTGTATCTTTTTGTATTTAATTCCAATGTAATTTCAGTGTTTCATCGTCAATGTGAATGTTCAAGGAATACATTGAACCTGCTGTGGTGTATCGGAAACTAATACTGGTCTCACAGGAAAGGATCAAAGCACCGACTGTAAGAAGAGTCTCTATTCTTTTACTTAAGGCGGCATTGTGCCTTTTGTATTTAATTCCGATGCGATATCTGTGTTTCTTCGTCAATGCGAAGCTCCAAGGAATACATTGAACCTGCAGTGGTGTATCGGAAACTAATACTGGTCTCACAGGGAATGCTCAAAGCACCGACTGTAAGAAGAGTCTCTATTCTTGTACTTAAGGCGGCATTGTGCCTTTTGTATTTAATACCGATGCGATATCTGTGTTTCATCGTCAATGTGAAGGTCCAAGAAATACATTGAACCTGCAGTGGTGTATCGAAAACTAATACTGGTCTCACAGGAAAGGATCAAAGCACAGACTCTAAGAAGTCCCACTCTTCTTGCACTTAAGGCGGCATTGTGCCTATTGTATTTATTTCCGATGTAATTTCAGTGTTTCATCGTCAATGTGTATGTAAAAGGAATGCATTGAACCTGCAGTGGTATATCGGAAACTAATACTGGTCTCATAGGAAAGGATCAAAGTACAGACTCTAAGAAGTCTCACTCTTCTTGCATTTAAGGCATTGAGCCTTTTGTATTTAATTCCGATGTAATTTCAGTGTTTCATTGGCAATGTGTGCGTAAAACGAATACATTCAACCTGCAGTGGTGTATCGGAAACTAATACTGGTCTCATAGGAAAAGATCAAAGCACAGACTCTAAGGTGTCTCACTCTTCTTGAATTTAAGGCGGCATTGTGCATTTTGTATTTAATTCCGATGTAATTTCAGTGTTTCATCGTCAATGTGACAGTCCAAGGAATACATTGAACCTGCAGTGGTGTATCGGAAACTAATACTAGTCTCACAGGAAAGGATCAAAGCACCGACTGTAAGAAGACTCTCTATTCTTGTACTTAAGGCGGCATTGTGCCTTTTGTATTTAATTCCGATGCCTTTTTCTGTGTTTCATCCTCAATGTGAAGGTCCAAGGAATACATTGAACTTGCAGTGGTGTATCGGAAACTAATACTGGTCTCACAGGGAATGCTCAAAGCACCGACTGTAAGAAGAGTCTCTATTCTTGTACTTAAGGCGGCACTGTGCCTTTTGTATTTAATTCCGATGCGATTTCTGTGTTTCATCGTCAATGTGAATGTCCACAGAATACATTGAACCTGCAGTGGTGTGTCGGAAACTAATACTGGTCTCACAGGAAAGGATCAAATCACAGACTCTAAAAAGTCTCACTCTTCTTGCACGTAAGGCGGCATTGTGCCTTTTGTACTTAATTCCGATGTAATTTCAGTGTTTCATCGTCAATGTGTATGTAAAAGGAAAACGTTGAACCTGCAGTGGTGTATCGGAAACTAATACTGGTCTCATAGGAAAGGATCAAAGCACAGACTCTAAGAAGTTTCACTCCTTTTGCACTTAAGGTGGCATTGTGCCTTTTGTACTTAATTCCGATGTAATTTCAGTGTTTCATCGTCAATGTGTAGGTAAAAGGAATACATTGAACCTGCAGTGGTGTATCGGAAATTAATACTGGTCTCATAGGAGAGGATCAAAGCACAGACTCGAAGAAGTCTCACTCCTTTTGCACTTAAGGTGGCATTGTACCTTTTGTATTTAATTCCAATGTAATTTCAGTGTTTCATCGTCAATGTGTATGTAAAAGGAATACATTGAACCTGCAGTGGAGTATAGGAATCTAACACTGGTCTCACAGGAAAGGATCAAAGCACAGACTCTAAGAAGTCTCACTCTTGTTGCAATTATGGCGGCATTGTGCCTTTTGTATTTAATTCCGAGATAATTTCAGTGTTTCATCGTCAATTTTTATGTCCAAAGAATACATTGAACCTGTAGTGCTGTATCGGAAACTAATACTGGTCTCATAGGAAAGGATCAAAGCACAGACTCGAAGAAGTCTCACTCCTTTTGCACTTAAGGTGGCATTGTGCCTTTTGTACTTAATTCCGATGTAATTTCAGTGTTTCATCGTCAATGTGTAGGTAAAAGGAATACATTGAACCTGCAGTGGTGTATCGGAAATTAATACTGGTCTCATAGGAGAGGATCAAAGCACAGACTCGAAGAAGTCTCACTCCTTTTGCACTTAAGGTGGCATTGTACCTTTTGTATTTAATTCCAATGCGATTTCCGTGTTTCATCTTCAATTTGAAGGTCCAAGGAATACATGGAACGTGCAGTGGTCTATCGGAAACTAATACTGGCTCACAGGGAATGCTCAAAGCACCGACTGTAAGAAGAGTCTCTATTCTTTTACTTAAGACGGCATTGTGCCTTTTGTATTTAATTCCGATGCGATTTTTGTGTTTCTTCGTCAATGTGAAGGTCCAAGTAATACATTGAACCTGCAGTGGTGTATCGGAAACTAATACTGGTCACACAGGGAATGCTCAAAGCACCGACTGTAAGAAGAGTCTCTATTCTTGTACTTAAGGCGGCATTGTGCCTTTTGTATTAAATTCCGATGCGATTTCTGTGTTTTATCGTCAATGTGAAGGTCAAAGGAATACATTGAACCTGCAGTGGTGTATCGGAACCTAATTCTGGTCTCACAGGAAAGGATCATATCACAGACTCTAAGAAGTCTCACTCTTCTGGCACTTAAGGAGGCGTGGTGCCTTTTTTATTTAATTCCCATGTAATTTCAGTATTTCATCGTCAATGTGTATGTCCAAGGAATACATTGATCCTGCAGTCGTGTATCGGAAACTAATACAGGTCTCATAGGAAACGATCAAAGCACAGATTCTAAGAAGTCTCACTCTTGTTGCACTTATGGCGGCATTGTGCCTTTTGTATTTAATTCCGATGCGATATCAGTGTTTCATCGTCAATGTGATGGTCCAAGGAATACATTGAACCTGCAGTGGTGTATCGGAAACTAATACTGTTCTCACAGGGAATGGTCAAAGCACCGACTGTAAGAAGAGTCTCTATTCTTGTACTTAAGGCGGCATTGTGCTTTTTGTATGTAATTGCGATACGATTTCCGTTTTTTATCGTCAATGTGAAGGTCCAAGGATTACATTGATCCTGCAGTGATGTATCGGAAACTGATACTGGTCTCACAGGGAATGCTCAATGCACCGACTGTAAGAAGAGTCTCTATTCTTGTACTTATGACGGCATTGTGACTTTTGTATTTAATTCCGTTGCGATTTCTGTGTTTCATCGTCAATGTGAAGGTCCGAGGAATACATTGAACCTGCATTGGTGTATCGGAAACTAATACTGGTCTCACAGGGATTGCTCAAAACACCGACTGTAAGAAGAGTCTGTATTCTTGTACATAAGGTGACATTGTGATTTTTGTATTAAATTACGATGCGATTTCTGTGTTTCATCGTCAATGTGAAGGTCCAAGGAATACATTGAACCTGCAGTGGTGTATCGGAAACTAATACTGGTCTCATAGGAAAGGATCAAAGTACAGACTCTAAGAAGTCTCACTCTTCTTGCATTTAAGTCGGCATTGTGCCTTTTGTATTTAATTCCGATGTAATTTCAGTGTTTCATTGGCAATGTGTACGTAAAACGAATACATTCAACCTGCAGTGGTGTATCGGAAACTAATACTGGTCTCATAGGAAAAGATCAAAGCACAGACTCTAAGGTGTCTCACTCTTCTTGCATTTAAGGCGGCATTATGCCTTTTGTATTTAATTCCGATGCCTTTTTCTGTGTTTCATCCTCTATGTGAAGGTCCAAGGAATACATTGAACTTGCAGTGGTGCATCGGAAACTAATACTGGTCTCACAGGAAAGGATCAAAGCACCGACTGTAAGAGGAGTCTCAATTCTTGAACTTAAGGCGGCGTTGTGCCTTTTGTATTTAATTCCGATGCGATCTCTGTGTTTCATCGTCAATGTGAAGGTCCAAGGAATACATTGAACCTGCAGTGGTGTATCGGAAACTAATACTGGACTCACAGGAAATGCTCAAAGCACCGACTGTAAGACGAGTCTTTATTCTTGAACTTAAGGCTGCATTGTGCCTTTTGTATTTAATTCCGATGCGATCTCTGTGTTTCATCGTCAATGTGAAGGTCCAAGGAATACATTGACCCTGCAGTGGAGTATCGGAAAGTAACACTGGTCTCACAGGAAAGGATCAAAGCACAGACTCTAAGAGGTCTTACTCTTCTTGCACGTAAGGCGGCATTGTGCCTTTTGTATTTATTTCCGATGTAATTTCAGTGTTTCATCGTCAATGTGAATGTCCAATGAATACATAGTACCAGCAGTGGTGTATCGGAAACTAATACTCGTCTCACAGGAAAGGATCAAATCTCCGACTGTAAGAAGAGTGTCAATTCTTGTACTTAAGGCGGCGTTGTGCCTTTTGTATATAATTCCGATGCGATTTCTGTGTTTTATCGTCAATGTGAAGGTCCAAGGAATACATTGAACCTGCAGTGTTGTATCGGAAACTAATACTGGTCTCACAGGAAAGGATCAAAGCACTGACTCTAAGAAGTCCCAGTCTTCTTGCATCACGGCGGCATTGTGCCTATTGTATTTAATTCCGATGTAATTTCAGTGTTTCATCGTCAATGTGTATGTAAAAGGAATACATTGAACCTGCAGTGGTATATCGGAAACTAATACTGGTTTCATAGGAAAGGATCATAGTACAGACTCTAAGAAGTCTCACTCTTCTTGCATTACGGCGGCATTGTGCCTTTTGTATTTAATTCCGATGTAATTTCAGTGTTTCATTGTCAATGTGTACGTAAAACGAATACATTCAACCTGCAGTGGTGTATCGGAAACTAATACTGGTCTCATAGGAAAGGATCAAAGCACAGACTCTCAGGTGTCTCACTCTTCTTGCATTTAAGGCGGCATTGTGCCTTTTGTATTTAATTCCGATGCCTTTTTCTGTGTTTCATCCTCAATGTGAAGGTCCAAGGAATACATTGAACTTGCAGTGGTGTATCGGAAACTAATACTGGTCTCACAGGGAATGCTCAAAGCACCGACTGTAAGAAGAGCCTCTATTCTTGTACTTAAGGCGGCATTGAGCCTTTTGTATTTAACTCCGATGCGATTTCTGTGTTTCATCGTCAATGTGAATGTCCATGGAAAACATTGAACCTGCAGTGGTGTGTCGGAAACTAATACTGGTCTCACAGGAAAGGATCAAATCACAGACTCTACGAAGTCTCACTCTTCTTGCACGTAAGGCGGCATTGTGCCTTTTGTACTTAATTCCGATGTAATTTCAGTGTTTCATCGTCAATGTGTATGTAAAAGGAATACATTGAACCTGCAGTGGTGTATCGGAAACTAATACTGGTCTCATAGGAAAGGATCAAAGCACAGACTCTAGGAAGTCTCACTCCTTTTGCACTTAAGGTGGCATTTTGCCTTTTGTTCTTAATTCCGATGTAATTTCAGTGTTTCATCGTCAATGTGTAGGTAAAAGGAATACATTGAACCTGCAGTGGTGTATCGGAAATTAATACTGGTCTCATAGGAGAGGATCAAAGTACAGACTCGAAGAAGTCTCACTCCTTTTGCACTTAAGGTGGCATTGTACCTCTTGTATTTAATTCCAATGAAATTTCAGTGTTTCATCGTCAATCTGTATGTAAAAGGAATACATTGAACCTGCAGTGGAGTATAGGAATCTAACACTGGTCTCACAGGAAAGGATCAAAGCACAGACTCTA
This sequence comes from Schistocerca americana, assembly GCF_021461395.2. Lineage (NCBI taxonomy): Eukaryota > Metazoa > Arthropoda > Insecta > Orthoptera > Acrididae > Schistocerca > Schistocerca americana. The sequence continues at coordinate 2,753,469 of NC_060126.1, forward strand.
AGAAGTCTCACTCTTCTTGCACTTAAGGCGGCATTGTGCCTTTTGTATTTAATTCCGATGTAATTTCAGTGTTTCATCGTCATTGTGAATGTAAAGGAATACAAAGAACTAGCAGTGGTGTATCGGAAACGAATACTGGTCTCACAGGAAAGGATCAAAGCACCGACTGTAAGAAGAGTCTCAATTCTTGAACTTAAGGCGGCGTTGTGCCTTTTGTATTTAATTCCGATGCGATCTCTGTGTTTCATCGTCAATGTGAAGGTCCAAGGAATACATTGAACCTGCAGTGGTGTATCGGAAACTAATACTGGACTCACAGGAAATGCTCAAAGCACCGACTGTAAGACGAGTCTTTATTCTTGAACTTAAGGCTGCATTGTGCCTTTTGTATTTAATTCCGATGCGATCTCTGTGTTTCATCGTCAATGTGAAGGTCCAAGGAATACATTGACCCTGCAGTGGAGTATCGGAAAGTAACACTGGTCTCACAGGAAAGGATCAAAGCACAGACTCTAAGAGGTCTTACTCTTCTTGCACGTAAGGCGGCATTGTGCCTTTTGTATTTATTTCCGATGTAATTTCAGTGTTTCATCGTCAATGTGAATGTCCAATGAATACATAGTACCAGCAGTGGTGTATCGGAAACTAATACTCGTCTCACAGGAAAGGATCAAATCTCCAACTGTAAGAAGAGTGTCAATTCTTGTACTTAAGGCGGCGTTGTGCCTTTTGTATATAATTCCGATGCGATTTCTGTGTTTTATCGTCAATGTGAAGGTCCAAGGAATACATTGAACCTGCAGTGTTGTATCGGAAACTAATACTGGTCTCACAGGAAAGGATCAAAGCACTGACTCTAAGAAGTCCCAGTCTTCTTGCATCACGGCGGCATTGTGCCTATTGTATTTAATTCCGATGTAATTTCAGTGTTTCATCGTCAATGTGTATGTAAAAGGAATACATTGAACCTGCAGTGGTATATCGGAAACTAATACTGGTTTCATAGGAAAGGATCATAGTACAGACTCTAAGAAGTCTCACTCTTCTTGCATTACGGCGGCATTGTGCCTTTTGTATTTAATTCCGATGTAATTTCAGTGTTTCATTGTCAATGTGTACGTAAAACGAATACATTCAACCTGCAGTGGTGTATCGGAAACTAATACTGGTCTCATAGGAAAGGATCAAAGCACAGACTCTCAGGTGTCTCACTCTTCTTGCATTTAAGGCGGCATTGTGCCTTTTGTATTTAATTCCGATGCCTTTTTCTGTGTTTCATCCTCAATGTGAAGGTCCAAGGAATACATTGAACTTGCAGTGGTGTATCGGAAACTAATACTGGTCTCACAGGGAATGCTCAAAGCACCGACTGTAAGAAGAGCCTCTATTCTTGTACTTAAGGCGGCATTGAGCCTTTTGTATTTAACTCCGATGCGATTTCTGTGTTTCATCGTCAATGTGAATGTCCATGGAAAACATTGAACCTGCAGTGGTGTGTCGGAAACTAATACTGGTCTCACAGGAAAGGATCAAATCACAGACTCTACGAAGTCTCACTCTTCTTGCACGTAAGGCGGCATTGTGCCTTTTGTACTTAATTCCGATGTAATTTCAGTCTTTCATCGTCAATGTGTATGTAAAAGGAATACATTGAACCTGCAGTGGTGTATCGGAAACTAATACTGGTCTCATAGGAAAGGATCAAAGCACAGACTCTAGGAAGTCTCACTCCTTTTGCACTTAAGGTGGCATTTTGCCTTTTGTTCTTAATTCCGATGTAATTTCAGTGTTTCATCGTCAATGTGTAGGTAAAAGGAATACATTGAACCTGCAGTGGTGTATCGGAAATTAATACTGGTCTCATAGGAGAGGATCAAAGCACAGACTCGAAGAAGTCTCACTCCTTTTGCACTTAAGGTGGCATTGCACCTTTTGTATTTCATTCCAATGTAATTTCTGTGTTTCATCGTCAATGTGAAGGTCCAAGGAATACATTGAACCTGCAGTGGTGTATCGGAAACTAATACTGGTCTCATAGGAAAGGATGAAAGCACAGACTCAAAGAAGTCTCACTCTTTTTGCACTTAAGGCGGCATTATGCCTTTTGTATTTAATTCCGATGTAATTTCAGTGTTTCATCGTCAATGTGTATGTAAAAGGAATACATTGAACCTGCAGTGGTGTATCGGAATCTAATACTGGTCTCATAGGAAAGGATCAAAGCACAGACTCTACGAAGTCTCACTCTTCTTGCATTTAAGGCGGCATTGTGCCTTTTGTATTTAATTCCGATGTAATTTCAGTGTTTCATCGTCAATGTGAATGTCCAAGGAATACATTGAACCTGCAGTGGTGTATCGGATACTAATACTGGTCTCACAGGAATGGATCAACGCACCGACTGTAAGAAGATTCTCTAGTATTGTACTTAAGGCGGCATTGTGCCTTTTGTATTAATTTCCGATGCGATTTCTGCGTTTCATCGTCAATGTGAAGGTCCAAGGAATACATTGAACCTGCAGTGGTGTTTCGAAAACTAATACTGGTCTCACAGCGAATGCTCAAAGCACCGACTTTAAGAAGAGTCTTTATTCTTGTACTTAAGGCGGCATTGTGCCTTTGGTATTTAATTCCAATGCCATTTCTGTGTTTCATCGTCAATGTGAAAGTCCAAGGAATACATTGAACCTGCAGTGGAGTATCGGAAACTAACACTGGTCTCACAGGAAAGGAACAAAGCACAGACTCTAAGAAGTCTCACTCTTCTTGCAAGTAAGGCGGCATTGTGCCTTTTGTACTTAATTCCGATGTAATTTAAGTGTTTCATCGTCAATGTGTACGTAAAAGGAATTAATTGACCCTGCAGTGGTGTATCGGAAACCAATACTGGTCTAATAGGAAAGGATCAAAGCACCGACTGTAAGAAGAGTCTCAATTCTTGTACTTAAGGTGGCATTGTGTCTTTTGTATTTAATTCCGACGCGATTTCTGTGTTTCATCGTTAATGTTAAGGTCCAAGGAATACCTTGAACCAGCAGTGGTGTATCGGAAACTAATACTGGCCTCATAGGAAAGGATCAAAGCACAGACTCTAAGAAGTCTCACTCCTTTTGCACTTGAGGTGGCATTTTGCCTTTTGTATTTAATTCCGATGTAATTTCAGTGTTTCATCGTCAATGTGTATGTAAAAGGAATACATTGAACCTGCAGTGGTGTATCGGAAACTAATACTGGTCTCATAGGAAAGGATGAAAGCACAGACTCTAAGAAGTCTCACTCTTCTTGCATTGAAGTCGGCATTGTGCCTTTTCTATTTCATTCCGATGTAATTTCAGTGTTTCATCGTCAATGTGAATGTCCAAGGAATACACTGAACTTGCAGTTGTGTATCGGAAACTAATACTGGTCTCATTGGAAAGGATCAAAGCACCGACTGTAAGAAGAGTCTCTATTCTTGTACAAAAGGCGGCATTGTGCCTTTTGTATTTAATTCCGACAGCGATTTCTGTGTTTCGTCGTTAATGTGAAGGACCAAGGAATACATTGAACCTGCAGTGGTGTATCGGAAGCGAATACTGGGCTCACAGGAAAGGATCAAATCTCAGACTCTAAGAAGTCTCACTCTTCTTGCACTTAAGGCGGCATTGTGCCTTTTGTATTTAATTCCTATGTAATTTCAGTCTTTCATCGTCAATGAGTATGTAAAAGGAATACATTAAACCTGCAGTGGTGTATCGGAAACTAACACTGGTCTCATAGGAAAGGATGAAAGCACAGACTCTAAGAAGTCTCATTCTTCTTGCATTTAAGGCGGCATTGTGCCTTTTGTATTTAAATCCGATGTAATTTCAGTGTTTCATCGTCAATGTGTATGTAAAAGGAATACATTGAACCTGCAGTGGTGTATCGGAAACGAATATTGGTCTCACAGGAAAGTATCAAATCACAGACTCTAAGAAGTCTCACTCTTCTAGCACTTAAGGCGGCATTGTGCATTTTGTATTTAATTCCGATGTAATTTCAGTGTTTCATCGTCAATGTGTATGTAAAAGGAATACATTGAACCTGCTGTGGTGTATCGGAATCTAATACTGGTCTCACAGGAAAGGATCAAAGCACAGACTGTAAGAAGAGTCTCTATTCTTGTTCTTAAGGCGGCATTGTGCCTTTTGTATTTAATTCCGATGCGATTTCTGTGTTTCGTCGTTTATGTGAAGGTCCAAGGAACACATCGAACCTGCAGTCGTGTATCACAAACGAATACTGGTCTCACAGGAAAGATTCAAAGCACAGACTCTAAGAAGTCTCACTCCTTTTGTACTTAAGGTGGCATTGTGCCTTTTGTATTTAATTCCGATGTAATATCAGTGTTTCATCGTCAATGTGTATGTAAAAGGAATACATTGAATCTGCAGTGGTGTATCGGAAACTAATACTGGTCTCATAGGAAAGGATCAAATCACAGACTTTAAGAAGTCTCACTCTTCTTGCATTTAAGGCGGCATTGTGCCTTTTGTATTTAATTCCGATGTAATTTCAGTGTTTCATCGTCTATGTGTATGTAAAAGCAATACATTGAACCTGAAGTGGTGTATCGGAAACTAATGCTGGTCTCACAGGAAAGTATCAAAGCACCGACTGTAAGAAGAGTCTCTATTCTTGTGCTTAAGGCGGCATTGTGCCATTTGTATTTAATTCCGACGCGATATCTGTGTTACGTCGTTAATGTGAAGGTCCAAGGAATACATAGAACCTGCAGTGGTGTATCGGAAGCGAATACTGGTCTCACAGGAAAGGATCAAATCAAAGACACTAAGAAGTCTCACTCTTCTTGCACTTAAGGCGGCATTGTGCCTTTTGTATTTAATTCCGATGTAATTTCAGTGTTTCATCGTCAATGTGTATGTAAAAGGAATACATTGGACCTGCAGTATTGTATCGGAAACTAATACTGGTCTCATAGGAAAGGATCAAAGCACAGACTGGAAGAAGTCTCTCACCTTTTGCACTTACGGTGGCATTGTGCCTTTTGTATTTAATTCAGATGTAATTTCAGTGTTTCATCGTCAATGTGTATGTAAAAGGAATACATTGAACCTGCAGTGGTGTATCGGAAACTAAAACTGGTCTCATAGAAAAGGATCAATGCACAGACTCTAAGAAGTCACACACCTTTTGCAGTTAAGGTGGCATTGTGCCTTTTGTATTTAATTCCGATGTAATTTCAGTGTTTCATTGTCAATGTGTATGTAAAAGGAATACATTGGACCAGCAGTATTGTATCGGAAACTAATACTGGTCTCATTGGAAAGGATCAAAGCACAGACTATAAGAAGTCTCACTCCTTTTGCACTTAAGGTGGCACTGTGCATTTTGTATTTAATTCCGATGTAATTTCAGTGTTTCATCGTCAATGTGAATATGCAAGGAATACATAGAACCTGCAGTGGTGTATCGGAAACTAATACTAATCTCACAGGAAAGTATCAAAGCACCGACTGTGAGAAGAGTCTCTATTCTTGTGCTTAAGGCGGCTTTGTGTCTTTTGTATTTAATTCCGATGTAATTTCAGTGTTTCATCGTCAATGTGTATGTAAATGGAATACATTGAACCTGCAGTGGTGTATCGGAAACTAATACTGGTCTCATAGGAAAGGATCAAAGCACAGACTCTAAGAAGTCTCACTCCTTTTGTACTTAGGATGGCATTGTGCCTTTTGTATTTAATTCCGATGTAATATCAGTGTTTCATCGTCAATGTGTATGTAAAAGGAATACATTGACCCTGCAGTGTTGTATCGGAAACTATTACTGGTCTCATAGGAAAGGATCTAAGCACAGACTCTAAGAAGTCTCACTCCTTTTGTAGTTAAGGTGGCATTGTGCCTTTTGTATTTAATTCTGATATAATATCAGTGTTCCATCGTCAATGTGTATGTAAAAGGAGTACATTGAACCTGCAGTGGTGTATCGGAAACTAATACTGGTCTCATAGGAAAGGATCAAAGCGCAGACTATAAGAAGTCTCACTCCTTTTGCACTTAAGGTGGCATTGAGCATTTTTTATTTAATTCCGATGTAATTTCAGTGTGTCATCGTCAATGTGAATATCCAAGGAATGCATAGAACCTGCAGTGGTGTATCGGAAACTATAACTGGTCTCACAGAAAAGGATCAAAGTACAGACTCTAAGAAGTCTCACTCTTCTTGCATTTAAGGCGGCATTGTGCCTTTTGTATTTAATTCCGATCTAATTTCGGTGTTTCATTGGCAATTTGTACGTGAAACGAATACATTCAACCTTCAGTGGTGTATCGGAAACTAATACTAATCTCATAGGAAAGGATCAAAGCACAGACTCTAAGGTGTCTCACTCTTCTTGCATTTAAAGCGGCATTGTGCCTTTTGTATTTAATTCCGATGTAATTTCAGTGTTTCATCGTCAATGTGACAGTCCAAGGTATACATTGACCCGGCAGTGGCGTAACGGAAACTATAACTGGTCTCACAGGAAAGGATCAATGCACAGACACTAAGAAGTCTCACTCTTCTTGCATTTAAGGCGGCATTTTGCCTTTTGTATTTAATTACGATGTAATTTCAGTGTTTCATCGTCAATGTGAATGTCCAAGGAATACATTGAACCTGCAGTGGTGTATCGGAAACTATAACTGGTCTCACAGGACAGGATCAAAGCACAGAATTTAAGAAGTCTCACTCTTCTTGCACTTAAGGCAGCATTGTGCCTTTTTTACTTAATTCCGATGTAATTTCAGTGTTTCATCGTCAGTGTGTATGTAAAAGGAATACATTGAACTTCCAGTGGTGTATCGCAAACTAATACTGGTCTCACAGGAAAGGATCAAAGCACCGACTGTAAGAAGAGTCTATATTCTTGTACTTAAGGCGGCATTGTGCCTTTTGTATTTAATTCCGATGTGATTTCTGTGTTTTGTCGTCAATGTGAAGGTCCAAGGAATACATTGAACCCGCAGTGGTGTATCGGAAAATAATACTGGTCTCACAGGAAAGGATCAAAGCACAGACTCTAAGAAGTCTCACTCTTCTTGCACTTAACGCGGCATTGTGCCTTTTGTATTTCATTCCGATGTAATTTCAGAGTTTCAGCGTCAATGTATATGTAAAAGGAATACATTGAACCTGCAGTGGTGTATCGCAAACTAATACTGACCTCATAGGAAAGAATCAAAGCAGAGACTCTAAGAAGTCTCACTCTTCTTGCATTTAAGACGGCATTTTGCATTTTGTATTTAATTCCGATGAAATTTCAGTGTTTCATCGTCAATGTGAATGTCCAAGGATCACATTGAACCTGCAGTGGCGTATCGGAAGCTAATACTAGTCTCACAGGAAAGGATCAAAGCACCGACTGTAAGAAGAGTCTATATTCTTGCACTTTAGGCGGCATTGTGCCTTTTGTATGTAATTCCGATGTAATTTCAGTGTTTCATCGTCAATGTGAAGGTCCAAGGATTACTTTGAACCCGCAGTGGTGTATCGGAAACTAATACTGGTCTCACAAGAAAGGATCAAAGCACTGAGTCAAAGAAGTCTCACTCTTCTTGGACTTAAGGCAGCATTGTGCCTTTTGTATGCAATTCCGATGTAAATTCAGTGTTTCATCGTCAATGTGTATGTCCAAGTAATACATTGAACGTGCAGTGGTGAATCGGAAACTAATACTGGTGTATCGGAAACTAATACTGTGCTCATAGGAAAGGATCAAACACAGACTGTAAGAAGTCTCACTCTTCTTGCACTTAAGGCGGCGTTGTGCCATTTGTGTTTAATTCCGATGTAATTTTAGTGTTTCATCGTCAATGTGTAAGTAAAAGAAATACATTGAACCTGCAGTGGTGTATCGGAAACTAATACTGTGCTCATAGGAAAGGATCAAAGCACAGACTCTAAGAAGTCTCACTCTTCTTGCATTTAAGGCGGCATTGTGCCTTTTCTATGTAATTATGATGTAATTTCAGTGTTTCATCGTCAGTGTGAATGTCAAAGGAATACATTGAACCTCCAGTGGTGTATCGGAAACTAATACTGGGCTTACAGGAAGGGATCAAAACAAAGACAGTAAGAAGAGTCTTTATTCTTGTACTAAAGGCGGCATTGTGCCTTTTGTATTTAATTCCGATGCGATTTCTGTATTTCATCGTCAATGCGAAAGTCCAAGGAATACATTGAACCTGCAGTGGTGTATCGGAAACGAATCCTGGTCTCACAGGGAATGCTTAAAGCACCGACTGTAAGAAGAGTCTCTATTCTCGTACATAAGGTGGCAATGTGCCTTTTGTATTTAATTCCGATGCGATTTCTGTGTTTCATCGTCAATGTGAAGGTCCAAGGAATACACTGTGTTTCATCGTCAATGTGTATTTGCAATGAATACTATGTACCTGCAGTGGTGTATCGGAAGCTAATACTGGTCTCACAGGGAATGCTCAATACACCGACTCTGAGAAGAGTCCCTATTCTTGTACTTAAGGCGGCATTTTGCGTTTTGTATTTAATTCCGATCCGATTTCTGTGTTTCATCGTCAATGTGAGGGTCCGAGGTATACATTGAACCTACAGTGGTGTATCGGAATCTAATACTGGTCTCATAGGAAAAGTTCAAAGCACAGACCCTAAGAAGTCTCACTCTTCTTGCACTTAAGGCGGCATTGTGCCTTTTGTATTTAATTCCGATGTAATTTCAGTGTTTCATCGTCAATGTGTAAGTAAAAGGAATACATTGAACCCGCAGTGGTGTATCGGAAACTAAAACTGTGCTCATAGGAAAGGATCAAAGCACAGACTCTAAGAAGTCTCACTCTTCTTGCATTTAAGGCGGCATTGTGCCTTTTCTATGTAATTATGATGTAATTTCAGTGTTTCGTCGTCAGTGTGAATGTCAAAGGAATACATTGAACCTGCAGTGGTGTATAGGAAACTAATACTGGTCTCACAGGAAGGGATCAAAACACCGACAGTAAGAAGAGTCTTTATTCTTGTACTAAAGGCGGCATTGTGCCTTTTGTATTTAATTCCGATGCGATTTCTGTATTTCATCGTCAATGCGAAAGTCCAAGGAATACATTGAACCTGCAGTGGTGTATCGGAAACTAATACTGGTCAGTCAGGAAAGGATCAAACACAGACTCTAAGAAGTCTCACTCTTATTGCATTTAAGGTGGCATTGTGCCTTTTGTATTTAATTCCGATGTAATTTCAGTGTTTCATCGTCAATGTGAATGTCCAAGGAATACATTGAACCTGCAGTGGTGTATCGGAAAATAATATTGGTCTCACAGAAATGGATAAAAGCACCGACTGTAAGAAGAGCTTCTATTCTCGTACTTAAGGCGGCATTGTGCCTATTGTATTTAATTCCGATGCGATTTCTGTGTTTCAGCGTCAATGTGAAGGTCCAAGGTATACATTGAAAGTGCAGTGGTGTATCGGAAACTAATACTGGACTCACAGGGAATGCTCAAATCACCGACTGCAAGAAGAGTCTCTATTCTTGAACTTAAGGCGGCATTGCGCATTTTGTATTTAATTCCGATGCGACTTCAGTGTTTCATCGTAAATGTGTATGTCCAAGGAAAACATTGAACCTGCAGTGGTGTATCGGAAACTAGTACTGGTCTCCCAGGGAATGCTCAAAGCAAAGACTGCAAGAAGAGTCTCTATTCTTGTACTTAAGGCGGCATTGTGCCTTTTGTATTTAATTCCGATGCGATTTCTGTGTTTCGTCGTCAATGTGAAGGTCCAAGGAATACATTGAACCCGCAGTGGTGTATTGGAAACTAATACTGGTCTCACAGGAAAGGATCACAGCACAGACTCTAAGAAGTCTCACTCTTCTTGTACTTAAGGCGGCATTGTGCCTTTTGTATTTAATTCGATTTAATTTCAGTGTTTCATCGTCAATGTGTATGTCTAAGGAATATATTGAACCTGCAGTGGTGTATCGGAAACTAATACTGGTCTCACAGGGAATGCTCAAAACACCGACTGTAAGAAGAGTCTCTATTCTTGTACTTAAGGCGGCATTGCGCCTTTTGTATTTAATTAACATGCGATTTCTGTGTTTCATTGTCAATGTGAAGGTCCAAGGAATACATTGAACTTGCAGTGGTGTATCTGAAACTAATATTGGTCTCACAGGAAAGGAACAAAGCACAGACTCTAAGAAGTCTCACTCTTTTTGCACTTAAGGCGGCATTAAGCCTTTTGTGTTTAATTCCGATGTAATTTCAGTGTTTCATCGTCAATGTGTATGTCCAAGGAATACATTGAAACTGCAGTGGTGTATCGGAAACTAATACTGGTCTCACAAAGGAATGCTCAAAGCACCGACTGTAAGAAGAGTGTCTGTTCTTGTACTTAAGGCGGCATTGTGCCTTTTCTATTTAATTCCGACTCGATATCTGTGTTTCATCGCCAATGTGAAGGTCCAAGGAATACATTGAACCTGCAATGGTGTATCGGAAACGAATACTGGTCTCACAGGGAGTGCTTAAAGCACCGACTGTGAGAAGAGTCTCTATTCTTGTACTTAAGGCGGCATTGTGGCTTTTGTATTTAATTCCGATGTAATTTCAGTGTTTCATCATCAATGTGTATGTAAAAGGAATACATTGAACCTGCAGTGGTGTATCGGAAACTAATACTGGTCTCATAGGAAAGGATCAAATCACAGACTCTAAGAATTCTCACTCTTCTTGAACTTAAGGCGGCATTGCGCCGTTTGTATTTTATTCCGATGTAATTTCAGTGTTTCATCGTCAGTGTGTAAGTAAAAGGAATACATTGAACCTGCAGTGGTGTATCGGAAAGTAATACTGGTCTCACAGGAAAGGATCAATGCACAGACTCTAAGAAGTCTCACTCTTCTTGCACTTAAGGCGCCATTGTGCCTTTTGTATGTAATTCCGATGTAATTTCAGTGTTTGATTGTCAATGTGAATGTCCAAGGAATACATTGAACGTGCAGTGGTGTATCGGAAACTAATACTGGTCTCACAGGAATGGATCAAAGCACCGACTGTAAGAAGAGTCTCTATTCTCGTACTTAAGGCGTCATTGTGCCTTTTGTATTTAAATCCGATGCGATATCTGTGGATCATCGTCAATGTGAAGGTCCAAGGTATACATTGAAAGTGCAGTGGTGTATCGGAAACTAATACTGGTCCCACAGGGAGTGCCCAAATCACCGACGGCAAAATGAGTCTCTATTCTTGTACTTAAGGCGTCATTGTGCCTTTTGTATTTAATTCCGATGCGATTTCAGTGTTTCATCGTCAATGTGAAGGTCCAAGGAATACATTGAACCTGGAGTGGTGTATCGGAAACGAATACAGGTCTCACAGCGAATGCTTAAAGCACCGACTTTAAGAAGAGTCTCTATTCTTGTACTTAAGGCGGCATTGTGCCTTTTGTATTTAATTCCGATGCGATTTCTGTGTTTCATCGTCAATGTGAAGGTCCAAGGAATACACTGAACCTGCAGTGGTGTATCGGAAACTATTACTGGTCTCACAGGAAAGGATCAATGCACAGACTCTAAGAAGTCTTACTCTTCTTGCACTTAAGGCGGCATTCTGCTTTTTGTATTTAATTCCGATGTAATTTCAGTGTTTCATCGTCAATGTGTATTTGCAATGAATACATTGTACCTGCAGTGGTGTATCGCAAACTAATACTGGTCTCACAGGGAATGCTCAATACACCGAATCTGAGAAGAGTCCCTATTCTTGTACTTAAGGCGGCATTTTGCGTTTTGTATTTAATTCCGAAGCGATTTCAGTGTTTCATCGTCAATGTGAAGGTCCGAGGTATACATTGAACCTGCAGTGGTGAATCGGAAACTAAAACTTGTCTCATAGGAAAAGATCAAAGCACAGACCCTAAGAAGTCTCACTCTTCTTGCAGTTAAGGCGGCATTGTGCCTTTTGTATTTAATTCCGATGTAATTTTTGTGTTTCATCGTCAATGTGTAAGTAAAAGAAATACATTGAACCTGCAGTGGTGTATCGGAAACTAATACTGTGCTCATAGGAAAGGATTAAAGCACAGACTCTAAGAAGTCTCACTCTTCTTGCATTTAAGGCGGCATTGTGCCTTTTCTATGTAATTATGATGAAATTTCAGTGTTTCATCGTCAGTGTGAATGTCAAAGGAATACATTGAACCTCCAGTGGTGTATCGGAAACTAATACTGGGCTCACAGGAAAGGATCAAAACAAAGACAGTAAGAAGAGTCTTTATTCTTGTACTAAAGGCGGCATTGTGCCTTTTGTATTTAATTCCGATGCGATTTCTGTATTTCATCGTCAATGCGAAAGTCCAAGGAATACATTGAACCTGCAGTGGTGTATCGGAAACTAATACTGGTCAGTCAGGAAAGGATCAAACACAGACTCTAAGAAGTCTCACTCTTATTGCATTTAAGGTGGCATTGTGCCTTTTGTATTTAACCCCGATGAAATTTCAGTGTATCATCGTCAATGTGAATGTCCAAGGAATACATTGAACCTGCAGTGGTGTATCGGAAACTAATATTGGTCTCACAGAAATGGATCAAAGCACCGACTATAAGAAGAGTCTCGATTCTTGTCCTTAAGGCGGCATTGTGCCCTTTCTACTTAATTCCGACGCGATATCTTTGTTTCATCGTCAATGTGAAGGTCCAAGGAATACATTGAACCTGCAGTGGTGTATCGGAAACGAATACTGGTCTCACAGGGAATGCTTAAAGCACCGACTGTAAGAAGAGTCTCTATTCTCGTACATAAGGTGGCAATGTGCCTTTTGTATTTAATTCCGATGCGATTTCTGTGTTTCATCGTCAATGTGAAGGTCCAAGGAATACACTGAACCTGCAGTGGTGTATCGCAAACTAATACTGGTCTCACAGGAAGGGATCAATGCACAGACTCTAAGAAGTCTCACTCTTCTTGCACTTAAGGCGGCATTCTGCTTTTTGTATTTAATTCCTATGTAATTTCAGTGTTTCATCGTCAATGTGTATTTGCAATGAATACTATGTACCTGCAGTGGTGTATCGGAAACTAATACTGGTCTCACAGGGAATGCTCAATACACCGACTCTGAGAAGAGTCCCTATTCTTGTACTTAAGGCGGCATTTTGCGTTTTGTATTTAATTCCGATCCGATTTCTGTGTTTCATCGTCAATGTGAGGGTCCGAGGTATACATTGAACCTACAGTGGTGTATCGGAATCTAATACTGGTCTCATAGGAAAAGTTCAAAGCACAGACCCTAAGAAGTCTCACTCTTCTTGCACTTAAGGCGGCATTGTGCCTTTTGTATTTAATTCCGATGTAATTTCAGTGTTTCATCGTCAATGTGTAAGTAAAAGGAATACATTGAACCCGCAGTGGTGTATCGGAAACTAAAACTGTGCTCATAGGAAAGGATCAAAGCACAGACTCTAAGAAGTCTCACTCTTCTTGCATTTAAGGCGGCATTGTGCCTTTTCTATGTAATTATGATGTAATTTCAGTGTTTCGTCGTCAGTGTGAATGTCAAAGGAATACATTGAACCTGCAGTGGTGTATAGGAAACTAATACTGGTCTCACAGGAAGGGATCAAAACACCGACAGTAAGAAGAGTCTTTATTCTTGTACTAAAGGCGGCATTGTGCCTTTTGTATTTAATTCCGATGCGATTTCTGTATTTCATCGTCAATGCGAAAGTCCAAGGAATACATTGAACCTGCTGTGGTGTATCGGAAACTAATACTGGTCAGTCAGGAAAGGATCAAACACAGACTCTAAGAAGTCTCACTCTTATTGCATTTAAGGTGGCATTGTGCCTTTTGTATTTAATTCCGATGCGATTTCTGTGTTTCATCGTCAATGTGAAGTTCCAAGGTATACACTGAAAGGGCAGTGGTGTATCGGAAACTAATACTGGTCTCACAGGGAATGCTCAAAGCACCGACTGTAAGAAGAGTCTCTATTCTTGTACTTAAGGCGGCATTGTGCCTTTTGTATTTAATTCCGATGGGAATTCAGTGTTTCATCGTCAATGTGAAGGTCCAAGGAATACATTGAACCTGCAGTGGTGTATCGGAAACAAATACTGGTCCCACAGGAAAGGATCAAAGCACAGACTCTAAGAAGTCTCACACTTCTTGCACTTAAGGCGGCATTGTGCCTTTTGTATGTAGTTCCGATGTAATTTCAGTGTTTCATCGTCAATGTGAAAGTCCAAGGAATACATTGAACTTGCAGTGGTGTATCGGAAACTAATATTGGTCTCACAGAAATGGATCAAAGCACCGACTGTAAGAAGAGTTTCTATGCTCGTACTTAAGGCGGCATTGTGCCTTTTGTATTTAAATCCGATGCGATATCTGTGGATCATCGTCAATGTGAAGGTCCAAGGTATACATGTGGTGTCACCGCCAGACACCACACTTGCTAGGTGGTAGCTTAAATCGGCCGCGGTCCATTTAGTGTATGTCGGACCCGCGTGTCGCCACTGTGTAATCGCAGACCTAGCGCCACCACCAAGGCAGGTCTCGTGATACGAGAGAGCACTCGCCCCAGTTGTTCGAGAACCTAGCTACCGACCAGATGTACGAAGCCTTTCTCTCTCATTAGCCGAGAGACAGAATAGCCATCAGCTAAGTTAATGGCTACGAACTAGCAAGGCGCCATTAGCCATACAGTGATTGTACTTAAAGTCTCCTGTGTATCGTCAAGATCGATGTACCACAATGATTGAGTAAAGTTAAGTATTAAACCTGCTCCGTACTTTTCTTCCTAACATTAATTACGTATCCTGTTCCAGTACTTCACGCCCGTCTGCTTTAGTCTAGCTTGCCTTTTCAGCCATCTCAACTTCACGGTGTCGGCCCAGATACCGACACAACATTGGCGACGAGGGAAAAGAGTTCTTTCTGATTGCTTACATTTAATTGTGTCATGGCTTCGCCACATTCTCCAGATGTACTGTCCGAATTTTATCGCTTGCAGAATCAGCAGACGCAGGCGTTATTGGATGCCCTTGGACAGCTCGTCCAGGGTCAACGTACCATTCAAACCGATGCGGCCGCCGCCGCTTCACCGGTACCGCAGCCACAACCTGCCGTTGCACCACCATTTCGAAGTTTTGTCCACACCCTCGAGACTTGGCGGGAGTGGTCCTGCCAGTTTGCGTTCCACCTCTCTGCCTACAGAATTCAAGGTAATGAGCGGCAGCCATTTTTGCTTTCTTGTGTCGGTGTGTCCACATACCGTGTGATAGTGAAATTGTTTCCCCAACGCGACGTAGCAACTCTGTCCTACGAGGAAATTTTGTCTGCATAAGATGCCTATTTCAAAGAAACAGTTAATGTGGTTGCAAAACGGTATACGTTCTTTCGTACAAAACGTACGGCCGGTCAAACTAATAGGGAGTGGGTAGCAACATTGCAAGGACTTACTAGGGACTGTGCCTTTGAATGTGACTGTGGTCTTTCTTATTCAGATACAATGGTGCGTGATGCAATTGCACAGAACGTTTCTGATGTTCGCATACGGGAGCAAATTTTGAAACTAGTTAATCCCTCCCTTCAACAAGTGATAGACATATTGGATAGACAGGACACACTTGACTGTGCTCAGGAATCTTTTGAAACTTCGCCAGCCGTGTGTAACATTAACCGGCCCGCTGGACGCGCTGCGCGGCCCGGTAACCGGGCCTCGCGCACGTCCGCACAGCTGCCGCCGCGCACTAAGCCACGTGTGCCGCGCCAGCCCACAAATGTAGTGAAATCGTGCCCGCGGTGTGCTACTAGACATTCGCGTGAACATTGCCCGTCACGCCAAGCTATTTGCTTTTTCTGCAATAAGAAAGGACATGTTCAAAGTGTTTGCCAGAAAAAGCTCAGATCAGACAATCACAATCATTCCAGACCCTTTGCTTCGCGCCGGAATCGAACCAGCGACACTCAGGCTCGTGGACCTTCGCCTATGGACATTCATGTCGTTAATTCCGCTTCGTCCAGTGACACTTTCTCTAACAGTGACTGTGATCGTCCCACAAAAACTCGCCGGAAATCACGTCAATTAGCAAGTGATTCTGTACCAGTGTCTGTTCCAATTGCACAAAACAGTCGCTCTTGTCGTCAGCAGAACAATAAACTTTTTGTGGACTTAGACTTTGAAGGCAAAGTGATACCATTCCAGCTCGATACCGGAGCTGCAGTTTCATTGCTCAATCATGACACGTACAAACAACTGGGCAAACCTCCGTTGCGTTCTGCAAATGTTAAGCTAACTACATATTCCGGACAGACAATTCCTGTGTTAGGACAGTGCAGCCTTCTTGCAACATACAAGGGACAAACAAAACTTGTGTCATTTTACGTTCTTCGTTCTTCTTCTGCAGTGAACTTGTTTGGTCTAGATTTGTTTCAATTGTTTAACATGTCTATTGTAAATCAGGTGCTATCAGTGAATCAAACTGTGCCTTCAGACAGTGTTTCTAGTGTATGTGAAGAATTTGCAGACATTTTTGCACCGGGCTTAGGTTGCGCTAAAAACTATGAAGCACATTTGGAACTGGAAGGAAACGCGCAACCGAAATTTTTCAGAGCGCGCAATGTTCCCCACGCATTGCGTCAGGAGGTCGCAAGAACATTGACCAATGTAGAATCACAAGGTGTGAGTGAATGTGCGCAATGCCTCTTTCATTTCAGCTCCGCTTCATCGCTTACGCCGTACAGGTGTTCCGTTTCTGTGGACGACGGAATGCGAACGCGCCTTTCGCCAGTTGAAATCGGCGTTGCTTTCTAATACTTGCCTTACGCCATTCGATCCCCAGAAACCCCTTTTGTTGATGGTAGATGCATCGGATTTCGGGATCGGTGCTGTGCTTGCGCACAAAGTTGGCTCCCATGATCGCCCTATTGCCTTTGCGTCCAAATTGCTCTCGTCTGCGCAAAGAAATTATTCACAGATAGAGAAAGAAGCTTTGGCTCTCGTGTTTGGTGTTACTAAGTTCCATGATTTCTTGTATGGTCGTCACTTTACCATCATCACAGACCACAAACCTTTGACATCGCTTTTTCATCCGACCAAGCCTGTACCTCCACGTACAGCGCAGAAATTCATTCGCTGGTCTATTTTCCTCTCGCAGTACCGCTACGATATCTTGTATCGGTCCACTGCTAAGCACGGAAACGCCGATGCGTTGTCCCGTTTGCCTGTTGCTGAGGATAAAGCATTCGATTCTTCCGAACTTGCTTGCATGTTCATTGATTCGGAAACCGATGAAGTGGTCGAATCGTTTCCGATTGATTTTCGTCGTGTCGCTACAGCCACAGCTGCTGACCCTGTCCTTGCTACTGTTTTACGTTTTGTTGCTACGCAATGGCCTTTGTCAAAGTCTCGGATCGAGGATCCGTTGGTTCGCCGATTTTTTGCTCCCAAGGAGAGACTTTTTGTTCGACGTGGTGTTTTGTTGTTGCGTTCTGATAATGATCAGTCCAGAATCGTGGTCCCACGTTCGTTACAGTCCTCTGTTTTACGGCTTCTTCACCAAGGACATTGGGGTATAGTGCGAACGAAACAACTTGCTCGTCAGCACTGTACTTGGTTCGGAATCGATGCTGCGATTACGAATATGTGTTCTTCGTGCCCGGCGTGTGCCGAACAACAGTCCGCACCGCCGCGGAAAGTCTTTGCGTGGCCACACGCCACTTTCCCTTGGCAACGCTTGCACATTGATTTTGCTGGTCCATTCTGGAATGCTCGATGGTTGGTTCTGGTCGACGCCTTCAGTAGTTTTCCTTTTGTTGTCCGGATGTCTTCCACGACGTCCTCCGCCACCATCCAAGCGTTGTCTGCTATCTTTTGCATTGAAGGTCTTCCGCAGACTATTGTTTCCGACAATGGCCCACAATTCATGTCCGCAGAATTTCAGTCATTCTGCCAGGCCAATGGTATTCAACATCTGACATCCGCGCCGTTTTCGCCTCAGTCCAACGGTGCCGCTGAACGTTTGGTCCGGACTTTCAAATCACAGATGTTGAAATTGAAAGAGTCGCATTCTCGGGAGGACGCATTGTTGCTCTTTTTGTCTTCGTATCGCTCTCAGCCCCGAGATGGTCGCTCGCCGGCTGAGTTGCTCCACGGTCGTCCTCATCGCACCTTGATGTCTTTGCTGCATCCGCCGCATCAGGTTCCTGTGCAGCGGCAGACTCCTGCTTTTGCTCCAGGCGACGTTGTATTTTATCGCAACTATCGAGGTTCACGGCGTTGGCTCGCAGGGCGCATTCTCCGCTGCCTCGGCCGCGCGATGTATTTGGTTTTGGGGGCCTCTGGTGCGGTGCGTCGGCATCTCAATCAGCTGCGCCTCTGTCGTCGCTCGGGTTCTGCCGCTCCCCGTCTGCTTTCAGCGACGGTGCCGTCCGGTCAGCGCCCTGGGGACCCATCTACTGGCTCGCCTCATCCCCAGGTGTTACCGACGATGCCTTCCATTTTGCCCCATGGCGACGCGCCGCCGCCGCCGCAGCAGCAGCAGCCGCCGCCGCCGCCGCTTGTTCTCCCGCCGGCGCCGCCCGCATTCGACGCTTCGTTGCAGCCGCCAAGCGCCTCCCAGGGTCACGCGCCGCCGATCGCTTCCCGTGACCAGCTGTCCTCCGCCATGGAACTCCCGCCCGCACCGGACCACATGACGTCATCGCGCGTCGGCTACCCCGACGCAATGGAGGTTGATCCTTCGGTCCCTCCTGTCTCTTTACGGGCGCATACACGGCATGTTGACGTGCACCCTGGACTAGTTTTTCAGGCGTTTCCTAGCTCCCCTCGGACCGAATGGCCGGGTGCGGGTGGCACAGCCTCGCCTGTTGTTAGGCTCCCCACCTCATCGCATACGTCAACATGGGGTCCTCCCCACGGCGAGCGGAAGCCTTATCACACGACCGTTCGCCGATTTGCGGGGGAGGAATGTGGTGTCACCGCCAGACACCACACTTGCTAGGTGGTAGCTTAAATCGGCCGCGGTCCATTTAGTACATGTCGGACCCGCGTGTCGCCACTGTGTAATCGCAGACCTAGCGCCACCACCAAGGCAGGTCTCGTGATACGAGAGAGTACTCGCCCCAGTTGTACGAGAACCTAGCTACCGACCAGATGTACGAAGCCTTTCTCTCTTATTAGCCGAGAGACAGAATAGCCATCAGCTAAGTTAATGGCTACGAACTAGCAAGGCGCCATTAGCCATACAGTGATTGTACTTAAAGTCTCCTGTGTATCGTCAAGATCGATGTACCACAATGATTGAGTAAAGTTAAGTATTAAACCTGCTCCGTACATTTCTTCCTAACATTAATTACGTATCCTGTTCCAGTACTTCACGCCCGTCTGCGTTAGTCTAGCTTGCCTTTTCAGCCATCTCAACTTCACGGTGTCGGCACAGATACCGACACAACAATACATTGAAAGTGCAGTGGTGTATCGGAAACTAATACTGGTCCCACAGGGAGTGCTCAAATCACCGACGGCAAAATGAGTCTCTATTCTTGTACTTAAGGCGGCATTGTGCCTTTTGTATTCAATTCCGATGCAATTTAGTGTTTCATCGTCAATGGGTATGTCCAAGGAATACATTGAAACTGCAGTGGTGTATCGGAAACTAATACTGGTCTCACAGGGAATGCACAAAGCACCGACTGTAAGAAGTGTCTCTATTCTTGTACCTAAGGCGGCATTGTGCATTTTCTATTTAATTCCGACGCGATGTCTGTGTTTCATCGTCAATGTGAAGGTCCAAGGAATACATTGAACCTGCAGTGGTGTATCGGAAACTAATACTGGTCTCAGAGGAAAGGATCAGAGCGCAGACTCTAAGAAGTCTCACTCATCTTGCACTTAAGGCGGCATTGTGCCTTTTGTATGTAATTCCGATGTAATTTCAATGTTTCATTGTCAATGTTAATGTCCAAGGAATACATTGAACCTGCAGTGGTGTATCGGAAACTAATACTGGTCTCACAGGCAAGGATCAAAGCACAGACTCTAAGAAGTCTCACTCTTCTTGCACTTAAGGCGGCATTCTGCCTTTTGTATTTAGTTTGGATGTAATTTCAGTGTTTCATCGTCAATGTGTATTTGGAATGAATACATTGAACCTGCAGTAGTGTATCGGAAGCTAATACTGGTCTCACAGGGAATGCTCAAAGCACCGACTCTGAGAAGAGTCTCTATTCTTGCACTTAAGGCGGCATTTTGCGTTTTGTATTTTATTCCGATGCGATTTCTTTGTTTCATCGTCAATGTGAAGTTCCGAGGTATACATTGAACCTGCAGTGGTGTATCGGAAACTAATACTGGACTCAGAGGAAAGGCTCAAAGCACAGACTCTAAGAAGTCTCACACTTCTTGCACTTAAGGCGGCATTGTGCTTTTTGTATTTAATTCCGATGTAATTTCAGTGTTTCATCATCAATGTGTATGTAAAAGCAATACATTGAACCTGCAGTGGTGTATCGGAAACTAATACTGGTCTCATAGGAAAGGATCAAATCACATACTCTAAGAAGTCTCACTCTTCTTGAACTTAAGGCGGCATTGGGCCTTTTGTATTTAATTCCGATGTAATTTCATTGTTTAATCTTCAATGTGTAAGGAAAAAGAATACATTGAACCTGCAGTGGTGTATCGGAAACTAATACTGGTCTCATATGAAAAGATCAAAGCACAGACCCTAAGAAATCTCACTCTTCTTGCACTTAAGGCGGCATTGTGCCTTTTGTATTTAATTCCATTTAATTTCAGTGTTTCATCGTCAATGTGTATGTCTAAGGAATACATTGAACCTGCAGTGGTGTATCGCAAACTAATACTGGTCTCACAGGGAATGCTCAAAACACCGACTGTAAGAAGAGTCTCGATTCTTGTAATTAAGGCTCCATTGCGCCTTTTGTATTTACTTCCGATGCGATTTCTGTGTTTCATCGTCAATGAGAAGGTCCAAGGAATACATTGAACCCGCAGTGGTGTATCGGAACCTAATACTGGTCTCACAGGCAAGGTTCAAAGCACAGACTCTAAGAAGTCTCACTCTTCTTGCACTTAAGGCGGCATTGTGCCTTTTGTATTTAATTCGATTTAATTTCAGTGTTTCATCGTCAATGTGTATGTCTAAGGAATACATTGAACCTGCAGTGGTGTATCGCAAACTAATACTGGTCTCACAGGGAATGCTCAAAGCACCGACTGTAAGAAGAGTCTCTATTCTTGTACTTAAGGTGGCATTGCGCCTTTTGTATTTAATTAAGATGCGAATTCTGTGTTTCATTGTCAGTGTGAAGGTCCAAGGAATATATTGAACTTGCAGTGATGTATCGGAAACTAATACTGGTCTCACAGGAAAGGAACAAAGCATAGACTCAAAGAAGTCTCACTCTTGTTCCACTTAAGGCGGCATTGTGCCTTTTGTATTCAATTCCGAAGTAATTTCAGTGTTTCATCGTCAATGTGTATGTCCAAGGAATACATTGAAACTGCAGTGGTGTATCGGAAACTAATACTGGTCTCACAGGGATTGCTCAAAGCACCGAGTGTAAGAAGAGTCTCTATTCTTGTACTTAAGGCGGCATTGTGCCTTTTCTATTTAATTCCGACGCGATATCTGTGTTTCATCGTCAATGTGAAGGTCCAAGGAATACATTGGACCTGCAGTGGTGTTTGTAAACGAATACTGTTCTCACAGGGAATGCTTAATGCACCGACTGTAAGAAGAGTCTATATTCTTGTACTTAAGTCGGCATTGTGCCTTTTGTATTTAATTCCGATGCGATTTCTGTGTTTCATCGTCAAAGTGAAGGTCCAAGGAATACATGGAACCTGCAGTGGTGTATCGGAAACTAATACTGGTGTCACAGGAAAGGATCAAAACACAGACTCTAAGAAGACTCACTCTTCTTACACTTAGGGCGGCATTCTGCCTTTTGTATTTAATTCCGATGTAATTTCAGTGTTTCATCGTCAATGTGTATTTGCAAGGAATACATTGAACCTGCAGTGGTGTATCGGAAACTAATACTGGTCTCACAGGGAATGCTCAAATCACCGACACTGATAAGAGTCTCTATTCTTGTACTTAAGGCGGCATTTCGCGTTTTTTATTTTATTCCGATGCGATTTCTGTGTTTCATCGTCAATGTGAAGGTCCAAGGTATACATTGAACCTGCAGTGGTGTATCGGAAACTAGTACTGGTCTCAGAGGAAAGGATCAAAGCACAGACTCTAAGAAGTCTCACTCCTCTTGCACATAAGGCGGCATTGTGCCTTTTGTATTTAATACCGATGTAATTTCAGTGTTTCATCATCAATGTGTATGTAAAAGGAATGCATTGAACCTGCAGTGGTGTATCGGAAACTAATACTGGTCTCATAGGACAGGATCAAATCACAGATTCTAAGAAGTCTCACTCTTCTTGAACTTAAGGCGGCATTGTGTCTTTAGTATTTAATTCCGATGTAATTTCAGTGTTTCATCGTCAATGTGCATGTCCAAGGAAAACATTGAACCTGCAGTGGTGTATCAGAAACTAATACTGGTCTCACAGGAAAGGATCAAAGAACCGACTGTAAGAAGAGTCTCGATTCATGTACTTAAGGCGGCATTGCGCCTTTTGTATTTAATTCCCATGCGATTTCTGTGTTTCATCGTCAATGTGAAATTCTAAGGAAAACATTAAACCTGCAGTGGTGTATCGGAAACTAATACTGGTCTCATAGGAAAGGATCAAAGCACAGACTCTAAGAAGTCTCACTCTTCTTGCACTTAAGGCGACATTGTGCCTTTTGTATGTAATTCCGATGTAATTTCAGTGATTCATCGTCAATGTGAAAGTCCAAGGAATACATTGAACCTGCAGTGGTTTATCGGAAACTAATACTAGTCTCACAGGAATGGATCGAAGCACCGACTGTAAGAAGAGTCTCTATTCTTGTACTTAAGGCGGCATTGTGCCTTTTCTATTTAATTCCGATGCGATATCTGTGATTCATCGTCAATGTGAAGGTGCAAGGAATACATTGAACCCTCAGTGGTGTATCGGAAACTAATACTGGTCTCACAGGAAAGGAACAAAGCACAGACTCAAAGAAGTCTCACTCTTCTTGCACTTAAGGCGGCATTGTGCCTTTTGTATTCAATTCCGATGTAATTTCAGTGTTTCATCGTCAATGGGTATGTCCAAGGAATACATTGAAACTGCAGTGGTGTATCGGAAACTAATACTGGTCTCACAGGGAATGCTCAAAGCACCGACTGTAAGAAGTGTCTCTATTCTTGTACTTAAGGCGGCATTGTGCATTTTCTATTTAATTCCGACGCGATGTCTGTGTTTCATCGTCAATGTGAAGGTCCAAGGAATACATTGAACCTGCAGTGGTGTATCGGAAACGAATACTGGTCTCACAGGGAATGCTTAATGCACCGACTGTAAGTAGAGTCTCTATTCTTGTACTTAAGGCGGCATTGTGCCTTTTGTATTTAATTCCGATGCGATATCTGTGTTTCATCGTCAAAGTGAAGGTCCAAGGAAGACATTGAACCTGCAGTGGTGTATCGGAAACTTATAGTGGTCTCACAGGAAAGGATCAAAACACAGACTCTAAGAAGTCTCACTCTTCTTGCACTTAAGGCGGCATTCTGCCTTTTGTATTTAATTCCGATGTAATTTCAGTGTTTCATCGTCAATGTGTATTTGCAAGGAATACATTGAACCTGCAGTGGTGTATCGAAAACTAATACTGGTCTCACAGGAAAGGATCTAAGCACAGACTCTAAGAAGTCTCACTCTTCTTGCACTTAAGACGGTATTGTGCATTTTGTATTAAATTCCGATGTAATTTCAGTGTTTCATCATCAAAGTGTATGTAAAAGGAATACATTGAACCTGCAGTGGTGTATCGGAAACTAATACTGGTCTCATAGGACAGGATCAAATCACAGACTCGAAGAAGTCTCACTCTTCTTGCACTTAAGGCGGCATTGTGCCTTTTGTATTTAATTCCGATGTAATTTCAGTGTTTCATTGTCAATGTGTATGTAAAAGGAATACTTTGAACCTGCAGTGGTGTATCGGAAACTAATACTGGTCTCATAGGAAAGGATCAAAGCGCAGACTCTAATAAGTCTCACTCTTCTTGCACTTAAGGCGGCATTGTGCCTTTTGTATGTAATTCCGAAGTATTTCAGTGTTTCATTGTCAATGTGTATTTGCAAGGAATACATTGAACCTGCAGTGGTGTATCGGAAACTAATACTGGTCTCACAGTGAATGCTCAAAGGACCGACACTAAGAAGAGTCTCTATTCTTGTACTTAAGGCGGCATTTAGAGTTTTGTATTTTATTCTGATGCCATCTCTGTGTTTCATCGTCAATGTGAAGGTCCAAGGTATACATTGAACCTGCAGTGGTGTATCGGAAACTAAAACTGGTCTCACAGGAAAGGATCAAAGCACAGACTCTAAGACGTCTCACTCTTATTGCACTTAAGGCGGCATTGTGCCTTTTGTATTTAATTCCGATGTAATTTCAGTGTTTCATCGTCAATGAGCATTTCCAAGGAATACATGGAACCTGTAGTGGTGTATCAGAAACTAATACTGAACTCACAGGATAGGATCAAAGAACCGACTGTAAGAAGAGTCTCTATTCTTATACTTAATGCGGGATTGTGCCTTTTGTATTTAATTCCGATGCGTTTTCAGTGTTTCATTGTCAATGTGAGTGTCCAAGGAATACATTGAACCTGCAGTGGTGTATCGGAAACTAATACCGGTCTCACAGAAATGGATCAAAGCACCGACTGTAAGAAGAGTCTCTATTCTTGTACTTAAGGCGGCATTGTGCCTTTTGTATTTAATTCTAATGCGATTTCTGTGTTTCATCGCCAATGTGTATGTCCAAGGAATACATTGAACCTGCAGTGGTGTATCAGAACCTAATACTGGTCTCACAGGGAATGCTCAAAGCACCGACTGTAAGAAGAGTCTCTATTCTTGTACTTAAGGCGGAATTGTGCTTTTTGTTTTAATTCCGATGCGATTTCTGTGTTTCATCGTCAATGTGATGGACCAAGGAATACATTGAACCTGATGTGGTGTATCGGAAACTAATACAGGTCTCACAGGAAAGGATCAAAGCACAGAATCTAAGAATTCTCACTCATCTTGCATTTAAGGGGGCATTGTGCCTCTTGTATTTAATTCCGATGTAATTTCAGTGTTTCATCGTCAATGTGTATGTAAAAGGAATACATTGAACCGGCAGTGGTGTATCGGAAACTAATACTGGTCTCATAGGAAAGGATCAAAGCACAGACTCTAAGAAGTCTCACTCTTCTTGCATTTATGGCGGCATGTGCCTCTTGTAATTAATTCCGATGTAATTTCAGTGTTTCATCGTCAATGTGAATGTCCAAGATATACATTGTACCTAAAGTTGTGTATCGGAAACTAATACTGGTCTCACAGGAAATAATCAAAGCACCGACTGTAAGAAGAGTCTCGATTCTTGTACTTAAGGCGGCATTGTGCCTTTTGTATTTAATTCCGATGCGATATCTGTGTTTCATCGTCAAAGTGAAGGTCCAAGGAATACAGTGAACCTGCAGTGGTGTATCGGAAACGAATACCGCTCTCACAGGGAATGCTCAAATCACCGACTGTAAGAAGAGTCTCTATTCTTGTACTTAAGGCGGCATTGTGCCTTTTGAATTTAATTCCGATGCGTTTTCTGTGTTTCATCGTCATTGTGAAGGTCCATGGAATACATTGAACCTGCAGTGGTGTATCGGAAACTAATACTGGTCTCACACTGAATGCTCAAAGCACTGACTGTAGGAAGAGTCTCTATTCTTGTGCTTAAGGCGGCATTGGGCGTTTTGTATTTAATTCCGATGCGATTTCTGTGTTTCATCGTCCATGTGTAAGTAAAAGGAATACATTGAACCTGCAAAGGTGTATCGGAAACTAATAGTGGTCTCATAGGAAAAGATCAAAGCACAGACCCTAAGAAGTCTCACTCTTCTTGTACTTAAGGCGGCATTGTGCCTTTTGAATTTAATTCCGATGCGTGTTCTGTGTTTCATCGTCAATGTGAATGTCCAAGGAATACATTGAACCTGGAGCGGTGTATCGGAAACTAAAACTGGTCTCACAGGAAAGGATCAAAGCACAGTCTCTAAGAAGTCACACTCTTCTTGCACTTAAGGCTGAATTGTGCCTTTTGTATTTAATTCCGATGTGATTTCTGTGTTTCATCGTCAATGTGAAGGTCCAAGGAATACATTGAACCTGCAGTGGTGTATCGGAAACTAATACTGGTCTCACAGGAAAGGATCAAAGCACAGACTCTAAGAAGTCTCACTCTAATTGCACTTAAGGCGGCATTGTGCCTTTTGTATTTAATTCCGATGTAATTGCAGTGTTTCATCATCAATGTGTATGTAAAAGGAATACATTGAACATGCAGTGTGAATCGGAAACTAATACTGGTCTCATAGGAAAGGATCAAAGCACAGACTTTAAGAAGTCTCACTCTTCTTGCATTTAAGGCGGCATTGTGCCTTTTGTATTTAATTCCGACGTAATATCAGTGTTTCATAGTCAATATGTATGTAAAAGGATTACATTGAACCTGCAGTGGTGTATCGGAAACTAACACTGGTCTCATAGGAAAGGATCAAAGCTCAGACTGTAAGAAGAGTCTCTATTCTTGTACTTAAGGCGGCATTGTGCATTTTGTATTTAAATTTGATGCGATTTCTGTGTTTCATCGTCAATGTGAAGGTCGAAGGAATACATTGACCCTGCAGTGGTGTATTGCCAACTAATACTTGTCTCACAGGAAAGGATCAAAGCACAGACACTAAGAAGTCTGAAGCTTCTTGCACTTAAGGCGGCATTGTGCATTTTGTATGTAATTCTGATGTAATTTCCGTGTTTCATCGTCAATAAGAATGTCCAAGGAATACATTGAACCTGCAATGGTGTATCGGAAACTAATACTGGTCTCACAGGAAGGGATCAAAGCACAGACTCTAAGAAGTCTCACTCTTCTTGCACTTAAGGCTGAATTGTGCCTTTTGTATTTAATTCCGATGTGATTTCTGTGTTTCATCGTCAATGTGAAGGTCCAAGGAATACATTGAACCTGCAGTGGTGTATCGGAAACTAATATTGGTCTCACAGGAAAGGATCAAAGCACAGAATCTAAGAAGTCTCACTCTAATTGCACTTAAGGCGGCATTGTGCCTTTTGTATTTAATTAGGACGTAATATCAGTGTTTCAACGTCAATGTGTATGTAAAAGGATTACATTGAACCTGCATTGGTGTATTGGAAACTAATACTGGTCTCATAGGAAAGGATCAAAGCACTGACTCTAAGAAGTCTAACTCCTCTTGCACTTAAGGCGGCATTGTGCTTTTTGTATTTTATTCCGATGTAATCTCAGTGTTTCATCGTCAATGTGGATGTCCAAGGAATACATTGATCCTGCAGTGGTGTATCGGAAACAAATGCTGGTCTCACAGGGAATGCTCACAGCACCGACTGTAAGAAGAGTCTCTATTCTTGTACTTAAGGCGGCATTGTACATTTTGTAATTAATTCCAACGTAATTTCAGTGTTTCATCATCAATGAGTATGTAAAAGAATACATTGAACCTGCAATGGTGTATCGGTAACTAATACTCGTCTCATAGGAAAGGATCAAAGCACAGACTCTAAGAAGTCTCACTCTTCTTGCACTTAAGGCGGGATTGTGCCTTTTGTATGTAATTCCGATGTAATTTCAGTGTTTCTTCGTCAGTGTGAATGTCCAAGGAATACATTGAACCTGCAGTGTTGTATCGGAAAATAATACTGGTCTCACAGGAATGGGTCAAAGCAGCGACTGTAAGGAAAGTCTCTAATCTTGTACTTAAGGCGGCATTGTGCCATTTGTATTTAATTCCGATGCGATTTCTGTGTTTCATCTTCAATGTGAATGTCCCAGGATACATTGAACCTGCAGTCGTGTATCGGAAACTAATACTGGTCTCACAGGGAATGTTTAAAGCAGCGACTGTAAGGAGAGTCTCTATTCTTGTACTTAGTAGGCATTGTGCCTTTTGTATTTAATTCCTATGCGAGATCTGTGTTTCATCGTCAATATGAAGGTCCAAGGAATACATTGAACCTGCAGTTTTGTATCGGAAACTAATACTGGTCTCACAGGGAATGCTCAAAGCACCGACTGTAAGAAGAGTCTCAAATCTTGTACTTAAGGCGGCATCGGAACTTTTGTATTTAATTCCGATGCGATTTCTGTGTTTCATCGTCAATGTGTAGGTCCAAGGAATACATTGAACGTGCAGTGGTGTATCTGAAACTAATACAGGTCTCACAGGGAATGCTCAAAGCACCGACTGTAAGATGAGTCTCTATTGTTGTACTTAAGGCGGTATTGTGCCTTTTGTATTTAATTCCGATGTAATATCAGTGTTTCATCGTCAATGTTTACGTCCAAGGAGTACATTAAACATGCAGTGCTGTATCGGAAACTAATACTGGTCTCACAGGGAATGCTCATAGCACGAAATGTAAGAAGAGTCTCTATTCTTGTACTTAAGGCGGCATTTTGCGTATTGTATTTAATTCCAATGCGATTTCTGTGTTTCATCGTCAATGTGATGGTCCAAGGAATACAAAGAACCAGCAGTGGTGTATCGGAAACTAATACTGGTCTCACAGGGAATGCCTTAAGCACCGACTGTAAGAACAATCTCTATTCTTGTACTTAAGGCGGCATTGTGCCTTTTGCATTTAATTCCGATGGGATTTCTGTGTTTCATCGTCAATGTGAAGGTCCAAGGAATACATTGAACCTGCAGTTGTGTATCGGAAACAAATACTGGTCTCACAGGGAGTGCTCAAAACACCGACTGTAAGAAGAGTCTCGATTCTTGTACATAAGGCGGCATTGTGCGTTTTGGATTTAATTCCGATGCGATTTCTTCGTTTCATCGTCAACGTGAAGGTCCAAGGAATACTTCGAACCTGCAGTGGTGTATCGGAAACTAATACTGGTCTCACAGGGAATGCTCAAAGCACCGACTGTGAGAAGTGTCTCTATTCTTGTATCTATGGCGGCATTGTGCCTTTTGTATTTCATTCCGATGCGATTTCTGTGTTTCATTGTCCATGTGTATGTCCAAGGAATACATTGAACCTGCAGTGTTGTATCGGAAACTATTACTGGTCTAACAGGGAATTCTCAAAGCAGCGACTGTATGAAGAGTGTACATTCTTGTACCTAAGGCGGCATTGTGCCTTTTGTATTTAATTCCGATGCGATGTCTGTGTGTCATCGTCAATGTGAAGGTCAAAGGAATACATTGAACCTGCAGTGGTGTATCGGAAACTAATACTGGTGTCACAGGGAATGCTCATAGCATCGACTGTAAGAAGTGTCTCTATTCTTGTACTTAAGGCGGCATTGTGCCACTTGTATTTAATTCCGATACGATTTCAGTGTTTCATCGTTAATGTGAAGGTCCAAGGAATACATTGAACCTGCAGTGGTGTATCGGAAAATAATACTGGTCTTACAGGAAGGGATCAAAGCCCAGACTCTAAGAAGCCTCATTCCTCTTGCACTTAAGGCGGCATTGTGCCTTTTGTATTCAATTCCGATGTAATTTCAGTGTTTCATCCGCAATGTGTATGTCCAAGGAATACATTGAACCTGCAGTGGTGTATCGGTAACTAATACTGGTCTCACAGGAAAGGATCAATGCACAGACTCTAAGAAGAGTCTCTATTCTTGTACTTAAGGTTGCATTGTGCCTTTTGTATTTAATTCCGATGCGATTTCTGTGTTTTATCATCAATGTGACGGTCCAAGGAATACATTTGACCTCCAGAGGTGTATCGGAAAATAATACTGGTCTTACAGGAAGGGATCAAAGCCCAGACTCTAAGAAGCCTCATTCCTCTTGCACTTAAGGCGGCATTGTGCCTTTTGTATTTAATTCCGATGTAATTTTAGTGTTTCATCGAAAATGTGTATGTCCAAGGAATACATTGAACCTGCAGTGGTGTATCGGAAACTAATACTGGTCTCAGAGGAAAGGATCAAAGCACAGACTCTAAGAAGTCTCACTTTCTTGCACTTAAGGCGGCATTGTGCCTTTTGTATTTAATTCCGATGTAATTTCAGTGTTTCATAATCAATGTGTATGTAAAAGGAATGCATTGAACCTGTAGTGGTGTATCGGAAACTAATACTGGTCTCATAGGACAGGATCAAATCACAGACTCTAAGAAGTCTCACTCTTCTTGAACTTAAGGCGGCAATGCACCTTTGGTATTTAATTCCGATGTAATTTCAGTGTTTCATCGTCAATGTGTAAGAAAAAGGAACACATTGAACCTGCAGTGGTGTATCGGAAAGTAATACTGGTCTCATAGGAAATGATCAAAGCACAGACTCTAAGAAGTCTCACTCTTCTTGCACTTAAGGCGGCATTGTGTCTTTAGTATTTAATTCCGATGTAATTTCAGTGTTTGATCGTCAATGTGTATGTGAAAGGAATACTTTGAACCTGCAGTGGTGTATCGGAAACTAATACTGGTCTCATAGGAAAGTATCAAAGCACAGACTCTAAGAAGTCTCACTCTTCTTGCATTTAAGGCGGCATTGTCCCTTTTGTATTTAATTCCGATGTAATTTCAGTGTTTCATCGTCAATGAGCATGTCCAAGGAATACATTGAACCTGCAGTGGTGTATCAGAAACTAATACTGGTCTCACAGGAAAGGATCAAAGAACCGACTGTAAGAAGAGTCTCGATTCATGTGCTTAAGGCGGCATTGCGCCTTTTGTATTTAATTCCCATGCGATTTCTGTGTTTCATCGTCAATGTGAAATTCTAAGGAATACATTAAACCTGCAGTGGTGTATCGGAAACTAATACTGGTCTCATAGGAAAGGATCAAAGCACAGACTCTAAGAAGTCTCACTCTTCTTGCACTTAAGGCGGCATTGTGCCTTTTGTATTCAATTCCGATGAAATTTCAGTGTTTCATCGTCAATGGGTATGTCCAAGGAATACATTGAAACTGCAGTGGTGTATCGGAATTTAATACTGGTCTCACAGGGAATGCTCAAAGCACCGACTGTAAGAAGTGTCTCTATTCTTGTACTTAAGGCGGCATTGTGCATTTTCTATTTAATTCCGACGCGATGTCTGTGTTTCATCGTCAATGTGAAGGTCCAAGGAATACATTGAACCTGCAGTGGTGTATCGGAAACGAATACTGGTCTCACAGGGAATGCTTAATGCACCGACTGTAAGTAAAGTCTCTATTCTTGTACTTAAGGCGGCATTGTGCCTTTTGTAATTAATTCCGATGCGATATCTGTGTTTTATCCTCAATGTGTATGTAAAAGGAATACATTGAACCTGCAGTGATGTATCGGAAACTAATATTGGTCTCATAGGAAAGGATCAAAGCGCAGACTCTAAGAAGTCTCACTCTTCTTGCACTTAAGGCGGCATTGTGCCTTTTGTATGTAATTCCGAAGTAATTTCAGTGTTTCATTGTCAATGTGTATTTGCAAGGAATACATTGAACCTGCAGTGGTGTATCGGAAACTAGTACTGGTCTCACAGGGAATGCTCAAAGGACCGACACTAAGAAGAGTCTCTATTCTTGTACTTAAGGCGGCATTTAGAGTTTTGTATTTTATTCCGATGCAATTTCTGTGTTTCATCGTCAATGTGAAGGTCCAAGGTATACATTGAACCTGCAGTGGTGTATCGGAAACTAATACTGGTCTCACAGGAAAGGATCAAAGCACAGACTCTAAGAAGTCTCACTCTTCTTGCACTTAAGGCGGCATTGTGCCTTTTGTATTTAATTCCGATGTAATTTCAGTGTTTCATCGTCAATGAGCATGTCCAAGGAATACATTGAACCTGTAGTGGTGTATCAGAAACTAATACTGAACTCACAGGATAGGATAAAAGAACCGACTGTAAGAAGAGTCTCTATTCTTATACTTAATGCGGCATTGTGCCTTTTGTATTTAATTCCGATGCGATTTCAGTGTTTCATTGTCAATGTGAATGTCCAAGGAAGACATTGAACCTGCAGTGGTGTATCGGAAACTAATACTGGTCTCACAGAAATGGATCAAAACACCGACTGTAAGAAGAGTCTCTATTCTTGTACTTAAGGCGGCATTGTGCCTTTTGTATTTAATTCTAATGCGATTTCTGTGTTTCATCGCCATTGTGTATGTCCAAGGAATACATTGAACCTGCAGTGGTGTATCAGAATCTAATACTGGTCTCACAGGGAATGCTCAAAGCACCGACTGTAAGAAGAGTCTCTATTCTTGTACTTAAGGCGGCATTGTGCGTTTTGTTTTAATTCCGATGCGATTTCTGTGTTTCATCGTCAATGTGATGGACCAAGGAATACATTGAACCTGATGTGGTGTATCGGATACTAATACAGGTCTCACAGGAAAGGATCAGAGCAGAGAATTTAAGAATTCTCACTCTTCTTGCATTTAAGGGGGCATTGTGCCTCTTGTATTTAATTCCGATGCGATTTCTGTGCTTCATCGTCATTGTGAAGGTCCAAGGAATACATTGACCCTGCAGTGGTGTATTGGCAACTAATACTTGTCTTACAGGAAAGGATCAAAGCACAGACTCTAAGAAGTCTCACTCTTCTTGCACTTAAGGCTGCATTGTGCCGTTTGTATTTAATTCCGATGTAATATCAGTGTTTTATCGTCAATGTGTATGTAAAAGGAATACATTGAACCTGCAGTGGTGTATCGGAAACTAATACTGGTCGCACTGGGAATGCTCAAAGCACCGACTGAAAGAAGGGTCTCTATTCTTGTACATAAGGCGGAATTGTACAATTTGAATTTAATTCCGATGTGATTCCTGTGTTTCATCGTCAATGTGAAGGTCCAAGGAATACATTGACCTGCAGTGGTGTATCGGAAACTAATACTGGTCTCATAGGAAAGGATCAAAGCACAGATTCTAAGAGGTCTCACTCTTCTTGCACTTAAGGCGGCATTGTGCCTTTTGTATGTAATTCCGATGTAATTTCAGTGTTTCTTCGTCAATGTGAATGTCCAAGGAATACATTGAACCTGCAGTGTTGTATCGGAAAATAATACTGGTCTCACAGGAATGGGTCAAAGCACCGACTGTAAGAAAAGTCTCTATTTTTGTACTTAAGGCGGCATTGTGCCATTTGTATTTAATTCCGATGCGATTTCTGTGTCTCATCTTAAATGTGAATGTCCCACGAATACATTGAACGTGCAGTGGTGTATCCGAAACTAATACAGGTCTCACAGGGAATGCTCAAAGCACCGACTGTAAGATGAGTCTCTATTCTTGTACTTAAGGCGTTATTGTGCCTTTTGTATTTAATTCCGATGTAATATCAGTGTTTCATCGTCAATGTTTACGTCCAAGGAGTACATTGAACATGCAGTGCTGTATCGGAAACTAATACTGGTCTCACAGGGAATGCTCAAAGCACGGACTGTAAGAAGAGTCTCTATTCTTGTACTTAAGGCGGCATTGTGCGTTTTGTATGTAATTCCAATGCGATTTCTGTGTTTCATCGTCAATGTGATGGTCCAAGGAATACAAAGAACCAGCAGTGGTGTATCGGAAACTAATACTGGTCTCACAGGGAATGCTTTAAGCACCGACTGTAAGAACAATCTCTATTCTTGTACTTAAGGCGGCATTGTGCCTTTTGCATTTAATTCCGATGGGATTTCTGTGTTTCATCGTCAATGTGAAGGTCCAATGTATACATTGAACCTGCAGTTGTGTATCGGAAACAAATACTGGTCTCACAGGGAGTGCTCAAAACACTGACTGTAAGAAGAGTCTCGATTCTTGTACTTAAGGCGGCATTGTGCGTTTTGTATTTAATTCCGATGCGATTTCTTCGTTTCATCGTCAACGTGAAGGTCCAAGGAATACTTCGAACCTGCAGTGGTGTATCGGAAACTAATACTGGTCTCACAGGGAATGCACAATGCACCGACTGTGAGAAGAGTCTCTATTCTTGTACCTATGGCGGCATTGTGCCTTTTGTATTTCATTCCGATGCGATTTCTGTGTTTCATCGTCCATGTGTATGTCCAAGGAATACATTCAACCTGCAGTTTTGTATCGGAAACTATTACTGGTCTAACAGGGAATTCTCAAAGCAGCGACTGTATGAAGAGTGTACATTCTTGTACCTAAGGCGGCATTGTGCCACTTGTATTTAATTCCGATACGATTTCTGTGTTTCATCGTTAATGTGAAGGTCCAAGGAATACATTGAACCTGCAGTGGTGTATCGGAAAATAATACTGGTCTTACAGGAAGGGATCAAAGCCCAGACTCTAAGAAGCCTCATTCCTCTTGCACTTAAGGCGGCATTGTGCCTTTTGTATTTAATTCCGATGTAATTTTACTGTTTCATCGACAATGTGTATGTCCAAGTAATACATTGAACCTGCAGTGGTGTATCGGTAACTAATACTGGTCTCACAGGAAAGGATCAAAGCACAGACTGTAAGAAGAGTCTCTATTCTTGTACTTAAGGTTGCATTGTGCCTTTTGTATTTAATTCCGATGCGATTTCTGTGTTTTATCATCAATGTGACGGTCCAAGGAATACATTTGACCTCCAGAGGTGTATCGGAAACTAATACTGGTCTCACAGGAAAGGATCAAAGCCCAGACCCTAAGAGGCCTCTTTCCTCTTGCACTTAAGGCGGCACGGTGCCTTTTGTATTTACTTCAGATGTAATTTCAGTGTTTCATTGACAATGTGTATGTCCAAGGAATACATTGAACCTGCAGTGGTGTATCGGAAACAAATACTGGTCTCACAGGAAAGGATCAAAGCACAGACTCTAGGAAGTGTCTCTATTCTTGTACTTAAATCGGCATTGTGCCTTTTGTATTTAATTCCGATGCGATTTCTGTGTTTCATCGTAAATATGAAGGTCCAAGGAATACATTGGACCTGCAGTGTTGTATCGGAAACTAAAACTGGTCTAACAGGGAATTCTCAAAGCACCGACTGTATGAAGAGTGTACATTCTTGTACCTAAGGCGGCATTTTGCCTTTTGTATTTAATACCGATGCGATTTATGTGTCTCATCGTCAATGTGAAGGTCAAAGGAATACATTGAACCTGCAGTAATGTATCGAAAACTAATACTGGTCTCACAGGGAATGCTCAAAGCATCGACTGTAAGAAGTGTCTATATTCTTGTACTTATGGCGGCATTGTGCCAATTGTATTTAATTCCGATGCGATTTCTGTGTTTCATCGTCAATGTGAAGGTCAAAGGAATACATTGAACATCCAGTGGTGTATCGGAAAATAATACTGGTCTCACAGGAAAGGATCAAAGCCCAGACTCTAAGAAGCCTCATTCCTCTTGCACTTAAGGCGGCATTGTGCCTTTTGTATTTAATTCCGCTGCGATTTCTGTGTTTCATCGTCAATGTGAATGTCGAAGGAATACACTGAACCTGCAGTGGTGTATCGGAAACTAATACTGGTCTCTCAGGGAATGCTCAAAGCACCGACTGTAAGAAGAGTCACTATTCTTGTACTTAAGGTGGCATTGTGCCTTTTGTATTTAATTCCGATGCAATTTCAGTGTTTCATCGTCAATGTGAAGGTCCAAGGAATACATTGAACATGCAGTGGTATATCGGAAACTAATACTGGTCTCACAGGAAAGGATCAAAGCACAGACTCTAAGAAGTCTCACTCTTCTTGCACTTAAGGCTTCATGGTGGCTTTTGTATTTAATTCCGATGTAATTTCAGTGTTTCATCGTCAATCTGTATGTCCAAGGAATACATTGAACATGCAGTGCTGTATCGGAAACTAATACTGGTCTCACAGGGGATGCTCAAAGCACCGACTGTAAGAAGAGTCTCTATTCTTGTACTTAAGATGGCATTGTGCGTTTTGTATTTAATTCCAATGCGATTTCTGTGTTTCATCGTCAATGTGATTGTCCAAGGAATACATTGATCCTGCAGTGGTGTATCGGAAACTAATACTGGTCTCACAGGGAATGCTCAAAGCACCGACTGTAAGAAGAATCTCTATTCTTGTACTTATGGCGGCATTGTGACTTTTGCATTTAATTCCGATGCGATTTCTGTGTTTCATCGTCAATGTGAATGTCCAAGGAATACATTGAACCTGCAATGGTGTATCGGAAACTAATACTGGTCTCACAGGAAGGGATCAAAGCACAGACTCTAAGAAGTCTCACTCTTCTTGCACTTAAGGCTGAATTGTGCCTTTTGTATTTAATTCCGATGTGATTTCTGTGTTTCATCGTCAATGTGAAGGTCCAAGGAATACATTGAACCTGCAGTGGTGTATCGGAAACTAATATTGGTCTCACAGGAAAGGATCAAAGCACAGAATCTAAGAAGTCTCACTCTAATTGCACTTAAGGCGGCATTGTGCCTTTTGTATTTAATTCCGACGTAATATCAGTGTTTCATCGTCAATGTGTATGTAAAAGGATTACATTGAACCTGCAGTGGTGTATTGGAAACTAATACTGGTCTCATAGGAAAGGATCAAAGCACAGACTCTAAGAAGTCTAACTCCTCTTGCACTTAAGGCGGCATTGTGCTTTTTGTATTTTATTCCGATGTAATTTCAGTGTTTCATCGTCAATGTGTATGTCCAAGGAATACATTGATCCTGCAGTGGTGTATCGGAAACAAATGCTGGTCTCACAGGGAATGCTCACAGCACCGACTGTAAGAAGAGTCTCTATTCTTGTACTTAAGGCGGCATTGGGCCTTTTGTATTTAATTCCGATGCGATTTCTGTGTTTCATCGTCAATGTGTAGGTCCAAGGAATACATTGAACGTGCAGTGGTGTATCTGAAACTAATACAGGTCTCACAGGGAATGCTCAAAGCACCGACTGTAAGATGAGTCTCTATTCTTGTACTTAAGGCGGTTTGTGCCTTTTGTATTTAATTCCGATGTAATATCAGTGTTTCATCGTCAATGTTTACGTCCAAGGAGGACATTAAACATGCAGTGCTGTATCGGAAACTAATACTGGTCTCACAGGGAATGCTCAAAGCACGGAATATAAGAAGAGTCTCTATTCTTGTACTTAAGGCGGCATTTTGCGTATTGTATTTAATTCCAATGCGATTTCTGTGTTTCATCGTCAATGTGATGGTCCAAGGAATACAAAGATCCAGCAGTGGTGTATCGGAAACTAATACTGGTCTCACAGGGAATGCTTTAAGCACCGACTGTAAGAACAATCTCTATTCTTGTACTTAAGGCGGCATTGTGCGTTTTGGATTTAATTCCGATGCGATTTCTTCGTTTCATCGTCAACGTGAAGGTCCAAGGAATACTTCGAACCTGCAGTGGTGTATCGGAAACTAATACTGGTCTCACAGGGAATGCTCAAAGCACCGACTGTGAGAAGTGTCTCTATTCTTGTACCTATGGCGGCATTGTGCCTTTTGTATTTCATTCCGATGCGATTTCTGTGTTTCATCGTCCATGTGTATGTCCAAGGAATACATTGAACCTGCAGTGTTGTATCGGAAACTATTACTGGTCTAACACTGAATTCTCAAAGCAGCGACTGTATGAAGAGTGTACATTCTTGTACCTAAGGCGGCATTGTGCCCTTTGTATTTAATTCCGATGCGAGTTCTGTGTGTCATCGTCAATGTGAAGGTCAAAGGAATACATTGAACCTGCAGTGGTGTATCGGAAACTAATACTGGTGTCACAGGGAATGCTCATAGCATCGACTGTAAGAAGTGTCTCTATTCTTGTACTTAAGGCGGCATTGTGCCACTTGTATTTAATTCCGTTACGATTTCAGCGTTTCATCGTTAATGTGAAGGTCCAAGGAATACATTGAACCTGCAGTGGTGTATCGGAAAATAATACTGGTCTCACAGGGAATGCTCACAGCATCGACTGTAAGAATTGTCTCTATTCTTGTACTTAAGGCGGCATTGTGCCACTTGTATTTAATTCCGATACGATTTCTGTGTTTCATCGTTAATGTGAAGGTCAAAGGAATACATTGAACCTGCAGTGGTGTATCGGAAAATAATACTGGTCTTACAGGAAGGGATCAAAGCCCAGACTCTAAGAAGCCTCATTCCTCTTGCACTTAAGGCGGCATTGTGCCTTTTGTATTTAATTCCGATGTAATTTTAGTGTTTCATCGAAAATGTGTATGTCCAAGGAATACATTGAACCTGCAGTGGTGTATCGGTAACTAATACTGGTCTCACAGGAAATTATCAATGCACAGACTCTAAGAAGAGTCTCTATTCTTGTACTTAATTTTGCATTGTGCCTTCTGTATTTAATTCCGATGCGATTTCTGTGTTTTATCATCAATGTGACGGTCCAAGGAATACATTTGACCTCCAGAGGTGTATCGGAAACTAATACTGGTCTCACAGGAAAGGATCAAAGCACAGACTCTAGGAAGTGTCTCTATTCTTGTACTTAAGTCGGCATTGTGCCTTTTGTATTTAATTCCGATGCGATTTCTGTGTTTCATCGTGAATGTGAAGGTCCAAGGAATACATTGGACCTGCAGTGTTGTATCGGAAACTAAAACTGGTCTAACAGGGAATTCTCAAAGCACCGACTGTATGAAGAGTCTACATTCTTGTACCTAAGGCGGCATTTTGCCTTTTGTCTTTAATACCGATGCGATTTATGTGTGTCATCCTCAATGTGAAGGTCAAAGGAATACATTGAACCTGCAGTGGTGTATCGAAAACTAATACTGGTCTCACAGGGAATGCTCAAAGCATCGACTGTAAGAAGTGTCTATATTCTTGTACTTAAGGCGGCATTGTGCCATTTGTATTTAATTCCGATGCGATTTCTGTGTTTCATCGTCAATGTGAAGGTCAAAGGAATACATTGAACATCCAGTGGTGTATCGGAAAGTAATACTGGCCTCACAGGAAAGGATCAAAGCCCAGACTCTAAGAAGCCTCATTCCTTATGCACTTAAGGCGGCATTGTGCCTTTTCTATTTAATTCCGATGTAATTTCAGTGTTTCATCCGCAATGTGTATGTCCAAGGTATACATTGAACCTGCAGTGGTGTATCGGAAACTAATACTGGGCTCTTAGGAAAGGATCAAAGCACAGACTGTAAGAAGAGTCTCTATTCTTGTACTTAAGGTTGCATTGTGCCTTTTGTATTTAATTCCGGTGCGATTTCTGTGTTTCATCGTCAATGTGAATGTCGAAGGAATACATTGAACCTGCAGTGGTGTATCAGAAACTAATACTGGTCTCTCATGGAATGCTCAAAGCACCGACTGTAAGAAGAGTCTCTATTCTTGTACTTAAGGCGGCATTGTGCCTTTTGTATTTAATTCCGATGCGATTTCAGTTATTCATCGTCAATGTGAAGGTCCAAGGAATACATTGAACATGCAGTGGTGTGTCGGAAACTAATACTGGTCTCACAGGAAAGGATCAAGGCACAGACTCTAAGAAGTCTCACTCTTCTTGCACTTAAGGCTTCATTGTGTGTTTTGTATTTAATTCCGATGTAATTTCAGTGTTTCATCGTCAATCTGTATGTCCAAGGAATACATTGAACCTGCAGTGGTACATCGGAAACTAATACTGGTCTCACAGGGAATGCTCAAAGCATCGACAGTAAGAAGTGTCTCTATTCTTGTACTTAAGGCGGCATTGTGCCTTTTGTATTTAATTCCGATGCGATTTCTGTGTTTCAAATTCAATGTGAAGGTCCAAGGAATACATTGACCTGCAGTGGTGTATCGGAAACTAATACTTGTCTCATAGGAAAGGATCAAAGCACAGATTCTAAGAAGTCTCACTCTTCTTGCACTTAGGGCGGCATTCTGCCTTTTGTATTTTATTCCGATGTTATTTCAGTGTTTCATCGTCAATGTGTATGTAAGAGGAATGCATTGAACCTGCAGTGGTGTATCGGAAACTAATACTGGTCTCACAGGGAATGCTCAAAGCACCGACACTGATAAGAGTCTCTATTCTTGTACTTAAGGCGGCATTTCGCGTTTTGTATTTTATTCCGATGCGATTTCTGTGTTTCATCGTCAATGTGAAGGTCCAAGGTATACATTGAACCTGCAGTGGTGTATCGGAAACTAATACTGGTCTCAGAGGAAAGAATCAAAGCACAGACTCTAAGAAGTCTCACTTTCTTGCACTTAAGGCGGCATTGTGCCTTTTGTATTTAATTCCGATGTAATTTCAGTGTTTCATCATCAATGTGTATGTAAAAGGAATGCATTGAACCTGTGGTGGTGTATCGGAAACTAATACTGGTCTCATAGGACAGGATCAAATCACAGACTCTAAGAAGTCTCACTCTTCTTGAACTTAAGGCGGCATTGCACCTTTGGTATTTAATTCCGATGTAATTTCAGTGTTTCATCGTCAATGTGTAAGAAAAAGGAATACATTGAACCTGCAGTGGTGTATCGGAAAGTAATACTGGTCTCATAGGAAAAGATCAAAGCACAGACTCTAAGAAGTCTCACTCTTCTTG
Organism: Schistocerca americana; assembly: GCF_021461395.2. Lineage (NCBI taxonomy): Eukaryota > Metazoa > Arthropoda > Insecta > Orthoptera > Acrididae > Schistocerca > Schistocerca americana. The sequence continues at coordinate 2,794,164 of NC_060126.1, forward strand.
CACTTAAGGCGGCATTGTGTCTTTAGTATTTAATTCCGATGTAATTTCAGTGTTTGATCGTCAATGTGTATGTAAAAGGAATACTTTGAACCTGCAGTGGTGTATCGGAAACTAATACTGGTCTCACAGGAAAGGATCAAAGAACCGACTGTAAGAAGAGTCTCGATTCATGTACTTAAGGCGGCATTGCGCCTTTTGTATTTAATTCCCATGCGATTTCTGTGTTTCATCGTCAATGTGAAATTCTAAGGAATACATTGAACCTGCAGTGGTGTATCGGAAACTAATACTGGTCTCACAGGAAAGGAACAAAGCACAGACTCAAAGAAGTCTCACTCTTCTTGCACTTAAGGCGGCATTGTGCCTTTTGTATTCAATTCCGATGAAATTTCAGTGTTTCATCGTCAATGGGTATGTCCAAGGAATACATTGAAACTGCAGTGGTGTATCGGAAACTAATACTGGTCTCACAGGGAATGCTCAAAGCACCGACTGTAAGAAGTGTCTCTATTCTTGTACTTAAGGCGGCATTGTGCATTTTCTATTTAATTCCGACGCGATGTCTGTGTTTCATCGTCAATGTGAAGGTCCAAGGAATACATTGAACCTGCAGTGGTGTATCGGAAACGAATACTGGTCTCACAGGGAATGCTTAATGCACCGACTGTAAGTAAAGTCTCTATTCTTGTACTTAAGGCGGCATTGTGCCTTTTGTATTTAATTCCGATGCGATATCTGTGTTTTATCCTCAATGTGTATGTAAAAGGAATACATTGAACCTGCAGTGATGTATCGGAAACTAATATTGGTCTCATAGGAAAGGATCAAAGCGCAGACTCTAAGAAGTCTCACTCTTCTTGCACTTAAGGCGGCATTGTGCCTTTTGTATGTAATTCCGAAGTAATTTCAGTGTTTCATTGTCAATGTGTATTTGCAAGGAATACATTGAACCTGCAGTGGTGTATCGGAAACTAATACTGGTCTCACAGGGAATGTTCAAAGGACCGACACTAAGAAGAGTCTCTATTCTTGTACTTAAGGCGGCATTTAGAGTTTTGTATTTTATTCCGATGCAATTTCTGTGTTTCATCGTCAATGTGAAGGTCCAAGGTATACATTGAACCTGCAGTGGTGTATCGGAAACTAATACTGGTCTCACAGGAAAGGATGAAAGCACAGACTCTAAGAAGTCTCACTCTTCTTGCACTTAAGGCGGCATTGTGCCTTTTGTATTTAATTCCGATGTAATTTCAGTGTTTCATCGTCAATGAGCATGTCCAAGGAATACATTGAACCTGTAGTGGTGTATCAGAAACTAATACTGAACTCACAGGATAGGATAAAAGAACCGACTGTAAGAAGAGTCTCTATTCTTATACTTAATGCGGCATTGTGCCTTTTGTATTTAATTCCCATGCGATTTCAGTGTTTCATTGTCAATGTGAATGTCCAAGGAATACATTGAACCTGCAGTGGTGTATCGGAAACTAATACTGGTCTCACAGAAATGGATCAAAACACCGACTGTAAGAAGAGTCTCTATTCTTGTACTTAAGGCGGCATTGTGCCTTTTGTATTTAATTCTAATGCGATTTCTGTGTTTCATCGCCAATGTGTATGTCCAAGGAATACATTGAACCTGCAGTGGTGTATCAGAACCTAATACTGGTCTCACAGGGAATGCTCAAAGCACCGACTGTAAGAAGAGTCTCTATTCTTGTACTTAAGGCGGCATTGTGCGTTTTGTTTTAATTCCGATGCGATTTCTGTGTTTCATCGTCAATGTGATGGACCAAGGAATACATTGAACCTGATGTGGTGTATCGGAAACTAATACAGGTCTCACAGGAAAGGATCAGAGCAGAGAATTTAGGAATTCTCACTCTTCTTGCATTTAAGGGGGCATTGTGCCTCTTGTATTTAATTCCGATGCGATTTCTGTGTTTCATCGTCATTGTGAAGGTCCTAGGGATACATTGACCCTGCAGTGGTGTATTGGCAACTAATACTTGTCTTACAGGAAAGGATCAAAGCACAGACTCTAAGAAGTCTCACTCTTCTTGCACTTAAGGCTGCATTGTGCCGTTTGTATTTAATTCCGATGTAATATCAGTGTTTCATCGTCAATGTGTATGTAAAAGGAATACATTGAACCTGCAGTGGTGTATCGGAAACTAATACTGGTCGCACTGGGAATGCTCAAAGCACCGACTGAAAGAAGAGTCTCTATTCTTGTACATAAGGCGGAATTGTACAATTTGAATTTAATTCCGATGTGATTTCTGTGTTTCATCGTCAATGTGAAGGTCCAAGGAATACATTGACCTGCAGTGGTGTATCGGAAACTAATACTGGTCTCATAGGAAAGGATCAAAGCACAGATTCTGAGAGGTCTCACTCTTCTTGCACTTAAGGCGGCATTGTGCCTTTTGTATGTAATTCCGATGTAATTTCAGTGTTTCTTCGTCAATCTGAATGTCCAAGGAATACATTGAACCTGCAGTGTTGTATCGGAAAATAATACTGGTCTCACAGGAATGGGTCAAAGCACCGACTGTAAGAACAATCTCTATTCTTGTACTTAAGGCGGCATTGTGCCTTTTGCATTTAATTCCGATGGGATTTCTGTGTTTCATCGTCAATGTGAAGGTCCAAGGAATACATTGAACCTGCAGTTGTGTATCGGAAACAAATACTGGTCTCACAGGGAGTGCTCCAAACACCGACTGTAAGAAGAGTCTCGATTCTTGTACTTAAGGCGGCATTGTGCGTTTTGTATTTAATTCCGATGCGATTTCTTCGTTTCATCGTCAACGTGAAGGTCCAAGGAATACTTCGAACCTGCAGTGGTGTATCGGAAACTAATACTGGTCTCACAGGGAATGCACAAAGCACCGACTGTGAGAAGAGTCTCCATTCTTGTACCTATGGCGGCATTGTGCCTTTTGTATTTCATTCCGATGCGATTTCTGTGTTTCATCGTCCATGTGTATGTCCAAGGAATACATTGAACTTGCAGTGTTGTATCGGAAACTATTACTGGTCTAACAGGGAATTCTCAAAGCAGCGACAGTATGAAGAGTGTACATTCTTGTACCTAAGGCGGCATTGTGCCTTTTGTATTTAATTCCGATGCGATGTCTGTGTGTCATCGTCAATGTGACGGACAAAGGAATACATTGAACCTGCAGTGGTGTATCGGAAACTAATACTGGTCTCACAGGGAATGCTCACAGCATCGACTGTAAGAAGTGTCTCTATTCTTGTACTTATGGCGGCATTGTGCCATTTGTATTTAATTCCGATGCGATTTCTGTGTTTCATCGTCAATGTGAAGGTCAAAGGAATACATTGAACATCCAGTGGCGTATCGGAAAATAATACTGGTCTCACAGGAAAGGATCAAAGCCCAGTCTCTAAGAAGCCTCATTCCTCTTGCACTTAAGGCGGCATTGTGCCATTTGTATTTAATTCCGATGCGATTTCTGTGTTTCATCGTCAATGTGAATGTCGAAGGAATACACTGAACCTGCAGTGGTGTATCGGAAACTAATACTGGTCTCTCAGGGAATGCTCAAAGCACCGACTGTAAGAAGAGTCACTATTCTTGTACTTAAGGCGGCATTGTGCCTTTTGTATTTAATTCCGATGCGATTTCAGTGTTTCATCGTCAATGTGAAGGTCCAAGGAATACATTGAACATGCAGTGGTGTATCGGAAACTAATACTGGTCTCACAGGAAAGGATCAAAGCACAGACTCTAAGAAGTCTCACTCTTCTTGCACTTAAGGCTTCATTGTGGCTTTTGGATTTAATTCCGATGTAATTTCAGTGTTTCATCGTCAATCTGTATGTCCAAGGAATACATTGAACCTGCAGTGGTACATCGGAAACTAATACTGGTCTCACAGGGAATGCTCAAAGCATCGACAGTAAGAAGTGTCTCTATTCTTGTACTTAAGGCGGCATTGTGCCTTTTGTATTTAATTCCGATGCGATTTCTGTGTTTCATTGTCAATGTGACAGTCCAAGGAATACATTGAACGTGCAGTGGTGTATCGGAAACTAATACTGGTCTCAAAGGGAATGCTCAAAGCACCGACAGTAAGAAGAGTCTCTATTCTTGTACTTAAGGAGGCATTGTGACTTTTGTATTTAATTCCGATAAAATTGCAGTGTTTCATCGTCAATTTTTACGTCCATGGAATACATTGAACATGCAGTGCTGTATCGGAAACTAATACTGGTCTTACAGGGGATGCTCAAAGCACCGACTGTAAGAAGAGTCTCTATTCTTGTACTTAAGGTGGCATTGTGCGTTTTGTATTTAATTCCAATGCGATTTCTGTGTTTCATCGTCAATGTGATTGTCCAAGGAATACATTGATCCTGCAGTGGTGTATCGGAAACTAATACTGGTCTCACAGGGAATGCTCAAAGCACCGACTGTAAGAAGAATCTCTATTCTTGTACTTATGGCGGCATTGTGCCTTTTGCATTTAATTCCGAGCGATTTCTGTGTTTCATCGTCAATGTGAAGGTCCAAGGAATACATTGAACCTGCAGTGGTGTATCGGAAACTAATACTGGGCTCACTGGAAAGGATCAACGCACAGACTCTAAGAAGTCTCACTCTTCTGGCGTTTAAGGCGGAATTGTGCCTTTTGTATTTAATTCCGATGTAATTTCAGTGTTTCATCGTCAATGTGAAGGTCCAAGGAATACATTGAGCCTACAGTGGTGTATCGGTAATTAATACTGGTCTCACAGGGAGTGATCAAGGCACAGACTGTAAAAAGGAATCTCTATTCTGGTACTTAAGGCGGCGTTGTTCCTTTTGTTTTTAATTCCGATGCGATTTCTGTTTTTGATCGTCAATGTGAAGGTCCAAGGATTGCATTGAACCTGCAGTAGTGTATCGGAAACTAATACTGGTCTTACAGAAAAGGATCAAACACAGACTCTAAGAAGTCTCACTCTTCTTACACTTAAGGCGGCACTGTGCCTTTTGTATTTAATTCCGATGTAAATACAATGTTTCATCGCCAATGTTTAAGTCCAAGGAATACATTGAACCTGCAGTGATGTATCGGAAACTAATACTGGTCTCACACGAATGCTTAAATCACCGACTGTAAGGAGAGTCTCTATTCTTGTACCTATGACTTCATTGTGGCTTTTGTATTTAATTCCTATGCGATTTCTGTGTTTCATCGTCAATGTGAAGGTCCAAGGAATACATTCAACCTGCAGTGGTGTATCGGAAACTAAAACTGCTCTCACAGGCAATGCTCAAAGCACCGACCGTAAGAAGAGTCTCTATTCTTGTACTTAAGGCGGCATTGTGCCTTTTGTATTTAATTCCGATGTAATTTCAGTGTTTCATCGTCAATGTTTACGTCCAAGGAATACATTGTACCTGCTGTGCTGTATCGGAAACTAATACTGGTCTCACAGGGTATGCTCAAAACACCGACTGTAAGATGAGTCTCTATTCCTGTACTTAAGGCGGCATTGTGCGTTTTGTATTTAATTCCAATCCGATTTCTGTCTTTAATCGTCAATATGATGGTCCAAGGAATACATTGAACCTGCAGTGGTGTATCGGAAACTAATACTGGTCTCACAGGGAATGCTCAAAGCACTGACTGTAAGAAGAATCTCTATTCTTGTACTTAAGGCGGCATAGTGCCTTTTGCATTTAATTCCGATGTGATTTCTGTGTTTCATCGTCAATGTGAAGATCCAAGGAATACATTGAACCAGCAGTATTGTATCGGAAACTAATACTGGTCTCACAGGAAAGGATCAAAGCACAGACTCTAGGAAGTCTCACTCTACTTGCACTTAAGGCGGCATTGTGCCTTTTGTATATAATTCCGATGTAATTTCAGTGTTTCATCGTCCATGTGTATGTCCAAGGAATACATTGAACCTGCAGTGTTGTATCGGAAACTAATACTGGTCTAACAGGGAATTCTCAAAGCACTGACTGTATGAAGAATCCACATTCTTGTACCTAAGGCGGCATTGTGCCTTTTGTATTTAACTCCGATGAAATTTCTGTGTGTCATCGTCAATGTGAAGGTCAAAGGAATACATTGAACCTGCAGTGGTGTATCGGAAACTAATACTGGTCTCACAGGGAATGCTCAAAGCATCGACTGTAAGAAGTGTCTCTATTCTTGTACGTAAGGCGGCATTGTGCCATTTGTATTTAATTCCGTAGCGATTTCTGAGTTTCATCGTCAATGTGAAGGTCCAAGGAATACATTGAACCTGCAGTCGTGCATCGGAAAATAATACTGGTCTCACAGGAAAGGAACAAAGCCCAGACTCTAAGAAGCCTCATTCCTCTTGCACTTAAGGCGGCATTGTGCCGTTTGTATTTAATTCCGATGTAATTTCAGTGTTTCATCGACAATGTGTAAGTCCAAGGAATACATTGAACCTGCAGTGGTGTATCGGAAACGAATACTGGTCTCACAGGAAAGGATCAAACACCGACAGTAAGAAGAGTCTCTATTCTTGTACCTAAGGCTTCATTGTGCCTTTTGTATTTGATTCCGATGCGATTTCTGTGTTTCATCGTCAATGTGAAGGTCAAACTAATACATTGAACCTGCAGTGGTGTATCGGAAACTAATACTGGTCTCACAGGAAAGGATCAAATCACAGACTGTAAGAAGAGTCTCTATTCTTGTACTTAAGGCGGCATTGTAATTTTTGTATTTAATTCCGATGCGATTTCTGTGTTTCATCGTCAATGTAAAGGTCAAAGAAATACATTGAACCTGCAGTGGTGTATCGGAAACTCATACTGGTCTCACAGGGAATGCTCAAAGCACCTACTGTAAGTAGATTCTCTATTCTTGTAATTAAGGCGGCATTGTGCCTTCTGTATTTAATTCCGATGCGATTTCTGTGTTTCATCGTCAATGTGAAGGTCCAAGGAATACATTGAACCTGCAGTGGTGTATCGGAAACTAATACTGGTCTCACGGGAAAGGATCAAGGCATAGACTCTAAGAAGTCTCACTCTTCTTGCACTTATGGCGGCATTGTGGCTTTTGTATTTAATTCCGATGTAATTTCAGTGTTTCATCGTCAATGTGTATGTCCAAGGAACACATTGAACCTGCAGTGGTACATCGGAAACTAATACTGGTGTCACAGGGAATGCTCAAAGCATCGACAGTAAGAAGTGTCTCTATTCTTGTACTTAAGGCGGCATTGTGCCATTTGTATTTAATTCCGATGCGATTTCTGTGTTTTATCATCAATGTGAATGTCCAAGGAATACATTGAACCTGCAGTGGTGTATCGGAAACTAATACTGGTCTCACAGGAAAAGGGCCAAAGCCCAGAAACTAAGAAGCCTCATTCCTCTCGCACTTAAGGCGGCATTCAGCCTTTTGTATTTAATTCCGATGTAATTTCAGTGTTTCATTGACAATGTGTATGTCCAAAGAATACATTGAACCTTCAGTGGTGTATCGGAAACTAATACTGGTCTCACAGGAAAGGATCAAAGCACAGACTGTAAGAAGTGTCTCTATTCTTGTACTTAAGGCGGCATTGTGCCTTTTGTATTTATTTCCGATGCGATAACTGTGTTTCATCGTGACTGTGAAGGCCCAAGGAATACATTGAATCTGCAGTGGTGTATCGGAAACTAATACTGGTCTCACAGGAAAATATCCATGCACAGACCGTAAGAAGAGTCTCTATTCTTGTACTTAAAGCGGCATTGCGCCTTTTGCATTTAATTCCGATGTAATTTCAGTGTTTCATCGTCAATCTGTATGTCCAAGGAATACATTGAACCTGCAGTGGTGTATTGGAAACTAATACTGGTCTCACAGGGTATGCTCAAAGCACCGACTGTAAGAAGAGTCTCTATTCTTGTACTTAAGGCCGCATTGTGCCTTTTTTATTTAATTCCGATGCGTTTTCTGTGTTTCATCTTCAATTTGAAGGTCCAAGGAATACATTGAACCTGCAGTGGTGTATCGGAGACTAATACTGTTGTCACAGGAAAGGATCAAAGCACAGACTGTAAGAAGAGTCACTATTCTTGTACTTACGGCGGCATTGTGCCTTTGTATTTAATTCCGATGCGATTTCTGTGTTTCATCGTCAATGTGAGGGTCAATGGAAATAATTGAACCTGCAGTGGTGTATCGGAAACTAATACTGGTCTCACAGGAAAGGATCTAAGCACAGACTGTAAGAAGAGTCTCTATTCTTGTACTTAAGGCGGCATTGTGCCTTTTGTATTTAATTCCGAACCGACTTCTGTGTTTCATCGTCAATATGAAGGTCAACGGACTACATTGAACCTGAAGTGGTGTATCGGAAACTAATACTGGTCTCACAGGAAAGGATCAAAGCGCAGACTGTAAGAAGAGTCTCTATTCTTGTACTTAAGGCGGCATTATAATTTTTGTATTTAATTCCGATGCGATTTCTGTGTTTCATCGTCAATGTGAAGATCAAAGGAATACATTGAACATGCAGTCTTGTATCGGAAAATAATACTGGTCTCACAGGAAAGGATCAAATCACAGCCTGTAACAAGAGTCTCTATTCTTGTACTTAAGGCGGCATTACAGTTTTTGTATTTAATTCCGATGCGATTTCTGTGTTTCATCGTCAATGTAAAGGTCAAAGGAATACATTGAACCTGCATTGGTGTATCGGAAACTAATACTGGTCTCACAGGAAAGGATCAAAGCACAGACTGTAAAAGGGTCTCTATTCTTGTACTTATGGCGTCATTGTGCCTTTTGTATTTAATTCCGATGCGATTTCTGTGTTTCATCGTCAATGTGAGGGTCAATGGAATTAATTGAACCTGCAGTGGTGTATCGGAAACTAATACTGGTCTCACAGGAAAGGTTCAAAGCACAGACTGTAAGAAGAGTCTCTATTCTTGTAATTAAGGCGGCATTGTGCCTTTTGTATTTAATTCCGATCCGATTTCTGTGTATCATCGTCAATGTGAAGGTCAAAGGACTACATTGAACCTGAAGTGGTGTATCGGAAACTAATACTGGGCTCACAGGAAAGGATCAAAGCTCAGACTGTAAGAAGAGTCTCTATTCTAGTACTTAAGGCGGCATTATAATTTTTGTATTTAATTCCGATGTAATTTCTGTGTTTCATCGTCAATGTGAAGGTCCAAAGATTGCATTGAACGTGCAGTGGTGTATCGGAAACTAATACTGGTCTGACAGGAAAGGATCCAGTCACAGACTGTAAGAAGAGTCTCTATTCTTGTACTTAAGGCGGCATTATAATTTTTGTATTTAATTCCGATGCGATTTCTGTGTTTCATCGTCAATGTAATGGTCAAAGGAATACATTGAACCTGCAGTGGTGTATCGGAAACTAATACTGGTCTCACAGCAAAGGATCGAAGCTCAGACTGTAAGAAGATTCTCTATTCTTGTACTTAAGGCGGCATTGTGTTTTTGTATTTAATTCCGATGCGATTTCTGTGTTTCATCGTCAATGTGAAGGTCCAAGGAATACATTGAACCTGCAGTGGTGTATCGGAAACTAATACTGGTCTCACAGGAAATGATTAAAGCTCAGACTCTAAGAATTCTTACTCTTCTTGCATTTAAAGCGGCATTGTGCCTCTTGCATTATTTCCGATGTAATTTCAGTGTTTCATCGTCAATGTGTATGATCAAGGAATACATTGAACCTGCAGTGGTGTATTGGAAACTAATACTGGTCTCACAGGGACTGCTCAAAGCACCGACTGTAAGAAGTGTCTCTATTCTTGTACTTAAGGCGGCATTGTGCCTTTTGTATTTAATTTCCATGCGATTTTTGTGTTTCATCTTCAATGTTATGGACGACGGAATACAATGAACCTGCAGTGGTGTATCGGAAATTTATTACTGGTCTTACAGGGAATGCTCAAAGCAACGACTGTAAGAAGAGTCTCTATTCTTGTACTAAAGGCGGCATTGTGCCTTTTGTATTTAATTCCGATGCAATTTCAGTGTTTCATCGTCAATGTGAAGGTCCAAAGATTTCATTGAACTAGCAGTGGTGTATCTGAAACAAATACTGGTCTCACAGGAAATGCTCAAAGCACCGACTGTAAGAAGAGTCTCTATTCTTGTACTTAATGCGGCATTGTGCCATTTGTATGTAATTCCGATGTAATTTCAGTGTTTCATCGTCAATGTGTATGCCCAAGGAATACATTGAACCTGCTTTGGTGTATTGGAAACTAATACTGGTCTCACAGGGAATGCTCAAAGCACGGACTGTAACAAGTGTCTCTATTCTTCTACTTAAGGCCGCATTGTGGCTTTTGTATTTAATTCCGATGCGATTTCTGTGTTTCATCTTCAATTTGAAGGTCCAAGGAATACATGGAACGTGCAGTGGTCTATCGGAAACTAATACTGGCTCAGAGGGAATGCTCAAAGCACCGACTGTAAGAAGAATCTCTATTCTTGTACTTAAGGCGGCATTGTGCCTTTTGTATTAAATTCCGATGCGATTTCTGTGTTTCATCGTCAATGTGAAGGTCAAAGGAGTACATTGAGCCTGCTGTGGTGTATCGGAAACTAATTCTGGTCTCACAGGAAAGTATTAAATCACAGACTCTAAGAAGTCTCACTCTTCTGGCACTTAAGGAGGCGTGGTGCCTTTTTTATTTAATTCCGATGTTATTTCAGTGTTTCATCGTCAATGTGTACGTCCAAGGAGTACATTGAACCTGCAGTCGTGTATCGGAAACTAATACAGGTCTCACAGGAAAGGATCAAAGCACAGATTCTAAGAAGGCTCACTCTTGTTGCACTTATGGACGCATTGTGCCTTTTGTATTTAATTCCGAGATAATTTCAGTGTTTCATCGTCAATTTTTATGTCCAAAGAATACATTGAACCTGTAGTGCTGTATCGTAAACTAATACTGGTCTCACAGGGAATGCTCAAAGCACCGACTGTAAGAATAGTCTCTATTCTTGGACTTAAGTTGGCATTGTGCCTTTTGTATTTAATTCCGATGCGATATCAGTGTTTCATCGTCAATGTGATGGTCCAAGGAATACATTGAACCTGCAGTGGTGTATCGGAACCTAATACTGGTCTCACAGGAAAGGATCAAATCACAGACTCTAAGAAGTCTCACTCTTCTGGCACTTAAGGAGGCGTGGTGCCTTTTTTATTTAATTCCGATGTAATTTCAGTGTTTCATCGTCAATGTGTATGTCCAAGGAATACATTGAACCTGCAGTCGTGTATCGGAAACTAATACAGGTCTCACAGGAAAGGATCAAAGCACAGATTCTAAGAGGTCTCACTCTTGTTGCACTTATGGCGGCATTGTGCCTTTTGTATTTAATTCCGAAATTATTTCAGTGTTTCATCGTCAATTTTTATGTCCAAAGAATACAATGAACCTGTAGTGCTGTATCGGAAACTAATACTGGTCTCACAGGGAATGCTCAAAGCACCGACTGTAAGAATAGTCTCTATTCTTGTACTTAAGGTGGCATTGTGTATTTTGTATTTAATTCCGATGCGATATCAGTGTTTCATCGTCATTGTGATGGTCCAAGGAATACATTGAACCTGCAGTGGTGTATCGGAAACTAATACTGATCTCACAGGGAGTGGTCAAAGCACCGAAGAGTCTCTATTCTGGTACTTAAGGCGGCATTGTGATTTTTGTATTTCATTACGATGCGATTTCTGTGTTTCATCGTCAATGTGAAGGTCCAAGGAATACATTAAACCTGCAGTGGTGTATCGGAAACTAATACTGGTCTCACAGAAAAGGATCAAATCACAGACTCTAAGAAGTCTCACTTTTCATGCACTTAAGGCGGAATTGTGCTTTTTGTATTTAATTCCGATGTAATTTCAGTGTTTCATCGTAAATGTGAAGGTCCAAGGAATACATTGAACCTGCAGTGGTGTATCGGAAACTAATACTGGTCTCCCAAGGAATGCTCAAAGCACCGACTGTAAGAAGAGTCTCTATTCTTGTACTTACAGCGGCATTGTGTCTTTTGAATTTAATTCCGATGTAATTTCTGTGTTTCATCATCAATGCTAAGGTCCAAGGATTACCTTGAGCCTGCAGTAGTGTATCGGAAACTAATACTGGTCTCACAGGAAAGGAACAAAGCACAGACTCTAAGAAGTCTCACTCTTCTTGCACTGAAAGCGGCATTGTGCCATTTGTATTTAATTCCTATGTAAGTTCAGTGTTTCTTCCTCAATGTGTATGCCCAAGGAATACATTGAACCTGCAGTGGTGTATTGGAAACTAATACTGGTCTCACAGGGAATGCTCAAAGAACCATCTGTAAGAAGTGTCTCTATTCTTGTACTTAAGGCGGCATTGTGCCTTTTTATATTTAATTCCGATGTGTTCTCAGTGTTATATCGTCAATGTTTACGTCCAAGGAATACATTGTACCTGCAGTGCTGTATCGGAAATTAATACTGGTCTCACAGGGAATGCTCAAAGCACCGACTGTAAGAAGAGTCTACATTCTTGTACTTAAGGCGGCATTGTGCCTTTTGTATTTAATTCCGATGTAATTTATGTGTTTCATCGTCAATATGTATGTCCAAGGAATACATTGAACCTGCAGTGGTGTATCGGAAACTAATACTGGTCTCACAGAGAATGCTCAAAGCACCGACTGTAAGAACAGTCTCTATTCTTGTACTTAAGGCGGCATTGTGCCTGTTGTATTTAATTCCGATGCGATTTCTGTGTTTCATCGTCAATGTGAAGGTCCAGGGAATACATTGAACGTGCAGTGGGGTATCGGAAACTAATACTGGTCTCACAGGGAATGCTCAAACACCGACTGTAAGAAGAGTCTCTATTCTTGTACTTAAGGCGGCATTGTGCCTTTTGTATTTAATTCCCACGTAATTTCAGTGTTTCATCGTCAATGCTTACGTCCAAGGAATACATTGAACCTGCAGTGGTGTATTGGAAACTAATACTGGTCTCACAGGGAATGCTCAAAGAACCATATGTAAGAAGTGTCTCTATTCTTGTACTTAAGGCGGCATTGTGCCTTTTTATATTTAATTCCGATGTGATCTCAGTGTTACATCGTCAATGTTTACGTCCAAGGAATACATTGTACCTGCAGTGCTGTATCGGAAACTAATACTGGTCTCACAGGGAATGCTCAAAGCACCGACTGTAAGAAGAGTCTACATTCTTGTACTTATGGCGGCATTGTGCCTTTTGTATTTAATTCCGATGTAATTTATGTGTTTCATCGTCAATATGTATGTCCAAGGAATACATTGAACCTGCAGTGGTGTATCGGAAACTAATACTGGTCTCACAGGGAATGCTCAAAGCACCGACTGTAAGAACAGTCTCTATTCTTGTACTTAAGGCGGCATTGTGCCTGTTGTATTTAATTCCGATGCGATTTCTGTGTTTCACCGTCAATGTGAAGGTCCAAGTAATACATTGAACCTGCAGAGGTGTATAGGAAACTAATACTGGTCGCACAGGGAATGCTGAAAGCACCGACTGTAAGAAGAGTCTCTATTCTTGTACTTCAGGCGGCATTGTGCCTTTTGTATTTAATTCCGATGTAATCTCAGTGTTTCATCGTCAATGTGTATGTCCAAGGAATACATTGAACCGGCAGTGGTGTATCGGAATCTAAAACTGGTCTCACAGGGAATGCTCAATACACCGACTGTAAGAAGAGTCTGTATTCTTGTACATAAGGTGACATTGTGATTTTTGTTTTTAATTACGATGCGATTTCTGTGTTTCATCGTCAATGTGATGGTCCAAGGAATACATTGAACCTGCAGTGGTGTATCGGAAACTAATACTGGTCTCCCAGGGAATGCTCAAAGCACCGACTGTAAGAACAGTCTCTATTCTTGTACTTATGGCGGCATTGTGTCTTTTGAATTTAATTCCGATGTAATTTCTGTGTTTCATCATCAATGCTAAGGTCCAAGGATTACCTTGAGCCTGCAGTAGTGTATCGGAAACTAATACTGGTCTCACAGGAAAGGAGCAAAGCACAGACTCTAAGAAGTCTCACTCTTCTTGCACTGAAAGCGGCATTGTGCCATTTGTATTTAATTCCGATGTAATTTCAGTGTTTCATCGTCAATGTGTATGCCCAAGGAATACATTGAATCTGCAGTGGTGTATTGGAAACTAATACTGGTCTCACAGGGAATGCTCAAAGCACCGACTGTAAGAAGAGTCTCTATTCTTCTAGTTAAGGCCGCATTGTGCCTTTTGTATTTAATTCCGATGCGATTTCTGTGTTTCATCTTCAATTTGAAGGTCCAAGGAATACATTGAACGTGCAGTGGTCTATCGGAAACTATTACTGGCTCACAGGGAATGCTCAAAGCACCGACTGTACGAAGAGTCTCTATTCTTGTACTTAAGACGGCATTGTGCCTTTTGTATTTAATTCCGATGCGATTTTTGTGTTTCATCGTCAATGTGAAGGTCCAAGTAATACATTGAACCTGCAGTGGTGTATCGGAAACTAATACTGGTCGCACAGGGAATGCTCAAAGCACCGACTGTAAGAAGAGTCTCTATTCTTGTACTTCAGACGGCATTGTGCCTTTTGTATTTAATTCCGATGCGATCTCTTTGTTTTATCGTCAATGTGAAGGTCCAAGGAATACATTGAACGTGCAGTGGGGTATTGGAAACTAATACTGGTCTCACAGGGAATGCTCAAAGAACCATCTGTAAGAAGTGTCTCTATTCTTGTACTTAAGGCGGCATTTTGCCTTTTTATATTTAATTCCGATGTGTTCTCAGTGTTATATCGTCAATGTTTACGTCCAAGGAATACATTGTACCTGCAGTGCTGTATCGGAAACAAATACTGGTCTCACAGGGAATGCTCAAAGCACCGACTGTAAGAAGAGTCTACAATCTTGTACTTAAGGCGGCATTGTGCCTTTTGTATTTAATTCCGATGTAATTTATGTGTTTCATCGTCAATATGTATGTCCAAGGAATACATTGAACCTGCAGTGGTGTATTGGAAACTAATACTGGTCTCACAGGGAATGCTCAAAGCACCGACTGTAAGAAGAGTCTCTATTCTTGTACTTAAGGCGGCGTTGTGCCTTTTGTATTAAATTCCGATGCGATTTCTGTGTTTCATCGTCAATGTGAAGGTCAAAGGAATACATTGAACCTGCAGTGGTGTATCGGAACGTAATACTGGTCTCACAGGAGAGGATCAAATCACAGACTCTAAGAAGTCTCACTCTTCTGGCACTTAAGGAGGCGTGGTGCCTTTTTTATTTAATTCCGATGTAATTTCAGTGTTTCATCGTCAATGTGTATGTCCAAGGAATACATTGAACCTGCAGTCGTGTATCGGAAACTAATACAGGTCTCACAGGAAAGGATCAAAGCACAGATTCTAAGAGGTCTCACTCTTGTTGCACTTATGGCGGCATTGTGCCTTTTGTATTTAATTCCGAAATAATTTCAGTGTTTCATCGTCAATTTTTATGTCCAAAGAATACATTGAACCTGTAGTGCTGTATCGGAAACTAATACTGGTCTCACAGGGAATGCTCAAAGCACCGACTGTAAGAATAGTCTCTATTCTTGCACTTAAGGTGGCATTGTGTATTTTGTATTTAATTCCGATGCGATATCAGTGTTTCATCGTCAATGTGATGGTCCAAGGAGTACATTGAACCTGCAGTGGTGTATCGGAAACTAATACTGTTCTCACAGGGAATGGTCAAAGCACCGAAGAGTCTCTATTCTTGTACTTAAGGCGGCATTGTGCTTTTTGTATGTAATTGCGATACGATTTATGTGTTTTATCGTCAATGTGAAGGTCCAAGGATTACATTGATCCTGCAGTGGTGTATCGGAAACTGATACTGGTCTCACAGGGAATGCTCACAGCACCGACAATAAGAAGAGTCTCTATTCTTGTACTTATGGCGGCGATGTGCCTTTTGTATTTAATTCCAATGCGATATCTGTGTTTCATCGTCAATGTGAAGGTCCAAGGAATACATTGAACCGGCAGTGGTGTATCGGAATCTAAAACTGGTCTCACAGGGAATGCTCAAAACACCGACTGTAAGAAGAGTCAGTATTCTTGTACATAAGGTGACATTGTGATTATTGTATTTCATTACGATGCGATTTCTGTGTTTCATCGTCAATGTGAATTTCCAAGGAATACATTGAACCTGCAGTGGTGTATCGGAAACTAATACTGGTCTCACAGAAATGGATCAAATCACAGACTCTAAGAAGTCTCACTTTTCATGCACTTAAGGCGGCATTGTGCTTTTTGTATTTAATTCCGATGTAATTTCAGTGTTTCATCGTAAATGTGAAGGTCCAAGGAATACATTGAATCTGCAGTGGTGTATCGGAAACTAATACTGGTCTCCCAAGGAATGCTCAAAGCACCGACTGTAAGAAGAGTCTCCATTCTTGTACTTACAGCGGCATTGTGTCTTTTGAATTTAATTCCGATGTAATTTCTGTGTTTCATCATCAATGCTAAGGTCCAAGGATTACCTTGAGCCTGCAGTAGTGTATCGGAAACTAATACTGGTCTCACAGGAAAGGAACAAAGCACAGACTCTAAGAAGTCTCTCTCTTCTTGCACTGAAAGCGGCATTGTGCCATTTGTATTTAATTCCGATGTAATTTCAGTGTTTCTTCCTCAATGTGTATGCCCAAGCAATACATTGAACCTGCAGTGGTGTATTGGAAACTAATACTGGTCTCACAGGGAATGCTCAAAGCACCGACTGTAAGAAGAGTCTCTATTCTTCTACTTAAGGCCGCATTGTGCGATTTGTATTTAATTCCGATGCGATTTCTGTGTTTCATCTTCAATTTGAAGGTCCAAGGAATACATTGAACGTGCAGTGGTCTATCGGAAACTAATACTGGCTCACAGGGAATGCTCAAAGCACCGACTGTAAGAAGAGTCTCTATTCTTGTACTTAAGACGGCATTGTGCCTTTTGTATTTAATTCCGGTGCGATTTTTGTGTTTCATCGTCAATGTGAAGGTCCAAGTAATACATTGAACCTGCAGTGGTGTATCGGAAACTAATACTGGTCACACAGGGAATGCTCAAAGCACCGACTGTAAGAAGAGTCTCTATTCTTGTACTTCAGACGGCATTGTGCCTTTTGTATTTAATTCTGATGCGATCTCTTTGTTTTATCGTCAATGTGAACGTCCAAGGAATACATTGAACGTGCAGTGGTGTATCGGAAACTAATACTGGTCTCACAGGGAATGCTCAAACACCGACTGTAAGAAGAGTCTCTATTCTTGTACTTAAGGCGGCATTGGGCCTTTTGTATTTAATTCCCATGTAATTTCAGTGTTTCATCGTCAATGTTTACGTCCAAGGAATACATAGAACCTGCAGTGGTGTATTGGAAACTAATACTGGTCTCACAGGGAATGCTCAAAGAACCAACTGTAAGAAGTGTCTCCATTCTTGTAATTAAAGCGGCATTGTGCCTTTTTATATTTAATTCCGATGTGTTCTCAGTGTTTTATCGTCAATGTTTACGTCCAAGGAATACATTGAACCTGCAGTGCTGTATCGGAAACTAATACTGGTCTCACAGGGAATGCTCAAAGCACCGACTGTAAGAAGAGTCTACATTCTTGTACTTAAGGCGGCATTGTGCCTTTTGTATTTAATTCCGATGTAATTTATGTGTTTCATCGTCAATATGTATGTCTAAGGAATACATTGAACCTGCAGTGGTGTATCGGAAACTAATACTGGTCTCACAGGGAATGCTCAAAGCACCGACTGTAAGAACAGTCTCTATTCTTGTACTTAAGGCGGCATTGTGCCTTTAGTATTTAATTCCGATGCGATTTCTGTGTTTCATCGTCAATGTGAAGGTCCAAGTAATACATTGAACCTGCAGAGGTGTATAGGAAACTAATACTGGTCGCACAGGGAATGCTCAAAGCACCGACTGTAAGAAGAGTCTCTATTCTTGTACTTCAGGCGGCATTGTGCCTTTTGTATTTAATTCCGATGTAATCTCAGTATTTCATCGTCAATGTGTATGTCCAAGGAATACATTGAACCTGCAGTGGTGTATCGGAAACTAATACTGTTCTCACAGGGAATGCTCAAAGCACCGACAATAAGAAGAGTCTCTATTCTTGTACTTATGGCGGCGTTGTACCTTTTGTATTTAATTCCAATGCGATTTCTGTGTTTCATCGTCAATGTGAAGGTCCAAGGAATACATTGAACCGGCAGTGGTGTATCGGAATCTAAAACTGGTCTCACAGGGAATGCTCAATACACCGACTGTAAGAAAAGTCTGTATTCTTGTACATAAGGTGACATTGTGATTTTTGTTTTTATTTACGATGCGATTTCTGTGTTTCATCGTCAATGAGATGGTCCAAGTAATACATTGAACCTGCAGTGGTGTATCGGAAACTAATACTGGTTGCACAGGGAATGCTCATAGCACCGACTGTAAGAAGAGTCTCTATTCTTGTACTTCAGGCGGCATTGGGCCATTTGTATTTAATTCCGATGTAATCTCAGTGTTTCATCGTCAATGTGTATGTCCAAGGAATACATTGAACCTGCAGTGGTGTATTGGAAACTAATACTGGTCTCACAGGGAATGCTCAAAGCACCGACTGTAAACAGTGTCTCTATTCTTGTACTTAAGACGGCATTTTGCCTTTTATATTTAGTTCCGGTGAGATTTCTGTGTTTCATCGTCAATGTGAAGGTCCAAGGAATACATTGAACCTGCAGTGGTGTATCGGAAACTAATACTGGACTCACAGGGAATGCTCAATGCACCGACTGTAAGAAGAGTCTCTATTCTTGCACTTAAGGCGGCATTGTGCCTTTTGTATTTAATTCCGATGTAATTTATGTGATTCATCTTCAATGTGTATGTCCAACGAATACATTGATCCTGCAGTGGTGTATCGGAAACTTATACTGGTCTCACAGGCAATGCTCAAATCACCGACTGTAAGAAGAGTCTACATTCTTGTACATAAGGTGGCATTGTGCCTTTTGTATTTAATCCCGATGTGATTTCTGTGTTTCATCGTCAATGTGAAGGTCCAAGTAATACATTGAACCTGCAGTGGTGTATCGGAAACTAATACTGGTCTCACAGTAAATGCTCAAAGCACCGACTGTAAGAAGAGTCTCTAATCTTGTACTTAAGGGGACATTGTGCCATTTGTATTTAATTCCGATGTAATTTATGTGTTTCATCGTCAATGTGTATGTCCAAGGAATACATTGAACCTGCAGTGATGTATCGGAAACTAATACTGGCCTCACAGGAAATGCTCAAAGCACCGACTGTAAGAAGAGTCTCTATTCTTGTTTTTAAGGCTACATTGTGCCTTTTGTATTTAATTCCGATGCGGTTTCTTTGTTTTATCGTCAATGTGAAGGTCCAAGGAATACATTGAACGTGCAGTGGTGTATCGGAAACTAATACTGGTCTCACAGGGAAAGCTCAAAGCGCCGACTCTAAGAAGGGTCTCTATTCTTGTTCTTAAGGTGGCATTGTGCCTTTTGTATCTAATTTCGTTGTAATTTCAGTGTATCATCGCCCATGTGTATGTCCAAGGAATACATTGCACCTGCAGTGTTGTATCGGAAACTTATACTGGTCTAACAGGGAATTCTCAAAGCACCGACTGTAAGAATAGTCTACATTCTTGTACCTAAGGCGGTATTGTGCCTTTTGTATTTAATTCCGACCCGATTTCTGTGTGTCATCGTCAATGTGAAGGTCCAAGGACTACATTGAACCTGCAGTGGTGTATCGGAAACTAATACTGGTCTCACAGGGAACGGTCAATGCACCGACAGTAAGAAGAGTCACTATTCTTGTACTTAAGGCGGCATTGTGCCTTTTGTATAAAATTCCAATGCGATTTCTGTGTTTCATCGTCAATGGGAAGGTCAAAGGAATACATTGAACCAGCAGTGGTCTATCGGAAACTAATACTGTCTCACAGGAAAGGATCAAAGCACAGACTCTAAGAAGTCTCACTCTTCTTGCACTTAAGGCGGCATGGTGCATTTTTTATTTATTTCCGATGTACTTTCAGTGTCTCATCGTCAATGTGTATGTCCAAGAAATACATTGAACCAGCAGTGGTGTATCGGAAACTAATGCTGGTCTCACAGGGAATGCTCAAAGCACCGACTGCAAGAAGATTCTCTATTCTTGTTTTTAAGGCGGCATTGTGCCTTTTGTATTTAATTCCGATGCGGTTTCTTTGTTTTATCGTCAATGTGAAGGTCCAAGGAATACATTGAACCTGCAGTGGTGTATCGGAAACTAATACTGGACTCACAGGGAATGCTCAAAGCACCGACTGTAAGAAGAGTCTCTATTCTTGCACTTAAGGTGGCATTGTGCCTTTTTTATTTAATTCCGATGTAATTTATGTGATTCATCGTCAATGTCTATGTCCAAGGAATACATTGATCCTGCAGTGGTGTATCGGAAACTTATACTGGTCTCACAGGCAATGCTCAAATCACCGACTGTAAGAAGAGTCTACATTCTTGTACTTAAGGCGGCATTGTGCCTTTTGTATTTAATTCCCATGTAATTTCAGTGTTTCATCGGCAATATGTATGTCCAAGGAATACATTGAACCTGCAGTGGTGTATCGGAAACTAATACTGGTCTCACAGGGAATGCTCAAAGCACCGACTGTAAGAAGAGTCCCTATTCTTGTACTTAAGGCGGCATTGTGCCTTTTGTATTTATTTCCGATGTGATTTCTGTGTTTCATCGTCAATGTGAAGGTCCAAGTAATACATTGAACCTGCAGTGGTGTATCGGAAACTAATACTGGTCTCACAGGGAATGCTCAAAGCACCGACAGTAAGAAGAGTCTCTAATCTAGTACTTAAGTGGGCATTGTGCCATTTGTATTTAATTCCGATGTAATTTATGTGTTTCATCGTCAATGTGTATGTCCAAGGAATACATTGAACCTGCAGTGGTGTATCGGAAACTAATACTGGTCTCACAGGAAATGCTCAAAGCACCGACTGTTAGAAGATTCTCTATTCTTGTTTTTAAGGCGGCATTGTGCCTTTTGTATTTAATTCCGATGCGGTTTCTTTGTTTTATCGTCAATGTGAAGGTCCAAGGAATACATTGAACGTGCAGTGGTGTATCGGAAACTAATACTAGTCCCACAGGGAAAGCTCAAAGCGCCGACTCTAAGAAGGGTCTCTATTCTTGTTCTTAAGGCGGCATTGTGCCTTTTGTATTTAAGTCCGATGTAATTTCAGTGTTACATGGTCAATGTTTACGTCCAAGGAATACATTGAACCTACAGAGCTGTATCGGAAACTAATACTATTCCCACAGGGAATGCTCAAAGAAACGACTGTAAGAAGAGTCTCCATTCTTGTACTTAAGGCGGCATTGTGCGTTTTGTATTTAATTCCAATGCGATTTCTGTGTTTCATCGTCAATATGATGGTCCAAGGAATACATTGAACCTGCAGTGGTGTATCGGAAACTAATTCTGGTCTCACAGAGAATGCTCAAAGCACCGACTGTAAGAAGAAACTCTATTCTTGTACATAAGGCGGCATTGTGCCTTTTGCATTTAATTCCGATGTGATTTCTGTGTTTCATCGCCCATGTGTATGTCCAAGGAATACATTGAACCTGCAGTGTTGTATCGGAAACTTATACTGGTCTAACAGGGAATTCTCAAAGCACCGACTGTAAGAAGAGTCTACATTCTTGTACCTAAGGCGGTATTGTGCCTTTTGTATTTAATACCGACCCGATTTCTGTGTGTCATCGTCAATGTGAGGGTCCAAGGACTACATTGAACCTGCAGTGGTGTATCGGAAACTAATACTGGTCTCACAGGGAATGGTCAAAGCACCGACAGTAAGAAGAGTCACTATTCTTGTACTTAAGGCGGCATTGTGCCTTTTGTATAAAATTCCGATGCGATTTTTGTGTTTCATCGTCAATGGGAAGGTCAAAGGAATACATTGAACCTGCAGTGGTGTATCGGAAACTAATACTGTCTCACAGGAAAGGATCAAAGCACAGACTCTAAGAAGTTTCACTCTTCTTGCACTTAAGGCGGCATGGTGCATTTTTTATTTATTTCCGATGTACTTTCAGTGTCTCATCGTCAATGTGTATGTCCAAGAAATACATTGAACCTGCAGTGGTGTATCGGAAACCAATGCTGGTCTCACAGGGAATGCTCAAAGAACCGACTGTAAGAAGAGTCTCTATTCTTGTACTTAAGGCGGCATTGTGCATTTTGTATTTAATTCCGATGCAATTTCAATGTTTCATCGTCAATGTGAAGGTCCAAAGATTTCATTGAACGTGCAGTGGTGTATCGGAAACAAATACTGGTCTCACAGGAAATGCTCAAAGCGCCGACTGTAAGAAGAGTCTCTATTCTTGTACTTAAGGCGGCATTGTGCTTTTTGTATTTAATTCCGATGCGATTTCTGTGTTTCATCGTCAATGTGAAGGTCCAAGAAATACATTGAACCTGCAGTGGTGTATCGGAAACTAATATTGGTCGCACAGGGAATGCTCAAAGCACCGACTGTAAGAAGAGTCTCTATTCTTGTACTTCAGGCGGCATTGGGCCATTTGTATTTAATTCCGATGTAATCTCAGTGTTTCATCGTCAACGTGTATGTCCAAGGAATACATTGAACCTGCAGTGGTGTATCGCAAACTAATACTGGTCGCACAGGGAATGCTCAAAGCACCGACTGCAAGAAGAGTCTCTATTCTTGTACTTCAGGCGGCATTGGGCCATTTGTATTTAATTCCGATGTAATCTCAGTGTTTCATCGTCAATGTGTATGTCCAAGGAATACATTGAACCTGCAGTGGTGTATTGGAAACTAATACTGGTCTCACAGGGAATGCTCAAAGCACCGACTGTAGGAAGTGTCTCTATTCTTGTACTTAAGGCGGCATTTTGCCTTTTATATTTAGTTCCGGTGAGATTTCTGTGTTTCATCGTCAATGTGAAAGTCAAAGGAATACATTGATCCTGCAGTGGTGTATCGGAAACTTATACTGGTCTCACAGGCAATGCTCAAATCACCGACTGTAAGAAGAGTTTACATTCTTGTACTTAAGGCGGCATTGTGCCTTTTGTATGTAATTCCCATGTAATTTCAGTGTTTCATCGGCAATATGTATGTCCAAGGAATACATTGAACCTGCAGTGTTGTATCGGAAACTTATACTGGTCTAACAGGGAATTCTCAAAGCACCGACTGTAAGAAGAGTCTACATTCTTGTACCTAAGGCGGTATTGTGCCTTTTGTATTTAATACCGACCCGATTTCTGTGTGTCATCGTCAATGTGAGGGTCCAAGGACTACATTGAACCTGCAGTGGTGTATCGGAAACTAATACTGGTCTCACAGGGAATGGTCAAAGCACCGACAGTAGGAAGAGTCACTATTCTTGTACTTAAGGCGGCATTGTGCCTTTTGTATAAAATTCCGATGCGATTTTTGTGTTTCATCGTCAATGGGAAGGTCAAAGGAATACATTGAACCAGCAGTGGTGTATCGGAAACTAATACTGTCTCACAGGAAAGGATCAAAGCACAGACTCTAAGAAGTCTCACTCTTGTTGCACTTAAGGAGGCATGGTGCATTTTTTATTTATTTCCGATGTACTTTCAGTGTCTCATCGTCAATGTGTATGTCCAAGAAATACATTGAACCTGCAGTGGTGTATCGGAAACCAATGCTGGTCTCACAGGGAATGCTCAAAGAACCTACTGTAAGAAGAGTCTCTATTCTTGTACTTAAGGCGGCATTGTGCATTTTGTATTTAATTCCGATGCAATTTCAATGTTTCATCGTCAATGTGAAGGTCCAAAGATTTCATTGAACGTGCAGTGGTGTATCGGAAACAAATACTGGTCTCACAGGAAATGCTCAAAGCGCCGACTGTAAGAAGAGTCTCTATTCTTGTGCTTAAGGCGGCATTGTGCTTTTTGTATTTAATTCCGATGCGATTTCTGTGTTTCATCGTCAATGTGAAGGTCCAAGAAATACATTGAACCTGCAGTGGTGTATCGGAAACTAATATTGGTCGCACAGGGAATGCTCAAAGCACCGACTGTAAGAAGAGTCTCTATTCTTGTACTTCAGGCGGCATTGGGCCATTTGTATTTAATTCCGATGTAATCTCAGTGTTTCATCGTCAACGTGTATGTCCAAGGAATACATTGAACCTGCAGTGGTGTATCGCAAACTAATACTGGTCGCACAGGGAATGCTCAAAGCACCGACTGTAAGAAGAGTCTCTATTCTTGTACTTCAGGCGGCATTGGGCCATTTGTATTTAATTCCGATGTAATCTCAGTGTTTCATCGTCAATGTGTATGTCCAAGGAATACATTGAACCTGCAGTGGTGTATTGGAAACTAATACTGGTCTCACAGGGAATGCTCAAAGCACCGACTGTAAGAAGTGTCTCTATTCTTGTACTTAAGGCGGCATTTTGCCTTTCATATTTAGTTCCGGTGAGATTTCTGTGTTTCATCGTCAATGTGAAGGTCAAAGGAATACATTGATCCTGCAGTGGTGTATCGGAAACTTATACTGGTCTCACAGGCAATGCTCAAATCACCGACTGTAAGAAGAGTCTACATTCTTGTACTTAAGGCGGCATTGTGCCTTTTGTATGTAATTCCCATGTAATTTCAGTGTTTCATCGGCAATATGTATGTCCAAGGAATACATTGAACCTGCAGTGGTGTATCGGAAACCAATACTGGTCTCACAGGGAATGCTCAAAGCAGCGACTGTAAGAAGAGTCTCTAATCTAGTACTTAAGGGGGCACTGTGCCATTTGTATTTAATTCCGATGTAATTTATGTGTTTCATCGTCAATGTGTATGTCCAAGGAATACATTGAACCTGCAGTGGTGTATCGGAAACTAATACTGGTCTCACAGGAAATGCTCAAAGCAGCCACTGTAAAAAGATTCTCTATTCTTGTTTTTAAGGCGGCATTGTGCCTTTTGTATTTAATTCCGATGCGGTTTCTTTGTTTTATCGTCAATGTGAAGGTCCAAGGAATATATTGAACGTGCAGTGGTGTATCGGGAACTAATACTGGTCTCACAGGGAAAGCTCAAAGCGCCGACTCTAAGAAGGGTCTCTATTCTTGTTCTTAAGGCGGCATTGTGCCTTTTGTATTTAAGTCCGATGTAATTTCAGTGTTACATCGTCAATGTTTACGTCCAAGGATTACACTGAACCTGCAGAGCTGTATCGGAAACTAATACTATTCCCACAGGGAATGCTCAAAGAAACGACTGTAAGAAGAGTCTCTATTCTTGTACTTAAGGCGGCATTGTGCGTTTTGTATTTAATTCCTATGCGATTTCTGTGTTTCATCGTCAATATGATGGTCCAAGGAATACATTGAACCTGCAGTGGTGTATCGAAAACTAATTCTGGTCTCACAGAGAATGCTCAAAGCACCGACTGTAAGAAGAATCTCTATTCTTGTACATAAGGCGGCATTGTGCCTTTTGCATTTAATTCCGATGTGATTTCTGTGTTTCATCGTCAATGTAAAGATCCATGGAGTACATTGAACCAGCACTGGTGTATCGGAAACTAATACTGGTCTCATAGGGAATGCTCAAAGCACCGACTGTAAGAAGAGTCTCTATTCTTGTACATAAGGCGGCATTGTGACTTTTGTATTTAATTCCGATGTAATTTCAGTGTTTCATCGTCAATGTTTATGTACAAGGAATACATTGAACCTGAAGTGGTGTATCGGAAACTAATACTGGTCTCACAGGGAATGCTCAAAGCACCGATTGTAAGAAGAGTCTCTATTCTTGTACTTAAGGCGGCATTGTGCTTTTTGTATTTAATTCCGATGCGATTTCTGTGTTTCATCGTAAATGTGATGGTCCAAGGAAAACATTGAACCTGCAGTAGTGTATCGGAACCTAATACTGGTCTCACAGGAAATGATCAAAGCAAAGATTCTAAGAAGTCTCACTCTTGTTGCACTTATGGCGGCATTGTGCCTTTTGTATTTAATTCCGAGATAATTTCAGTGTTTCATCGTCAATTTTTATGTCCAAAGAATACATTGAACCTGTAGTGCTGTATCGGAAACTAATACTGGTCTCACAGGGAATGCTCAAAGCACCGACTGTAAGAATAGTCTCTATTCTTGTACTTAAGGTGGCATTGTGCCTTTTGTATTTAATTCCGAAGCGATATCTGTGTTTCATCGTCAATGTGATGGTCCAAGGGATACATTGAACCTGCAGTGGTGTATCGGAAACTAATACTGTTCTCACAGGGAATGGTCAAAGCACCGACTGTAAGAAGAGTCTCTATTCTTGTACTTAAGGCGGCATTGTGCTTTTTGTATGTAATTGCGAAACGATTTCTGTGTTTTATCGTCAATGTGAAGGTCCAAGGATTACATTGATCCTGCAGTGATGTATCGGAAACTAATACTGGTCTCACAGGGAATGCGCAATGCACCGACGGTAAGAAGAGTCTCTATTTTTGTACTTAAGGCGGCATTGTGACTTTTGTATTTAATTCCGTTGCGATTTCTGTGTTTCATCGTAAATGTGAAGGTCCAAGGATTACCTTGAGCCTGCAGTAGTGTATCGGAAACTAATACTGGTCTCACAGGAAAGGAACAAAGCACAGACTCTAAGAAGTCTCACTCTTCTTGCACTGAAAGTGGCATTGTGCCATTTGTATTTAATTCCGATGTAATTTCAGTGTTTCATCGTCAATGTGTATGTCCAAGGAATACATTGAACCTGCAGTGGTGTATTGGAAACTAATACTGGTCGCACAGGGAGTGCTCAAAGCACCGACTGTAAGAAGTGTCTCTATTCTTGTACTTCAGACGGCATTGTGCCTTTTGTATTTAATTCCGATGCGATCTCTTTGTTTTATCGTCAATGTGAAGGTCCATGGAATACATTGAACGTGCAGTGGTGTATCGGAAACTAATACTGGTCTCACAGGGAATGCTCAAACACCGACTGTAAGAAGAGTCTCTATTCTTGTACTTAATACGGCATTGTGCCTTTTGTATTTAATTCCCATGTAATTTCAGTGTTTCATCGTCAATGTTTACGTCCAAGGAATACATTGAACCTGCAGTGGTGTATTGGAAACTAATACTGGTCTCACAGGGAATGCTCAAAGAACCAACTGTAAGAAGTGTCTCTATTCTTGTACTTAAGGCGGCCTTGTGCCTTTTTATATTTAATTCCGATGTGTTCTCAGTGTTTTATCGTCAATGTTTACGTCCAAGGAATTCATTGAACCTGCAGTGCAGTATCGGAAGGTAATACTGGTCTCACAGGGAATGCTCAAAGCACCGACTGCAAGAAGAGTCTACATTCTTGTACTTAAGGCGGCATTGTGCCTTTTGTATTTAATTCCGATGTAATTTATGTGTTTCATCGTCAATATGTATGTCCAAGGAATACATTGAACCTGCAGAGATGTATAGGAAACTAATACTGGTCGCACAGGGAATGCTCAAAGCACCGACTGTAAGAAGAGTCTCTATTCTTGTACTTCAGGCGGCATTGTGCCTTTTGTATTTAATTCTGATGTAATCTCAGTGTTTTGTCGTCAATGTGTATGTCCAAGGAATACATTGAACCTGCAGTGGTGTATCGGAAACTAATACTGGTCTCACAGGGAATGCTCAAAGCACCGACTGCAAGAAGTGTCTCTATTCTTGTACTTAAGGCGGCATTGTGCCTTTTATATTTAATTCCGATGAGATTTCTGTGTTTCATCGTCAATTTGAAGGTCCAAGGAATACATTGAACCTGCAGTGGTGTATCGGAAACTAATACTGTTCACACAGGGAATGCTCAAAGCACCGACTGTAAGAAGAGTCTCTATTCATGTACTTAAGGCGGCATTGTGCCTTTTGTATTTAATTCCGATGTAATTTATGTGTTTCATCGTCAACATGTATGACCACGGAATACATTGAACCTGCAGTGGTGTATCGGAAACTAATACTGGTCTCACAGGGAATGCTCAAAGCACCGACTATAAGAAGAGTCTCTATTCTTGTACTTAAGGCGGCATTGTGCCTTTTGTATTTAATTCCGATGTAATATATGTGTTTCATCGTCAATGTGTGTGTCCAAGGAATACATTGAACCTGCAGTGGTGTATCGGAAACTATTACCGGTCTCACAGGGAATGCTCAAAGAACCAACTGTAAGAAGTGTCTCTATTCTTGTACTTAAGGCGGCATTGTGCCTTTTTATATTTAATTCCGACGTGTTCTCAGTGTTTCATCGTCAATGTTTACGTCCAAGGTATACATTGAACCTGCAGTGCTGAATCGGAAACTAATACTGGTCTCACAGGGAATGCTCAAAGTACCGACTGTAAGAGGAGTCTACATTCTTGTACTTAAGGCCGCATTGTGCCTTTTGTATTTAATTCCGATGTAATTTATGTGTTTCATCGTCAATATGTATGACCACGGAAAACATTGAACCTGCGGTGGTGTATCGGAAACTAATACTGGTCTCACAGGGAATGCTCAAAGCACCGACTGTAAGAAGAGTCTCTATTCTTGTACTTAAGGCGGCATTGTGCCTTTTGTATTTAATTCCGATGTAATATATGTGTTTCATCGTCAATGTGTGTGTCCAAGGAATACATTGAACCTGCAGTGGTGTATCGGAAACTATTACCGGTCTCACAGGGAATGCTCAAAGCACCGACTGTAAGAAGTTTCTCTATTCTTGTACTTCAAGCGGCATTGTGCCTTTTGTATTTAATTCCGATCTAATCTCAGTGTTTCATCGTCAGTGTGTATGTCCAAGGAATACATTGATCCTGCAGTGGTGTATCGGAAACTAATACTGGTCTCACAGGGAATGCTCAAAGCACCGACTGCAAGAAGTGTCTCTATTATTGTACTTAAGTCGGCATTGTGCCTTTTATATTTAATTCCGATTAGATTTCTGTGTTTCATCGTCAATTTGAAGGTCCAAGGAATACATTGAACCTGCAGCGGTGTATCGGAAACTAATACTGTTCTCACAGGGAATGCTCAAAGCACCGATTGTAAGAAGAGTCTCTTTTCATGTACTTAAGGCGGCATTGTGCCTTTTGTATTTAATTCCGATGTATTTTATGTGTTTCACCATCAATGTGTATGTCCAAGGAATACACTGAACCTGCAGTGGTGTATTGGAAACTAATATTGGTCTCACAGGGAATGCTCAAAGCACCGACAGTAAGAAGAGTCTCTATCCTTGTACTTAAGGCGGCATTGTGCCTTTTGTATTTAATTCCGATGTAATATATGTGTTTCATCGTCAATGTTTACGTCCAAGGAATACATTGAACCTGCAGTGGTGTATCGGAAACTATTACCGGTCTCACAGGGAATGCTCAAAGAACCAACTGTAAGAAGTGTCTCTATTCTTGTACTTAAGGCGGCATTGTGCCTTTTTATATTTAATTCCGACGTGTTCTCAGTGTTTCATCGTCAATGTTTACGTCCAAGGAATACATTGAACCTGCAGTGCTGTATCGGAAACTAATACTGGTCTCAAAGGGAATGCTCAAAGTACCGACTGTAAGAAGAGTCTACATTCTTGTACTTAAGGCGGCATTGTGCCTTTTGTATTTAATTCCGATGTAATATATATGTTTCATTTTCAATATGTGTGTCCAAGGAATACATTGAACCTGCAGTGGTGTATCGGAAACTAATACTGGTCTCACAGGGAATGCTCAAAGCACCGACTGTAAGAAGAGTCTCTATTCTTGTACTTAAGGCGGCATTGTGCCTTTTGTATTTAATTCCGATGCGATTTCTGTGTTTCATCGTCAATGTGAAGGTCCAAGAAATACATTGAACCTGCAGAGGTGTATAGGAAACTAATACTGGTCGCACAGGGAATGCTCAAACCACCGACTGTAAGAAGAGTCTCTATTCTTGTACTTCAGGCGGCATTGTGCCTTTTGTATTTAATTCCGGTCTAATCTCATTGTTTCATCGTCAATGTGTATGTCCAAGGAATACATTGAACCTGCAGTGGTGTAACGGAAACTAATACTGGTCTCACAGGGAATGCTCAAAGCACCGACTACAAGAAGTGTCTCTATTATTGTACTTAAGGCGGCATTGTGCCTTTTATATTTAATTCCGATGAGATTTCTGTGTTTCATCGTCAATGTGAAGGTCCAAGGAATATATTGAACCTGGTGTATCGGAAACCAATACTGGTCTTACAGGGAATGCTCAAACACCGACTGTAAGAAGAGTCTCTATTCATGTGCTTAAGGCGGCATTGTGCCTTTTGTATGTAATTGCGATGCGATTTCTTTGTTTTATCGTCAATGTGAAGGTCCAAGGAAAACATTGAACTTGCAGTGGTGTATCGGAAACCGATACTGGTCTCACAGGGAATGCTCAAAGCACCGACTGTAAGAAGAGTCTCCATTCTTGTACTTAAGACGGCATTGTGACTTTTGTATTTAATTCCGATGCGATTTCTGTGTTTCATCGTCAATGTGAAGGTCCAAGTAATACATTGAACCTGCAGTGGTGTATCGGAAACTAATACTGGTCGCACAGGGAATGCTCAAAGCACCGACTGTAAGAAGAGTCTCTATTCTTGTACTTTAGGCGGCATTGTGCCTTTTGTATTTAATTAAGATGCGGTTTCTTTGTTTTATCGTCAATGTGAAGGTCCAAGGAATACATTGAACGTGCAGTGGTGTATCGGAAACTAATACTGGTCTCTCAGGGAGAGCTCAAAGCACCGACTCTGAGAAGGGTCTCTATTCTTGTTCTTAAGGCGGCATTCTGCCTTTTGTATTTAATTCCGATGTAATTTCAGTGTTACATAGTCAATGTTTACGTCCAGGGAATACATTGAACCTGCAGTGCTGTATCGGAAACTAATACTATTCCCACAGGGAATGCTCAAAGAAACGACTGTAAGAAGAGTCTCTATTCTTGTACTTAAGGCGGCATTGTGCGTTTTGTATTTAATTCCAATGCGATTTCTGTGTTTCATCGTCAATATGATGGTCCAAGGAATACATTGAACCTGCAGTGGTGTATCGGAAACGAATACTGGTCTCACAGAGAATGCTCAAAGCACCGACTGTAAGAAGAATCTCTATTCTTGTACTTAATTCGGCATTGTGCCTTTTGCATTTAATTCCGATGTGATTTCTGTGTTTCATCGTCAATGTGAAGATCCATGGAGTACATTGAACCAGCAGTGGTGTATCGGAAACTAATACTGGTCTCACAGGAAAGGATCAAAGCACAGACTCTAAGAAGTCTCTCTCTTCTTGCACTTAAGGCGGCATTGTGCCTTTTGTATTTAATTCCGATGTAATTTCAGTGTTTTATCGTCAATGTGTATGTCCAAGGAATACATTGAACCTGCAGTGGTGTATCGGAAACTAATACTGGTCTCACAGGGAATGCTCAAAGCACCGACTGCAAGAAGTGTCTCTATTCTTGTACTTAAGGAGGCATTGTGCCTTTTATATTTAATTCCGATGAGATTTCTGTGTTTCATCGTCAATTTGAAGGTCCAAGGAATACATTGAACCTGCAGTGGTGTATCGGAAACTAATACTGGTCTCACAGGGAATGCTCAAAGAACCGACTGTAAGAATAGTCTCTATTCATGTACTTAAGGCGGCATTGTGCCTTTTGTATTTAATTCCGATGTAATTTATGTGTTTCATCGTCAATGTGTATGTCCAAGGAATACATTGAACCTGCAGTGGTGTATCGGAAACTAATACTGGTCTCACAGGGAATGATTAAAGCACCGACTGTAAGAAGAGTCTCTATTCTTGTACTTAAGGCGGCATTGTGCCTTTTGTATTTAATTCCGATGCGGTTTCTATGTTTTATCGTCAATGTGAAGGTCCAAGGTTTACCTTAAACCTGCAGTAGTGTATCGGAAACTAATACTGGTCTCACAGAAAAGGATCAAAGCACAGACCCTAAGAAGTCTCACTCTTCTTGCACTTAATACGGCATTCTGCCTTTTGTATTTAATTCCGATGTAAATTCAGTGTTTCATCGTAAATGTGAAGGTCCAAGGAATACATTGAACCTGCAGTGGTGTATCGGAAACTAATACTGGTCTCACAGGGAATGCTCAAAGCACCTACTGTAAGAAGAGTCTCTATTCTTGTACTTAAGGCGGCATTGTGCCTTTTGAATTTAATTCCGATGTAATTTCTGTGTTTCATCATCAATGCTAAGGTCCAAGGATTACCTTGAACCCACAGTAGTGTATCGGAAACTAATACTGGTCTCACAGGAAAAGATCAAAGCACAGACTCTAAGATGTCTCACACTTCTTCCACTGAAAGCGGCATTGTGCCTTTTGTATTTAATTCCGATGTAATTTCAGTGTTTCATCGTCAATGTGTATGTCCAAGGAATACACTGAACCTGCAGTGGTGTATTGGAAACTAATACTGGTCTCACAGGGAATGCTCAAAGTACCGACTGTAAGAAGAGTCTCTATCCTTGTACTTAAGGCGGCATTGTGCCTTTTGTATTTAATTCCGATGTAATATATGTGTTTCATCGTCAATGTGTGTGTTCAAGGAATACATTGAACCTGTAGGGGTGTATCGGAAACTATTACCGGTCTCACAGGGAATGCTCAAAGAACCAACTGTAAGAAGTGTCTCTATTCTTGTACTTAAGGCTTCATTGTGCCTTTTTATATTTAATTCCGATGTGTTCTCAGTGTTTCATCGTCAATGTTTACGTCCAAGGAATACATTGAACCTGCAGTGCTGTATCGGAAACTAATACTGGTCTCACACGGAATGCTCAAAGCACCGACTGTAAGAAGAGTCTACATTCTTGTACTTAAGGCGGCATTGTGCCTTTTGTATTTAATTCCGATGTAATTTGTGTGTTTCATCGTCAATATGTATGTCCAAATAATACATTGAACCTGCAGTGGTGTATCGGAAACTAATACTGGTCTCACAGGGAATGCTCAAAGCACCGACTGTAAGAAGAGTCTCTATTCATGTACTTAAGGCGGCATTGTGCCTTTTGTATTAAATTCCGATGTAATTTATGTGTTTCATCTTCAATGTTATGGTCGAAGGTATACATTGAACCTGCAGTGGTGTATCGGAAACTAATACTGGTCTCACAGAGAATGCTCAAAGCACCGACTGTAAGAAGAATCTCTATTCTTGTACTTAAGGCGGCATTGTGCCTTTTGCATTTAATTCCGATGTGATTTCTGTGTTTCATCGTCAATGTGAAGATCCATGGAGTAGATTAAACCAGCAGTGGTGTATCGGAAACTAATACTGGTCTCACAGGAAAGGATCAGAGCCCAGACTCTAAGAAGTCTCTCTCTTCTTGCACTTTAGGCGGCATTGTGCCTTTTGTATTTAATTCCGATGTAATTTCAGTGTTTCATCGTCCATGTGTAAGTCCAAGGAATACATTGAACCTGCAGTGTTGTATCGGAAACTTATACTGGTCTCACAGGGAATGCTCAAAGCACCGACTGTGAGAAGAGTCTCTATTCTTGTACTTAAGGCGGCATTGTGCCTTTTGTATTTAATTCCGATGTAATTTATGTGTTTCATCGTCAATGTGTATGTCCATTGAATACATTGAACCAGGAGTGGTGTATAGGAAACTAATACTGGTCTTACAGGAAATTACCAAAACACAGACTCTAAGAAGTCTCACTCTTCTTGCACTTAAGGCGGCATTGTGCCTTTTGTATTTAATTCCGATGTATTTTTCAGTGTTTCATCGTCAATGTGTATGTCCAAGGAATACATTGAACCTGCAGTGGTGTATGGGAAACTAATACTGGTCTCACAGGGAATGCTCAAAGCACCGACTGTAAGAAGAGTCTGTATTCTTGTACTTACGGCGGCATTGTGGCTTTCGTATTTAATTCCGATGCGATTTCTGTGTTTCATCGTCAATGTGAAGGTCCAAGGAATACATTCAACCTACAGTGGTGTATCGGAAACTAATACTGGTCTCACATTAAAGGATCAAATCACAGCATCTAAGATGTCTCACTCTTCTTGCCTTTAATGCGGTATTGTGCCGTTTGTATTTAATTCCGATGTAATTTCAGTTTTTATCGTCAGTGTGAAGGTCCAAGGAATACATTGAACCTGCAATGGTGTATCGGAAACTAATACGGGTCTCACATTAAACTATCAAAGCACAGATACTAAGAAGTAACACTCATCTTGCACTAAAGGCGGCATTGTGCCTTTTGTATTGAATTCCGATGTAATTTCTGTGTTTCATCGTCAATGATTA
The DNA here is from genome assembly GCF_021461395.2 of Schistocerca americana. Taxonomy (NCBI): domain Eukaryota; kingdom Metazoa; phylum Arthropoda; class Insecta; order Orthoptera; family Acrididae; genus Schistocerca; species Schistocerca americana. The sequence continues at coordinate 2,828,604 of NC_060126.1, forward strand.
GGTCCAAGGAATACATTGAACCTCCAGTGGTGCATCGGAAACTAATACTGGTCACACAGTGCGTGTTCAAGGCACAGACTGTAGAAGAGGCACTATTCTTGTACTTAAGACGGAATTGTGCCTTTTGTATTTAATTCCGATGTAAGTTCTGTGTTTCATCGACAATGAGTAGGTCCAAGGAATACATTGCGCCTGCAGTGGTGAATCGGAAACTAATACTGGTCTCACAGGAAAGGACCAAAGCACAGACTCTAAGAAGTCTCACTCTTCATGCACTTAAGGCGGCAATGTGCCTTTTGTATTTAATTCCGATGTAATTTCTGTGTTTCATCGTCAATGTGTAGGTCCAAGGAATACATTGAACTCACAGTGTTGAATCGGAAACTAATACTGGTCTCACAGGAACGAATCAAAGCACGGACTCTAAGAAGTCTCACTCTTCTTGCACCTAGGGCGGCATTGTGCCTTTTGTATTTAATTCGGATGTAATTTCAGTGTTTGATTGTCAATGTGTGTATCCAAGGAATACATTGAACCTGCATTGATGTATCGGAAACTAATACTGGTTTCACAGGAAAGGATCAAAGCACAGACTCTAAGAAGTCTCACTCCTCTTGCACTTAAGGCGGCATCGTGCCTTTTGTAAGTAATTCCAATGAAATTTCTGTGTTTCATCGTCAATGTGTGGGTCCAAGGGATACATTAATCCTGCATTGGTGCTTCGGTATCTAATACTTGTCTCACAGGGAATGCTTAATCACAGACTGTAAGAAGAGTCACTATTCTTGTACTTAAGACGGAATTGTGCCTTTTGTATTTAATTCCGATGTAAGTTCTGTGTTTCATCGTCAATGAGTAGGTCCAAGGAATACATTGCGCCTGCAGTGGTGAATCGGAAACTAATACTGGTCGCACAGGAAAGGACCAAATCACAGACTCTAAGAAGTCTCACTCTTCTTGCACCTAAGGCGGCATTGTGCCTTTTGTATTTAATTTCGATGTAATTTCAGTGTTTCATCGTCATTGTGTATGTCCAAGGAATACATTGAACCTGCAGTGGTGTATCGGAAACTAATACTGGTCACACAGGGAATGCTCAAAGCACCGACTGTAAGAACAGTCTCTATTCATGTACTTAAGGTGGCATTGTGCCTTTTGTATTTAATTCCGATGCGATTTCTGTGATTCATCGTCAATGTGTATGCCCAAGGAATACATTGAACCTGCAGTGGTGTATCGGAAACTAATACTGCTCTCAGAGGGAATGCTCAAAGCACCGACTGTAGGAAGTATCTCTATTCTTTTACTTAAGTCGGCAATGTGCCATTTGTATTTACTTCCCATGTGATTTCTGTGTTTCATAGTCAATGTTGAGATCCAAGGAATACTTTGAACCTGCAGTGGTGTATCGGAAACTAATACTGCTCTCGGAGGGAATGCTCAAATCACCGCTTGTAAGAAGTGTCTCTATTCTTATACTTATGGCGGCATTGTGTCTTTTGTATTTAATACCGATGCGATTTCTGTGTTTCATAGTCAATGTGAAGGTGCAAGGAATACTTTGAACCTGCAGTGGTGTATCGGAAACTAATTCTGGTCTCACAGGGAATGCTCAAAGCACCAACTGTAAGAAGAGTCTCAATTCTTGTACTTAAGGCGGACTTGTGCTTTTTGTATTTAATTCCGATGCGATATCTGCGATTCATAGTCAATGTGAAGGTCCAAGGAATACCTTGAACCTGCAGTGGTGTATCGGAAACTAATACTGCTCTCGGAGGGAATGCTCAAAGCACCGCTTGTAAGAAGTGTCTCTATTCTTGTACTTAAGGCGGCATTGTATCTTTTGTATTTAATTCCGATGCGATTTCTGTGTTTCATAGTCAATGTGAAGGTGCAAGGAACTATTTGAACCTGCAGTGGTGTATCGGAAACTAATACTGGTCTCACAGGGAATGCTCAAAGCACCGACTGTAAGAAGAGTCTCTATTCTTGTACTTAAGGCGGCCTTGTGCCTTTTGTATTTAATTCCGATGCGATTTCTGTGTTTCATAGTCAATGTGAAGGACCAACGAGTACCTTGAACCTGCAGTGGTGTATCGGAAACTAATACTGCTCTCAGAGGCAATGCTCAAAGCACCGACTGTAAGATGTGTCTCTATTCTTGTACTTAAGGCGGCATTGTGCCTTTTGTATTTAATTCCGATGTAATTTCAGTATTTTATCGTCAATGTGTATGTCCAAGGAATACATTGAACCTGCGGTGGTGTATCGGAAACTAATACTGGTCTCAAAGGGAATGCTCAAAGCACCGACTGTAGGAAGAGTATCTATTCTTGTACTTAAGGCGGCATTGTGCCTTTTGTATTTAATTCCGATGCGATTTCTGTGTTTCATCGTCAATGTGAAGGTCCAAGGAATACATTGAACCTGCAGTGGTGTATTGGAAACTAATACTGGTCTCACAGGGAATGCTCAAAGACACCGACTGTAAGAAGAGTTTCTATTCTTGTACTTAAGGCGGCATTGTGCTTTTTCCATTTATTTCCGATGCGATTTCTGTGTTTCATAGTCAATGTGAAGGTCCAAGGAATACTTTGAACCTGCAGTGGTGTATCGGAAACTTATACTGGTCTTACAGGGAATGCGCAAAGCACCGACTGTAAGAAGAGTCTCTATTCTTGTACTTTCGGCGGCCTTGTGCAATTTATATTTACTTCCGTGGCGATTTCCGTGTTTCTTCGTCAATGTGAAGGTCCAAGGAATACATTGAACCTGCAGTGGTGTATCGGAAACTAATATGGGTCTCACATTAAAGGATCAAAGCACAGATACTAAGAAGTCTCACTCATCTTGCACTAAAGGCGGCATTGTGCCTTTTGTATTCAATTCCGATGTAATTTCTGTGTTTCATCGTCAATGTTTAGGTCCAAGGAATACATTGAACCTCCAGTGGTGCATCGGAAACTAATACTGGTCACAAAGGGCGTGTTCAAGGCACAGACTGTAGAAGAGGCACTATTCTTGTACTTAAGACGGAATTGTGCCTTTTGTATTTAATTCCGATGTAAGTTCTGTGTTTCATCGTCAATGAGTAGGTCCAAGGAATACATTGCGCCTGCAGTGGTGAATCGGAAACTAATACGGGTCTCACTTTAAGTATCAAAGCACAGATACTAAGAAGTCTCACTCATCTTGCACTAAAGGCGGCATTGTGCCTTTTGTATTCAATTCCGATGTAATTTCTGTGTTTCATCGTCAATGTTTTGGTCCAAGGAATACATTGAACCTCCAGTGGTGCATCGGAAACTAACACTGGTCACAAAGGGCGTGTTCAAGGCACAGACTGTAGAAGAGGCACTATTCTTGTACTTAAGACGGAATTGTGCCTTTTGTATTTAATTCCGATGTAAGTTCTGTGTTTCATCGTCAATGAGTAGGTCCAAGGAATACATTGCGCCTGCAGTGGTGAATCGGAAACTAATACTGGTCTCACAGGAAAGGATCAAAGCACAGACACTAAGAAGTCTCGCTCTTCTGGCACTTAAGGCGGCATTGTGCCTTTTGTATTTAATTCGGATGTAATTTCAGTGTTTGATTGTCAATGTGTGTATCCAAGGAATACATTGAACCTGCATTGGTGCCTCGGTATCTAATACTTGTCTCACAGGGATTGCTTAATCACAGACTGTAAGAAGAGTCACTATTCTTGTACTTAAGACGGAATTGTGCCTTTTGTATTTAATTCCGATGTAAGTTCTGTGTTTCATCGTCAATGAGTAGGTCCAAGGAATACATTGAGCCTGCAGTGGTGAATCGGAAACTAATACTGGTCGCACAGGAAAGGACCAAATCACAGACTCTAAGAAGTCTCACTCTTCTTGCACCTAGGGCGGCATTGTGCCTTTTGTATTTAATTTCGATGTAATTTCAGTGTTTCATCGTCATTGTGTATGTCCAAGGAATACATTGAACCTGCAGTGGTGTATCGGAAACTAATACTGGTCTCACAGGGAATGCTCAAAGCACCGACTGTAAGAACAGTCTCTATTCATGTACTTAAGGCGGCATTGTGCCTTTTGTATTTAATTCCGATGCGATTTCTGTGATTCATCGTCAATGTGTATGTCCAAGGAATACATTGAACCTGCAGTGGTGTATCGGAAACTAATACTGCTCTCAGAGGGAATGCTCAAATCACCGACTGTAGGAAGTATCTCTATTCTTTTACTTAAGTCGGCAATGTGCCATTTGTATTTACTTCCCATGTGATTTCTGTGTTTCATAGTCAATGTTGAGATCCAAGGAATACTTTGAACCTGCAGTGGTGTATCGGAAACTAATACTGGTCTCACAGGGAATGCTCAAAGCACCAACTGTGAGAAGAGTCTCAATTCTTGTACTTAAGGCGGACTTGTGCCTTTTGTATTTAATTCCGATGCGATATCTGCGATTCATAGTCAATGTGAAGGTCCAAGGAATACCTTGAACCTGCAGTGGTGTATCGGAAACTAATACTGCTCTCGGAGGGAATGCTCAAAGCACCGCTTATAAGAAGTGTCTCTGTTCTTGTACTTAAGGCGGCATTGTATCTTTTGTATTTAATTCCGATGCGATTTCTGTGTTTCATAGTCAATGTGAAGGTGCAAGGAACTATTTGAACCTGCAGTGGTGTATCGGAAACTAATACTGGTCTCACAGGGAGTGTTCAAGGCACAGACTGTAGCAGAGTCTCTGATCTTGTACTTTAAGCGGCATTGTGCTTCTTGTATTTAATTCCTATGTAATTTCAGTGTTTCATCGTCATTGTGTATGTCCAAGGAATACATTGAACCTGCAGTGGTGTATCGGAAACTAATACTGGTCTCACAGGGAATGCTCAAAGCACCGACTGTAAGAACAGTCTCTATTCATGTACTTAAGGCGGCATTGTGCCTTTTGTATTTAATTCCGATGCGATTTCTGTGATTCATCGTCAATGTGATTGTCCAAGGAATACATTGAACCCACAGTGCTGTATCGAAAACTAATACTGGTCTCACAGGGAATGCTCAAAGCACCAACTGTATGAAGAGTCTCTATTCTTGGACTTAAGTCGGCATTGTGCCTTTTGTATTTAATTCCGATGCGATTTCTGTGTTTCATAGTCAATGTGAAGGTCCAAGGAATACTTTGAACCTGCAGTGGTGTATCGGAAACTAATACTGGTCTCACAGGGAATGCTCAAAGCACCGACTGTAAGAAGAGTCTCTATTCTTGTACTTAAGGCGGCCTTGTGCCTTTTGTATTTAATTCCGATGCGATTTCTGTGTTTCATAGTCAATGTGAAGGTCCAACGAGTACCTTGAACCTGCAGTGGTGTATCGGAAACTAATACTGCTCTCAGAGGCAATGCTCAAAGCACCGACTGTAAGATGTGTCTCTATTCTTGTACTTAAGGCGGCATTGTGCCTTTTGTATTTAATTCCGATGCGATTTCTGTGTTTCATCGTGAACGTGAAGGTCCAAGGAATGCATTGAACCTGCAGTGGTGTATCGGAAACTATTACTGGCCTCACAGGGAATGCTCAAAGCACCGACTGTAAGAAGAGTCCCTATTCTTGTAATTATGGCGGCATTGTGCCTTTTGTATTTAATTCCGATGCGATTTCTGTGTTTCATCGTCAATGTGAAGGTCCAAGGAATACATTGAACCTGCAGTGGTGTATCGGAAACTAATACTGGTCTCACAGGACAGGATCAAGGCACAGACTCTAAGAAGTCTCACTCTTCTAGCACTTAAGGCGGCATTGTGCCTTTTGTATTTAATTCCGATGTAATTTCAGTATTTTATCGTCAATGTGTATGTCCAAGGAATACATTGAACCTGCGGTGGTGTATCGGAAACTAATACTGGTCTCAAAGGGAATGCTCAAAGCACCGACTGTAGGAAGAGTATCTATTCTTGTACTTAAGGCGGCATTGTGCCTTTTGTATTTAATTCCGATGCGATTTCTGTGTTTCATCGTCAATGTGAAGGTCCAAGGAATACATTGAACCTGCAGTGGTGTATTGGAAACTAATACTGGTCTCACAGGGAATGCTCAAAGACACCGACTGTAAGAAGAGTTTCTATTCTTGTACTTAAGGCGGCATTGTGATTTTTCCGTTTATTTCCGATGCGATTTCTGTGTTTCATAGTCAATGTGAAGGTCCAAGGAATACATTGAACCTGCAGTGGTGTATCGGAAACTAATACTGGTCTCACAGGGAATGCTCAAAGCACCGAATGTAAGAAGAGTCTCTATTCTTGTACTTTCGGTGGCCTTGTGCATTTTGTATTTTATTCCGTGGCGATTTCTGTGTTACATCGTCAATGTGAAGGTCCAAGGAATACATTGAACCTGCAGTGGTGTATCGGAAACTAATACTGGTCTCACAGGGAATGTTCAAAACACCGACTGTAAGAAGAGTCTCTATTCTCGTACTTAAGGCGGCATTGTGCCTTTTGCATTTAATTCCGATGCGATTTCTGTGTTTCATAGTCAATGTGAA